>NC_040231.1:28067264-28392037 GCF_001444195.1 Xiphophorus couchianus | reverse complement strand
TGCCTTTTATTTGGGATGCGTTATGGATGTCCAGCAAATCTGCAGCAATTGTGTGATGCTATGTACTACATGTACTACATTCCCTGACAGCTCATTTGAAATATGCTACAATTATGTCAGTTTAAGAGCAAAGTCCTATAAGTGCGTTCAAAGTTTCCCCCAGGAAACTGGCTAAGCCTGGTGGTTGGGTGCTGGGCAGTCAGTCATCGTCGTGTTTTTGAGTTAAAAAAATGCTTGAAGTTGACAGGAAATTTGAAAATATCACTCGACAATTATGTGTTATTAAAAGACTGGAAGATTAATACCTGAACACCAACTATAAAGTCTTAAAAAATGCAAGCATAAATAAATAAATAAGCAATGTTTATCCTGATGGGGGCACAAGTAAAGCCTGGTGGCCCACCAATTTTATAATACACTGGGGGAAACCCTGGTGTTTCAAACCAGAGAATTTGTCTTCTTTGGTTGGTCAGATCCTCTCTGGGTTTCTCACTGCATGTTTTCAAGACGTTTCAACACATCTGGTTTAAACTTTTAGGCAACTGCAAAGCTCCCACTAAAGATTATGACAACCTGTTGTGGGGATTCAGTCCTCAGGTGTGTTGGCGCAAGGACAGACCTTAGAATTTCAACCACAACAAAAGCTAAGTAGAAGCAATCCGCCGTTTCAGAGAGGAGAAAAAAAAAAAAGAAGAAGCCAACTCTCCCTGCCACCGTCTCAGAGATGCCGCTCTGCTCCTCCGCAAACTACAGACTAAATGCTAAACCAAGTTGCCTTTTTCCTCCAGCTCCCAGGATGTGCATCACTTCTCCTACAGAGAGAAGCTCCCGCCTCTGATTACTCCAAGTAAGAGGCTTTTGTGCCTGAGCAGAGATGCTTTAGTGTGGATCAGCATATTTCTGTAGTTGGACCACAGAGTCTCATTGCTACAGATTATTTTCCTGCTGCAGCTGTGTGATTTATTGGCTTTGTTTGCCAAATGCTGGGAGTTTCCAACCCTGCAGTGTGTTTTCCTCATCAGACTCAGCCAAGAAATCCGGTGTCTGTATGAAGAAGAGTAAGCCAGCGGACCGAAGCGCTGCGCTAAACTTATTTTCTCATATTAGCTTTTCCTTAAGACTAACTACAGAAACCCATCCTGACCTTGTACGTGTTTTTTTTTTATGTCGTCTTCCTCCAAATGAGAAATAATCTCTCGTAGTCTTTGAGAGAAAACAAGAAGGCATGGGGGTTAGCTGCGCTCTTCACTTTGCGCCAGTAAACACAAGTAGTCTTGTGTTCTATCTTAAGCTAAACGCGGGTTAAACGTTGCTTACTCGTCCACCTCTGTGTCTGCTAGCAGCACTTCGCCTTGCTGCTGTGATTTGAGCTTGGCACCACTGCCCACATAGTCCACAGTGGTTTTTCACCTGCTCTCACTGTTTTCCCATCCACACACACACAGACGCGCACACGCCCACACACACAAAAAAAAAACCTCCCCGCAGCAGATCATCATGACTTTGAATGTTTTGAGGATAAAAATGTTAAGAATAGCAAGCCAGACGATGTTTGAGCGCCACCGTTCCGCAGTGATGGTTTTAATGGTGACAATGTGGCGCCCCGCTTATTCGAGGCTCCAGTTTTAGCTAAGATAGTTACGGTTATCCAACCATTAAGATCATCTTGTTCATGATACATACAACTCAGCCAAAATGGTAACGCTGTACATTTTATTTCACTCACCTAACATGTAAATCTTTCCCTCCTCAGTAGCTGCATTTCCATTGTTTAGATGATTGACATTTCAAAACTAAATTTGCTCAATGGAAACATGATAATTTAGAGAAAAAAAAAACAACTCTTGTTTTGATCACATGTTTCGGCGAAAGGAAGAGGTGAATTTTTTTTGTGGCTATATCGAAATTGGTAAACTGCATCCTGTGAGTCACATGATAAACTACTGGATGTTGTCACCAGCTCAAACCACAAAGACCACGAAGATCACGGCATGGCACGTTCATGACTTATCACGTGAGTAAACTGATTCACATGTGATTTTTTTTTTTTTTACCCCTCCAGGGGGTCTTTTTGTGGGCTCTAGAGTCCCTTAAATGACAGTAGGCTGACAGGAAACGGGGAAGGGAAGACATGCGGCAAATATCGTCGGGTCCGGGAGTCGAACCCGCGACAGCCGCATCGAGGACTCAAGGCCTCCAAATATGGGTCGCGCTAACTGCTACGCCACCACGGCACGCCCGATTCACATGTGATTTTAATTGAGTTTCTTATTTAATGGAAACTCCACAATTGCAAAAATGTTTTTTTCAACATTAGCAGCGGGAAAACCGACAAAGTTTTGCGCACATTTGTAGTGGATACTCAGCTACTGTTAGCTCTTCCTTGTTAATCTAGCAGCACGCTGTATCTGAGCAAACACATCTAACATTTTTTGAACATTTAGGATAAATACCCACAAAAGCCAAAGCAGAACCTGAGAAACGTCTGCTGATCGTAACATGCTAAGAATTCATGTAGCAAATCTCTGAGAATCTTTGTTTCAGTTCTGAAATATTCCACGTCAGACTACGTTATGTGTCATGTTCCCAACTAAAGAAACTGGATTAAACTGCTTTCATGACAGGCTTCTGTTAAAGTTTCTATTTAAAATCACACAACAGATAAATTGGTGAAAGACGAAGACCCAATGTTGGTCTTCGCCTCTAGGTTAGACTGAAAGGCCTGGATTTATACGTTAATGTTAAATAGCTCAGTAAAACAACATTCCTCTGAAAATGTTCACCTGGCAGACAGACTTAAAATGAGGGTAAGTAGCAAAAGCGTAAAGAAAAAAATAAGTGGTAAAGGCCTTGAGAACGCCTGAGAAACTACTGCTGTGGACGACTTTAGGAACATCCTGGCTCCAATATGGAACCAAAATGTGAAGTGTAGCATAAGGAAAAACACAGACACCTGGCCTTGAACTTACTTATACATACACCAAAGCACACACACTGGACGCTATGATTACCAAGACTGTTGGCATAACCATTTTGGCAAAGCATTCATTGAGACATTAAATTAAACTGACTGTCCATTTGAGAATCATGAGAGAGTTTGTGATAATGGAGCTCTCATGACGAAATGCTAATTTAGATCCATGTCATTAACTGTGTTTCATGTAATTACTCTATATCTTCTTGTTTAAAGTTCTGAACTGAAACTAAAATCCACTGACTAAAAGAAACAAAGAATCACAACCATCCCAGGTGAAAGCAAACCTGGATTAGAGTTGATAAAATTTTGTTGTTTGAAAACATATTATTATTATTCACCTGCTGCAAATACCAGAAACCTACCTCCCCCCCTTGCAGTATTGTTGTCAAGTCATTTATCTAGAGACTTTCTGAGCACAGAACCAGGAAGGATCCTTCCAACCAGGTGAAGGTTATTAGGAGTTTAAATACTCTGGAGATGCATTTGTGGTACAAAAGCCATGTGGGCAAAATGGACAGAATGCAGAGCAGCTGGGGGAGAACCTAAGCGAGGGAACAGAGGAAGGGTGGAATAATTATCAAAGAAACACGGAAGAATCTGAACTAACAAACAAATGAACACTGGGGGAAAATCCAGCAGTAACGAACTCTGAAAAATACGGAGTCAGGCGAGAGAAATGCAACGAGTCTGGTCAACAAAGGGAGCTGAAATACGACTCAGAAAGACGAACGCAGATCTAAGCGAAAAGACTGAATGCAGCAAACAGTTCACTGAGAAACGCTGTGCAAATGAGACACAAGCACTCAAAGATGGTGACCAAAGGCGACTCACTTCAGGACTCGTCCTTTCAATTTTCTGTCCTTACCCTTCCTTTGATTTGAGACAAATGTTTAGAAATCTACATTATGTGTTAACCTTAACTTTCCATTTCAGAGGTAGCGATGATAACAGCCATCTTTAAAAATTAGAACTTCTGATGGGGTTTTAACAAATGTTAATTCTCAACACTCACTTATCTATTACATATTGATGTCTTTATTCTTCGCTTTATTAATGTTTGAACTATTTTAGTGACTTGAAGACTAATTAATAAACCTGTTGTAGAGACATGCCATTCAGTTACGATTGACATTCTCAATCAGATTTTGAGAATGAACGTGTTTGCAACATTTATTCCTCTCATTGTAACTATAATGTGTGTAATTTATTCAGAATTCTCTCCTTCTGGCAGACCGATATAAATAACATATTTTATTTAATGTAACTAAGTTTTCAAATCAAGTTAATGATACAGTTACTGATCCACCATTTTTAAGGCCTCTTGTTGCACCGTGACGAACAAAATCTTTACACGTTCCAGTAAATTCACGTTCGCTGTCCAATATGTCGGCGTGAAGACAACCTCTGCTTTCCTCCGGCGCATTTTTTTTTTTAGAGATTTAAAGATGAGTTTTTTCCCGGATGTGAGTGGAGATTCATTGAGACGCTGTTTACATTCTGCCAGAAAGTCCATCCTACACATACAGAAGGGCAGACGCTTCAGGCTCATGAAAAAGCTCTTACACCGTAACAGGGAAGGCAACAAGGGCGAGGCTGAGACCCGTGAGTGTTTCCACGAAGCGGCGGCTTCCACTTTATCGCCAGACGCTTTAGTCGTGTTTTAATTTTAATCCTGATTTAGAGGAGCAGAAGGACAAACTGGGTGGGTTTAGTTTCAAACTTCCCCTGCCCGTCCTCCTCCGCGAAGTGAAACAAGAGCCGAGTGATGAGGGACAGCGGTTTGTTGTGTGGAGTCTGAGAGAGAGGACGGAGACAGAAATTAACCTGCTGCGCACAACAGCTGTTACACGTTGTACTATTGTTGAGTCGGACGACAAACCGAGCAGGTTTTTTTATGAGAAATGCGGAAGGCATGTGAAGAGTAGAAAACACAGAATAGGAAGGAGAATTTAAGGCTTTATTGTAAATTCTTGGTGATCTTTTAAAAAGTTTAGTAGCTTCATTTCCGTGTTGATGGTAAAGTAACGTGCGGTTCACATTCTGTACACCTTTATGCACAAGGAATGATAAGAGTATCTATGGAGTTAAATTTTGGCCATAAAGTTTGTTCAAAAGGGAAAAAAATGGTGACTGAAAAAAAGCCTTGAATGTGAAAGGTAGTTGGACATTTTTTTTTTAAATTTTATTTTCAGTTTCAAATTATTCTTATTATTTTTTTAAGTTTAAAATCTTTCAAACAAGTTTTATGGCCCTAAATAAGCTCCATAGATATCATATCGTACACAAAAAGCTTTCTGTGAGGAACTAACATCACTAACTATCATGTCTTGGTAATGAATGTGACTCAGATGTATCTGAACCTGCTGATGTAACAGGTCACACAAGGTCAGCTGTTGACCAGGAAGGGAGGAGATTACAGGTCAATAATGTTTATCAACATTTGTACAATCTCCATGACAACCTGCAGATTTACCGGCAAGTGGGTCGTAGTACACACAACTCCTATTACTGTTTCAGGAAGGCCTTAAATATGCATCACAGGAGATATAGTTGTAGGTAGTTGTTTAGTTGTGTGTATGGAAAGATTTTGGTTAGGGACTTTCTCTGGTGTTGGTCAAAAACAAAAACACAGCGTTCACACCAGCCCCGTTTAGTTCGCTTTAATCAAACTCTAGTCCGTTTGCCTTGAAAGTCCGGTTTGTTTGTGGAGGTGTGAATGAACCTCAATCTCTGACCCATGTCTCGGTTTGGTTGAAGTCAATCCAACGCAACATGCAACGAGAGAAAGTGAAATCTCCAAAAAACAATGTCCAGACTAAAGACATCTCCATAAATCACATTTCTAATGGTACAGATTGCAAAGTATCTTTTACTAATTTTTTTTTTTTGCATGTTCCTTTTTTAAGTGAACAAATAAAATTAAAATGAAATGAAGTGTATATAAACGTAAATAATTCTTCCTGTGGAAACTGAGATAATTCACATCATTTTTAAGCATATTTGAACAATATTGACATTCTGAGTTGGATGGTGCATTTATCACCAGTAGGTGGTGGTAATACACACCAAAATAGCTTCTTCTTGAGTTAATAAACTCAAGACCTGGAGACCTCTCCAAGCAGAACGAAGACCTCTCCAAAAGACGGAAGCAGACTGTAGAGGAGGGTATTCTGGGTAAATACAACCCAAACAAACGCCAGAGTCTACCACCGGAGGGAGAAATGGCTCATGGCCTTTTAACAAAGGCGGAAAAAAAAGCCTACTAGCGCTAAAACCTGACACTACTACATTATTGTTTACACATTGCAAAGAAGGAAGTTGGGCTTATGTCTTCTTCAGAGACTTTCATGTCGCTTCCTTCCTTCAATGGGTGCAGCGCCACCACAGAAGCACTCAAAGAGGGGAGGGAACAAATTTTTGAAAAGGTTTTGCTTCATTTGACCCAGTTCAGTGTGAGAGAGATCCACACCAGCTGAAAATGTAACAAACGCTGCACCTTTGGTCCCACGTCGAACCGAGTCTACCGGACTGTAAAAACGCCCTTACTTTGCAGCTGTACGTGACGTATCTCTTATTTATTTAACGATCCATTCTGTTATCCGAGGGGCTAACATTTGCGGTGTAATTATTTCATGAAGATCAACGGCAAGCCATGCCTGGCAAACCCTGCCGTCCAGCCTCTACCTCCGAGCACGCCGCGCTATGGGCATACTCACTGAACTGTTACCCTCGCTGCCTCTCATCCACGTGAATCCATTTATCATCTTCCATACAACAACGAAGGTTGTGCTAGTGTCCCAAAAAAAACCAACAAACAAAAAAAAAAAAACCCCACCATCAAAGAGCGTCGCCGTGTACATTGTGGGAAAGCTAAACCCGGCAACAAGCTCAGCAGTCCTTAAGCTTCAGTAAACAAACCTCACCCACCACCCAGCCTCTTACAGTAGCTGTTATCACATCCGCATGCTCCTGCCATTCAAAAAGGCCACAGTTAATTAGTCAAGGTGCATTACACACTGTCATCCTGACCTGAGATTTACACCCCCGGTGGGTTTGCTGCGCAGCAACAGAAGGGTGTAATTTCCTACGAAGGATGACAGTTTGTGTTTTTATTACAGAACTGGAGGATTGGATTATTACTCTAAGAGGCAGCGCGTAGGCTGTGTGACATCCTGGTATACTGAACCATCCACAGCGAGTTTACAGTTTGCCTGCTTTTTGGAAGGGAAACAAAGACTCTATATGCCCAAGAAAAACAATAACAAAAAGAAAACAAACAAAAGCTACAGCGGCGTCTAATGTTATCGTTCTGAACCGAGCTCATCAACGCCTGAATGAATGGATGGAATTTGTTCCTCGCAAAATCTCAACTTGTTTAAAACAAAACCCGAGTCGCAGGACTAATACAGCGGAGCAGGCAATTAAAACGTAAAGTTTTTAAGAGATCCTTACTGAAACAGTACCTTTTTATTTATTTTATAGCCAACATATTATGAAAAGTATAGCACTGACATTCACCTCAAAGTGCCGCTGACTGATTTGTAACCAGAAGGTAAGAGACCATAAATGTAGGTTCACATTTATCAACTTGAAAGACTGTGACCATTGGTATTGGGAGTTTCAAACATTAACTTTTCATTATGGTACCTGCTACTGAGTGGACTATATGAGGAAGACTGAAGAGTTTAGATCTCAGAGTCGATGCGTTGGAATCAGTAAAATCGGCTGGGCCTAAACATTTGGGTAAGTTTCACACGAGATCCATTTCAGTGACAGACGGAATCCGATAGATGACATTTCTAAAATTTGTCACGTCAATGTTAGAATACACAGAGCAGACACTTTGTTGTGGACAAAGTTGAACAAAGGGCTAATGCAATGGGGAACCGTTGATCCTGCCAACCATGCAGATGTTATTTTGACACAACCGAGCGTCCCAAGCAAATATTTAGCTCGGATTTAGGTTTAGATCACTTTCCTAAAACAATGGCCTACTTTTGGCAAGAATAACTTTCTATTTTCAGCATTTGCATCGTTGAAAATGGAAACGTTATTCTCTGATTGCTGTGGCTTCTTCCAACAAGATAACTGACTCTTCCACACACACAAAAAGATAGTTCAGATGGCGTTGACTCGGTTTCCATATTCTACAAATTGGCTTCAATCTGAGCATGTGGTGAAGAAAACCTTTATGGATCTGCTGCTAGCATTTTGCCACCAGCAGGGGTCTGTTGGGAGTCTAAGCCTGGATGGGTTAGGGCAAGAGAAGGGTTTCCAAAACGCAACACTAAGTCACAGTTAGGTATTTATCACCAATATCATTGCCGTTTTTACTTTAGAAAGCACTGTAACAACTGTGTATAGGACAATGCCTGCAAAGCTAATGGTGCACAGTCTTTAAAGGGACAGTACTATGAAGGAGTTTCAGAAAGAGCTTTTAAAGACACAAATGCCCAATTTCAAGATGTTAAATAATAAAATCTAATTTCTTTGAAGTCATATTTGGTATATATATAGAGCATTTTAATAACAACTGGGGTTGTTATTAAAACTTATTGAAAAGTTGCTTTTTTTTCTTAAAAAAAACTTTATTAAAAAGATAACGTTTTAATAACAACATAGCTACTTGATTGTGCTATAAAATGCTGCTGCCTGACTGAACAACACATACCACTTCCCCTTTCATTTCTTTTTCTTGATAGTAGGGCTAATACATCTTTTACTAAGAGTGTCTCTTTTCTCTGCACAGGCCAAGGCAGAATGAAGAGATTCGGAATACGAGTGTCATCTATAATTAGACAGTTCTTCCTGACTGGACTGTTATCGTACCCACCTACCGTACAGTAGCCACGGGGAGCAAACTGACGTTAGCATGCAACCTTTAAGGAGCTCCTCCTAATCCTGTGTGTGGAAGTGAGCTCCAAGCACACGGCAACATTTGATGACATAGGGTTTTAGAAAAGAAAATAGTATAGTAAAATTCCCTGCCTTTTTTCCTTCTTTTGTGCCCTCTGGTCTCGGGTGTTGAGCAAGACTAATCAGACGAAGGCGCGAGTGTCTGAGCCTTCAGCTTCGGTTAAATGAAACGCCAAGGCACCTCTCTGCCTCGATCTGATTAAAAAATGATTAATCAGGTTTGGTAAGGGACAAAACAGTAAAGAGATTTAATTTATCAGTCAAAGCTATTGAAGATCTAATTACATCTCAGGGAACAAAGGTTTTTAGATGTTTCAAATTAGCTCAGCTCTAACCCTGCAACATCATCCCCTTTTGTTGCAGGCTGGTGACAGAAGAAAGGGTCTCTTGTCAGGAACCTTGACAGATTCAGACGCAGAAAAATATAATTGAGAATGTCTGCGTGAAGCCATACAAACAATGTATGTGAAATATATTTCAGCTTCTTTTATAGAAAGAAGCTGAAAGAAAGCCGTATCAATTTTATCATTTGGAAAATAATTTCAAAAGTATAAGAAATCAAACCATGGAGTTTCCGCTGATTGTGTAATTTGCACAACCTGACATTTTGAAAATAAATTTGCTTAACGGAAACAGGAATTTTGGGGAAAAAAAAGTTACTTTTCTTTTATTAAAAACTTTTTGCCGCTAGGATAACGTGGTTTCATGACCGTATCGAAAATGGTTTATTTCAAAAAACTGCCAGGGAATATACTTTTTTTTGTCCCTTCACAACACACGATCAACAATTAGTTGTCGCCACTGGCACAAACAACAAAAAAAGACGACAGGAAGAAGTTGGAGGAGGATGACATGGCATGTTTTTCAGTGACTTGTCACGTTAACAAACTTAATCACGTGTGATTTTAATTTCTTATTTATTGGAAACGCTACAATTGCTAAATTGTATTTTTTTAGCCATTAGCAGAACATTGATGTAGTTTTGCGCACATTTGTAATAGAAACACAGCTACTGGCACCGTGTATCCATGACACAAACATGTGTTGCAACGCAGCATGCTGCCCTCTACAGGGTCACATTTGTTACTGCCCACCTACATGTACGATCACTAAAACCGTCAGCATCTCTAACAGCTTCTGTGTTAGATTTAGTGAAATCTGGGAAAGGGGGAGGAGTTTAATTGGCCAACCTAAAAGCAATAAGTTATAATTGCAGTTTACTAATTTGTATTTGTGAACAAACAGAACTCAAAGACTAAACTCACAGCATCAGATTGTTGCTATGGTAACAAAACAATCCCAACTACGAATATTGTTCTTTGATCTTTTACAAAGTAAACTTGCCAGCTCCTTAAAATCTTACATATTGGGGCGTGCCGTGGTGGCGTAGCGGTTAGCGCGACCCGTATTTGGAGGCCTTGAGTCCTCGACGCGGCCGTCGCGGGTTCGACTCCTGGACCCGACGACATTTGCCGCATGTCTTCCCCCCTCTTCTTCCCCGTTTCCTGTCAGCCTACCGTCATATAAGGGACACTAGAGCCCACAAAAAGACCCCCTGGAGGGTAAAAAAATAAATTAATTAATAATACGAGCCACTAGCGCCGCAAAAACTCTTCGGAGAAAAAAAAAAAGGGAAATAAAAAAATCTTACATATACATGTTAAACAATTTAAAATCTTTTAATTTATTTATGCTGAAACCATTTATTCAAACTCAGCAGCATTGATCATCTGAACAAACAAATGTTACATTCATGTAACATTCATGTCTGTGTTAAAATATTAGCATTTATGGGGCCCCTAAAGGCCTGGGGGGCCTTATGGAGCTGCTGACTTAATTTGGATTAAACTGTAGTGCAAATTTTTTTGGTTTGTTGTTTGTAAGATCAGTTGTGGGTTTAAATATCATTTCACTGGCGATGTTTTCCCGTAACATATAATTACCTACTTATAGTTTTACATTTAACATCTTTTAATACAAAAACATGGTGGACCCGACCACCGGGCTTAGCAAGTTTTTTGGGGGAAACCATGAGCATGAATATAAACGTCGTGACTACTTGGGGATAAAGGATAGATGGTTTACATAACCTTTTTTTCACATCTGTTTAATAATGACAGTGATTTATTTCATTTTATTTTCACAGGTGAAAATTTCACAGAGAAAATAAATTCTCTTCTGTTACTGTGAAGACCTGAACTGGTTTGTTCTCAGATAGTTGGATGGCATGTCTCAAAAATAATTTATACTAATTATCACAGTAAACAGTGAAAGCCTCAAATCACACCACACACACACACACACACACACACACACATGCAACCAATACCAAACAAATCCCAATTTAACCCCTGGTAACAAGCCGTTTTCAGATGGCTCACAATTAGCTCTGCGGTTGTTTGATTGGAGTTAAAATTTGCCAGAAAAAGATTGCAGATGTGGGGTTCAGAAAATAAAATTCTCAAATCCGTGACCCGCTGGGTTAATAAGCAAACGGAAAGGGAAAGAAATTGCTTTCATCTAACTAAAATTTCTTTTCTTTTGCGCCGGCACCGCTGTGGTAGAACCACTCGGCTTGCCGTCTGAGATGTTCTCACCCTGGGTAAATCTAGAAGAAATAAAAAAGGAATCGGTGAGTTGATTTGTAATGAGAATGCTACCAGAAATAGCAACAGGCTTTAAGGATCTTTATATGATCTTGATTCATGGGTTAACTGTTTTCCCGATGTCCTCACCATTGTGAGAAATCCATGTGTTTTTCTGGTTCAGTGAGGCGTGTCGGTGCTGTTCGAGCGCGATTCCCCAGACTTCTCCAGTCTCTTCGGAAAGGATCTGCTTTTCACATATGGAATGAAAATATAAAGCAGAGGGAGGACTCAGCTGCCCTAATCTTTGGCTGCTGTAATGTAATTTATGGCTATGACATTTTGAGATCTTTCCTTTTAATTGTATTTACCCAACTGAACCATGTGCACCATGGTTTTAACACTTTGTTGGACGGTACATCAAAATAACGTAGCAGGACGGTATGAATTTAGTGAGAAACAAAACTATGTTTACCTGCTGCCACCGTTAGCTTGAAGGCAGTTTGATGGTGTAAGGTTATATTGACTGTGCAGTGGAAACACTTTTGTCGCGGTTGTTGCCACTAGCGAAAACCATGAAGAACACAACAGGAAGTATTAGGAGGATCACGGCGCGGCATGTTCTTGAGCGACTTATCACGTGAATAAACGTTTTAACTTGTTTAATATCGACAAAGTCCTGGACGCTTGCTTTTAAGGGAAACGCAGCTATTGTCTTCTTGAGAGGTTTTTGTGTCATTTCCTTCAGTGGTTCTTGGTGCAGCGCCACCACAGGCGAGGAGGGGAACAGGTTCTTCAAAGGGTTTGGCTAGTTGGTCACAGTGCTGTGTGAAAGCGAATCGCACCAGCTGAAGATGGAACAAATGTTGAAACTTTTAATCTCCAATCAAAGTGATTCTACCAGACTATCAGATGTGAAAACACCTTTAAAGTAAAGCAGCAAGAATTGAGAGACAGATCTACAGATTGCTTCTCAGCCTGCAGTGGTGTGGGAGTTGCCCTGATCTCTCAAAGAGCCGAGCTAAAAGGCAACGCTCTCAATCTGTCCATGTTCTGACTCTCCTCTCTATGGCCACAAGATACTGAATCCTGAATAGAAGTGGCTGGAACGAACAGAGTCAATGTTCATATGTGTACGGCAGTTTGGGGTCCTGTAAAGGTTTTCCAGCAGTCTGAGGACTCGTCCAGGCCAAACAGATGCATCCTAGCAAGTTTAGAGAGAGCAATGCCCAGTCCTGGCCCCAGGCACAGAGCTGCTGTGGGTGGATGATGTAGGACCATCATGGGACGCTGCTGCTCCCTCCACAATCTACACTATGGAGGGAGAGCTCTTTAATATGGCAGTAAAAATTTTTTATTGCTGATTTCCAAGAGTGAAGCGCTGTCAAAAAATCACACTGCAGGTTTTCAAAATTTGCAGCAGATGAGTGCATGTTAGTCACTGGAGATAAGCGATAGCTCAGGCTTTAGAATGCCTTTACACTGTTAAATTAAAGTGAAAATGTAGTTTTTGGGGGTTTTTAAGGTCATTTTATTGTTGTAGATTTGTTTTATTTTTTTATTCATGCTCAGGTTAAGCATTTGAATGATTAAAACTGAATAAAAATACTGCTTTGAAAGTGGATCACAGATCTTAACTGAATGCTGCTGCTAAATTAGCAGGAAATATTCTGCTTTTGTCTGCTTGTAGTCATAGTGCAGCTCGTGAATGTTGCATCTACCCAGATCTTCTCGGTTCTTGGTCTCCATAATGTTCTCCGCCCACCAAGAATTATCCAAAGAAGACTCTACTGGGTCTAAGCTGCACTTTTCTGAAGAAAAAGAAAAGAAAAAGGAAAAACAATTCTCTGCTGCTCTTTTCAGTAAAGTGAACCCATCATAGCGACATGAAGTATGAAGGTTTCCGTGATTCAATTTATCCAGTCATATCAGCTTGTATCCTGTCTGAGTAAATAATTCCTAAAACAACTTTTACCAGCACTCACAACTCTTTTGGGATATGTCTTGTTATGTACAACTTTGTGGTCATTTCCTCTTTGGTGTTTTACTAAAAATGTTAAAGTATTAATCAAAAACCATAAATCGACAAAAAATACGCAGCATTTTCAATTCAAAAACCCCTTTTTTCTGCTGAGCTCAACAACAAATATTGTTTTTAATCTGTTATTTAGGCTATTCAAACATCAGATTGGTGCAAAATGCTATTCCTCTATTATTCCTCTTTCAAATATACATGCCATTTCTTATGGATGTTTGGACTTTCTCGAGGATTAAGAAAGAATATGAGAGATAAGAGTTCTGAATTTTACCTTTGTGTAAATGAACGGTTGCTCATTTACAACCTGAGACCCAGCAATACATTTTTGTCCTCTGTGGAGGACATATGTTTTTTTGTTCATAACTCTGAAACCATACATGCCACTGTGTTAAATCCTGTTGGTCCTTAGAGAGGACATCCTGGGCCTCGAAATGTGTTCATATTTGCCACAAGAGAGTCCCGATGTCCTCTCCAAAGGACATGCTCTAAAAAATAAGTAAAAACATGTTTTGAAACTTTTTCGATTGTAGTGATGGTTTTTCACTCCAAAGAGTCTTGTAGTGTAAAAAAAAAGAAATTCAAAATCTTTTTTTTCTCTGCAGCGTTGTCCAGCTAATCAATAATCGAGAAGATGCCTGCTGAAAAGGTTGGGACAATGTATAAAATTCTGATTGGCCACTTGATTTATGGCTGTAGTGTCAACTGACACCGGAGTTGATTTTAACCTCAGTTAACAGCAGCTTGTCACAAACGGCTAACAGGTTTCACGTCAACAAGCAAGTCTTTAGTGGAGAGCAAATTTGCAACGTAATGACTGATGGTTGTGTAGTTAAAACTCAGTATATTACTTTACAACGCAACGCTGCTTTAAAACTCTCGTCAGCTGCGTTCCCCGTTTTGCTGGCTCCTGGGTCTTCATCTCTAATTTTCTCTCTCAAACTACTGCGGCCGTCGCAGAGCAGGTGTGTTTGTAACAAAGTTCAACGACACACCGGTAGACTCCATTACCTGGACAAACCAGGTGATTTCTGACTTCAATTTAATACACTCGATTTTCATTGAGGGCGGTCTTCCTGTGCCCTACTTTGTGTGGGCCTTATGTCACATTGAATCTCAGAGTAACACGTTGAGGTTCGTGGCTGCAATGAGACACAAATGTGAAAACGCTCAAAGATAATGCAGTAGAGGGAATCAAGATGCTTCTTGAAAATAAAATAAAAATAAAAAAAAAACTTGCACATTGACTTTGTGTCCCAGTGGCAAAAGTGAAGGACCCAAACAAAAGCTGACAGGCAGGTAGTGGTGTGTGAAGAAAAACTGATGTTATTGGATAAATTGAACATAAAAGGTGCGCCTATGTTCAGATATCTGAGAAGCCCAAAGCGGAATATGTGGGGTGGGGCAGGAAATTCAATGTGACAAAAGCTACAGCATCAAGAGACCTTTAGAGGAGACCTTTACCTCTAACAAGCCTTACAGAGAAACCTATCTACACTGAGAGGACATAAGGAGACCAAACGTAGGTGTGTGTGTGTGGGTGTGTGTGTGTGGACAAAAGCAAACAAAGAAACCAAACAAAAGCCATGTAAAATAAAGCTAACCACAAAGACAAACTGAAATGAAAGCAGAGGTCTTCCAGATACCCAGCAGATAATTCACTCAATGAATTTTAGAATCAAAGAATCATAAAGGACCCAGCAAACTTTGAAGTGTAGCCACCTGTTTCCATTTCTTGTACTTCGTCAAGCCTACGAAGTACAGTCAAAGCAACTCGAAAATAAGAAATAATCCATCAAGGCTTTGTTCAAGGCTCTGTTAAAAGTTGTTTTTTTCTTTTCTTTAAAAGCTCTAAATCATGTCAAAATCATAAGCAGAATTTTATTGTAGAAAAATATCATGGGATGGTGTTGAGACAGAGCGTAGAGAAGCCTTTAGACGCCGAAGCGGCTGTTCGATTCCCGGCCTCGGCACCTTTGCTGCGTTTCTTCCTCTCTTCTGTCTGAATAATCAGTAACAGCCATTAGTGCCACAAAAAAACTAGAAAAAAATCTGGTGTGTGCAGATGAGTATTGTATGACAAGGAAAGAACCATTTACATTTCTATTCTTTTGTTTCCTTGCCTGTGCATGCCTCACCGTCCACAATAAGTTTATCCCAATTACCAGGCAAGTGCCAAGTCAAAGCGCAGAGGCTCCTTTATGCAAATCAAGAAATGGCTTAGATGAGATGCCATCTTGTGTTTGGATGTCAGGTTTCTTTGCATTGACAATGCGTCTCACACTGCTTCTCACTCCATACAACCCTGCTTATTTAATCAACGGGGAACAGCAGGTGTGTTGCATCGCGCTGCGGGGATGACACGGTGAACGCAAGTGCGTAATGAATTGTGCTCCGGCTCACTTACAGATGCAACGCGCTGCTTTGCATGCGCACAAAAGGGAGCCAAATCCTACCTGTAGCTGCTCGCTCTCCTCCTGTCCACACTCTTAGTGTCTGGATTAGTGACACAACACGGATTTTCGACTTAATGGTCTAATGTGTTAAAACGGGAATCCTTTGTTCATCGGCCACAATCAGCGGCCATCCATTTGTCGAGATGCAGTGATGTGATAACCAGTTGCCAAACTCTTCTGTCTGCTCGCGGCCAAATGGGCCGAGGCTCGCTGGCAAGCCACACCGCAGACAGATAATGTTCTTGTTGTGTACACATATCCCCTCAGCGGCAAGATAAACGCGCTGTAGTTGCAGTGATTATTCACGGGATAGTTTCACTTCTCTGCTAATAATCATCTCATCCTTCGGGATTTAGTGTTTTCCTCGGAGCGGGGGTTGATATCCGCGGTATGACGACCGAAGGCCGAACACACAATGAGCCAGGGCCCGCCCGCGAAGCCACACAGGCCTATGCATGGCGACTTCTATCAACCAATTACACATCGCTGTGTGAGCAGGCCAACTTGGCTGCCGGCTGTGCCACTGAGCTCTGGGTACTGCGGTGGAATGGAGATGAGGGACGATGGGGTGGCGGTGGTGGAGTGGTGGGCTTTTGGGAGGGGTTCTTACTCCGTTGTGTAAGGTTGACAGGCCTTACGGGTGGCTCGGCGAACGTCAGCGCTCCGGCACGTGTGGCTGCGGGTCAACTTCTGGGACCTTGAGAAAATAGGAGAGTCAGTCTCCATTTGTTTTCTGTCTCTGGTCCCCGGGGAATCAAAGGGGAAGACATTTCCAGCCGTCCCGCCCGACTGGGTCTGACTCACTTAAGAGTCGCCGTATTCACCTCTCTCTCTCTCTCGCTCGCTCTCTCTCCCAGCTTTGTTCACACATCCAGTAGTCATGGCATGCGGGACAGTTGTGGCCTGGCATCTTCTCAACGGCGGGAGAAAGTGGGGGAGTGGAAAGAGGCAGAGAGCTGACTGGCAGAGAGGCAGCTGGAAGGACGAACGGCGCTGTCGAGAAATGAGGAGGCCAAACCCTCTGAACAGGCTTCTTTCTTCATCAGGAGGCAAGTAGATTAGCTGTTTGAGAATGCTGAGGGTATGTCTTTAGTTTAGCTTAGTTTATCGATCGCTTCAAACCTAAGCTAAAAAGACAAACAGGAACGGAGCTCGTCGGGCATACAAATGAAATCGTTCGAGTCGAGAAAAAAAGTACAATTCCCTTCCTCCCTTTGATTATATCACTCTGACATTGTTATTTACATCCTAAATCACGGGTGTCCAGCTCCAGTGGTCCAGAGCTGCCACTCTGCAACTTTTATATCCATCCATGCTCCAATACACCCAAATGAAACACCTGAATTCCCTCTCCGGCTGACATTGAGCTCTGCAGAGGCCTGGTAACAAGCGCTCCATTTGATTCCGGTGCTGCAGAAAGAACACATCTGAAAGTGGCAGGACGGTAGCTCTGGACCACTGGACTGGACTTCAGCCCCCCTGTCCTAAATAAAACATGAATACCCATACTCCCATACTGTGTTTTCTAATTTCCCACATTTTTACAGTTGCTTGCCTGCTCATTAGAATCCATCAGCATGAGGACTGGACATCAGTCTTGGGACAGTTTTAATACTTTCTGATGTCTTTTGACCTTTCCAATGTCCCCAATGATTTCCAGGCATTAGTAGCATAGATTTAAATGGATGTAAATAAGGCACGATCAAACAAACATGTCGTTGCTGCGGCAATTAATTTAATTTAGCAAGTTTTCGTCATCGTGACACACTTTTCTTAATCCAGTCTAGATTCAAAGGTCGGCTCATTTCTATCAACTGATTACCGTTTGGGTTTATTTGTGTTTCTTATTGTGTTTCGTGTATAAAAAAAAATCACAACCAAAACTAGATGTTTGTTTTTTTTTTTCCCCTTTCATTTTTTCGAGAAAGACTTAAAAATTAAAAACTGCCATATTCTGTTTTTGTCTCCTACTTCAGCCTCTTTTTGAGCAGGTGGATGAAAAACTCTTAAGCTTTTAAAGCAACATTTTTATGCTAATTCAGAAGTTCTTTTAGAGAACTCTGAGAACCTCATTTTTTATCTCTACTAAATTATCTATTTTTTTAAGTTAGCCTATTCAATGTGTCCGGACAAAAAAGGACAAAAAAATTTGTTTCATTCACAAATAAGACCATTGTTAGAATTCTTGATACTTTTCACAGAATTTTGATATGTACAACAACCAGTACTGGGCCCAACACTGACCCATGTGGGACCCACAAAGTCTCATCTTCACTCGAACTGACAAACATGATGAAATGTTAGAGTTGCGGTCGAAGACGGGAATTAACTTCCTTTCATGAAAAGTCAGCCTTTATAGTTAATAAGTGTCTGTATTTCTACTTGTTGCTCTTTTAGTGCTCTTGTCTCCTTTTCTATCCAGCAGGTGTCTGGGAGGAAAGCTCTCCAGCTTTATCATTCTGCTCAGGAACTGTTTGTTGTGCGTAACTTGGCTAATGAGATAAAAGCTTTTCAGCCGCGCAAGGCCCAGTTTTATTGTGAATTTGTGGGAGAAAAGGAAAATGCTATAAGCTACAACATAACAGCGAAAAGCAAATCATGCCAGAGTGATAATATATTTCTGCTCAAACCAAACAGCTCTAATTCAGATTTATGGGAGCCCCTCCTGGCGGAGCAAAGCTCCAGCGTATCGGCTTCAAGGCCTGAAAAGGAGGGAATTCGAAGGTGCTGTGAAGTTCCGTAACAAAGCTTATTTTAGTTTGGCCTCCTTAGCACAACATTAGACTGCACTATAATATCATAAATCACATAGAGTATGAATGGTCTCAATTGGGACTTTGTGGGAGTTTCTAGAGTGTATTGAGTGTGCGGCGGATTCCCTGTTGAGCGTTACGATGCCTGATCGTTCAATAAGAGTTTTGAGCGTGCTACAGACGTCTGCGGTGAGATTGTGGTTGCTTATCTGTGATAATGTGGCCTCGGTTTTCCTTTTTTGAGTTAAATTTATATTCCTTATATTGCTGTTTTGGATTGCTTGTTATATTTTGAAGTTATTTACTTTTCTTAGATTTAGTTGGGTTAAATGTTTGGGTGGTTGTGTTGCATATTTCTGACTGGTTGTTTTGAGGTTATGTGCCACGTACACCTGGAGACGCCCCACTGCAGCGGCACAGGTGTTCTGCAACTAATTAAGCAGCGTGCAGACCGGGAAGAAGGATAAGCCAGCGACAGTGAGACAGCTAGATGAGAAGCAGACGGACCCGGGCTGGTTATTGGTGTTGGAGGACTAGAGATGGGAGGACTGGTCACTAAGGAGTACCACCCGTCTGATCGCTGTTGAGGGCAGCGAGTCGCCCGACTGGTCGCCGTCAAGGAGTGGGCGGCCTGCTGTAGGAGCGGGAGCGGCTGGATCGCTGCCGAGGTTCGCCAGGGACCGGAGGATCGGTCGGACCGAGCCAAAAGGATTGGGAGCAGTAGAGGACCGCGCCGCCCCTTGGGCCAGCTAAGAGTCTATGTTAGAGACTTGTTTATTGACTTTGCCATCAAGGACTGCTTACGCCTCCTTTTAATTATTCACCTTTTAAATAAATGATTGTAAATTTTATTGGTCTGTTTTAAAACTCTGTCCACAATCCCTGCAGTTATTTCTTAGGTACACCACTCGGATGCCACTTATCAATGATGTGAAACTCAAGCAAGAGAATTTGAAAGGAGGACCGTCTGTGTTGGCTTAATGACAAACCTACAACATGATCATCTCTACTTTAGTAGGTGTGGCGCTTCAGGCTAGTTTTTTGTACCGTTTGAGGCACGGCTGATGCCATCTTGAAGTCTTTCCACTCCTTTACGTGCAACAAAAAAAATTATGTTACTAATCACCTAAAAAAAAGTATTCTCAAAAGGCCTGAACGTTTTGGAAATGCTGCTAAAAAGTTAATAAAAATCACAGGAGTAGAAATTCCTCTCATCGTCCCGCAATACGGAAACTCCAGTGCAACAGCAGCGAGGTGACATGCAATCAGAGCAGATTCACACAGAGACGGAATATGAAAAATACATAAAAGTGCTGAGTAAAAAATTAAAATACTGAACAGCTAAGAGAGAATTTTAACATAAATACTATTAGGCAGTATTTATGTTAAAATAACATGCTACTGTCCAAAGGAATGTGCAACCAGACAGGTCAATTAAAAAAATGTTTAAATGTGCATGCTTGAACATTAGAAAAAGCAGACTATTTACGATTATTGACAATAGGAAACTGTACAACAGAAGAGATGTGCAGTTATTTAAATGTTATTTAAGAGCACACACTGTGCAAATAATTGTGATCTTAATAGTGTTTCCGGTTGTTGACCATATGATTTGTTTATGATATTTTTATGTTTTTATGTTGTAAAGCACTTTGAATTGTCTTGTTGCTGAAATGTGCTGTACAAATAAAACTTGATTGAAACTGACTGTGGAGGCGTAGAAACCTCAGGCAGACACAGCATGCTAGCAGTGTTAGCTTCTCCTTAATTGCATGGCTAGCTTTATAAAATGCAATGAACTGTTTATTTCAAGGGTCAACGCTGCTACCTAACTGTGGCAGGCCTTCTGAAGACTAATTAGTAACCCTGCAAGGTGCCGTGTGGGCATGCTAATGCTTAGGGTTAAAATTAGCAAGATGTTAGCCTGTTAGCAACATGTTTTTGGTTTTCTCCAGCCAGTGTTACCTTTAGGTTTCTCATTTTGTGTTGCCTTACATACCGAGACATATTGTATGCTGTATATGTGGTAAAAGACGTAGCTTTGTTTTTTTTTGTTTTTTTTTTAGACAGAATAAATACCCTTTATTACCGCAGTGATGAATCCATGGTTAGAATGACAGAGATGAACAGAACAAGGATCGCAACCACAACTGAAACTACAGGGTGGAGATGGATGCAAGCACATTTACAAACTTCACTCATTTTTACTTTCTCAGCTGAATTTGCAAAACAGATAAATCATTGAAACTCCAGAAAGTTCTTTCTGTATGTACAATATGGTACAATAAGAGAGTGGTTAGTTTTCTGTCTACTGTTTTTTTTTTTTGTAGATATGTTTATTAATTTTTTGTTTAATAACAACAACACAACACAGAACAAAAGCTCAGCAGTGCAGTCCAGAGTCAAAAGGAAGGATAAGATAGGGGGCATACATACTTCCATCATCATTCACATCTAAGCATTTATAAATGCTCGAGACAGGATGGTAGACAAGTGTCCTTCAGCATAGTCCAAGAAGGGCTTCCAAATGCGTCCAAAAATGTCAGTCTTAGAGTGGACGAGGCATGTTAGAAAGTCGAGAGGGATATATTCCAAAATAAGCCTCTTCCATCCATTAATAGTAGGAGATTTATTAGAGATCCATTGTAACGTAGCTTTGTTTTAATGAAGAAGATCTAGGCAACAGTGGGGAAGATATGAGCAACAGTCTTTCCTTGCGTGAGTTTAGCTCGTCTCCGTGTTTCCAAGAAAGATGGATTTGGCAGCCGGAGCAGTGTTGTTTTTTTTTAAACAAAATAAAGCAGATGTTTGGGTTGAGGCCCCAAATAATGCACTGGTATTTTTTTCTTGCTTAATTGTATTAATTACATAGGTCTATAATTATATCACAATAAATGGCTAAGTGGTACTTTACATGTTTCTGTAGTTCTGAGGACACAAACTCCAATGAGCCAAAGACATGAAGCACAGAAAGAATCAGTGATGATAAAAATGAAAATAAATTTGCAATTCTAAATCATTTGTGAAAATAAAATTAGCTTTCTGTCACCCTCACTAAATCTCAACTTCCACTGAAGAACTTTAAAAGCCTATTAAGGAGTTTTAATGATCTGCTCTTTAAACAGACATATGAATAAAATATATTTTACAGATATGCCTGTACTAGAGCCATTTAATTCTTCTCTCCAGCTGTTGTAGAGAAATCCCATTTTGGACTCTGTGTTTGGTGAATGTATCTGCGGGGTGGAGAGTTTTTTCTTTCTTTCTTGTTTTCATTTGCAGTATTGAATCGTCCTCTCCACCCACTGGTGTGCAACCGAGTTTCTGCGAATAAAGGAACATTTTCTCACTAAAAGCCCAGTTGACTTTAGCCCGTCCTTCATGTCATGTTTCATCCAAAGTTTAAAAACAGTCTCAAGCGGAGGTGGTAAGGTCTGTGAATTACAATGTACAGGCTGGTTATTATAGATTCTCCCACCCAAAGATACTGAGCAAAAACTACCAAGCAAAGCCATCTCACTGTAGAGTACAAAAGATTCAAAAGTCTGCCAACACCGAACGGATCTGTAACAGTGGCACATCTGAGTGACTGCACAGAATCCCAATCATGTTTGTTGCGAGGACAAAACCTTAGGAAACATAACAGACACCGTGTAACTTCTGAGGCCTGAGTGACAAACGGTCCAAATGAAGGAACAGAAGTTCGACAGGAAGAGACTCCTGCAGATACAAAAACCAGACAGTGGAAGTGGGGTAGTTCAAGCTAAATATTAACACTGGCGTCTTTGTATCCTGTGTATTAGAAATAAATCCGATGCGATTTGCACGAAGACAGTGAAAGCTGTAATGCTCCACTCGTAAAAGCAAATTTGTTGGGCTTTGGTGTGGCACTCCCTAGCCCTAACCCTAACCACTGCCACACAGAACACGCTGGGGTGAGGCGGGGGAGAGAGAGAACAGTTGCCAAAGGAAAAAAAATGCTTGTTGAGATGAAAAAAGTCAGAGTAGATACTACGTAATAGCAGTGTTGTATAGTAACGAAGTAAAAATACTTCACTACTTTACTTAAGTATATTTTTGAGTACTTCATACTTTCCTCAAGTATGAAAATTTTTGATGACTTTCACTTTTACTTCACTATATTTCCGAACTTAATTGCGTACTTTTACTCCGATACATTTTCAATGTGTGGTTTAGTTACTCGTTACAAAAAAGCGAGAGAGAGAAACAAAGTGTTTTGATCCCACCTACTGATTAGCAAGTAGCAAGCAGGCTACCGAACAAAGTCCGTAGCCTGCTTGCCTGGGCTTGTTCATCACCACCAATAGGATACACCTTCTTCTTCTTCTTTTCTATTATGGCGGATCACAAGCAACTTTAAGGTGCATACCGCCACCTACTGTACATGAGTGTGTAGAAGCATTACTTCATATCTATTAAATTCTACTTTTTAATTTTGTATTCTTAAGATAAATAAACAATGCTTTCCTTAATTTGTGAATATCTGTTATGTTTCCTTCATTTCCTAATATACCTTTAAGATTCCATTCATGCCCTATATTTCTAACTATTCTCTTTAATTCTTCCCTTTCGAGTTCATTTGACTTACAGTTCATCAAGATGTGTTCTACATTTTCTTTCTCTCCACATCTCTCACATTTATCATTATTTTTCCTCCCTATTTTATAAAGCATGTCATTTAAGTAGGTATGACCTACTCTTAATCTACTAATTATTATTTCTTCTCTTCTGTTTCTTTCATTAATGCTTCGAATTTGAACTGACTTTTGTACTTCATGTAATCTTCTTCCTTTCTTATCTTCATTCCACATTTTTTGCCATTTCTTGATTTCTTTACTTTTAATTAGGATACACCTGTTTCGCTTCTCCCATTAAACACAAAGCAAGTCTCGCAATCAGTAGCAGTCACATGGAAATTCTATCTTACAAAAACTCCCCGTCCAACTTGAAGAAACACATCGAGGTAACGTCTTATGAAATGGTTATAATCCTCCTGTTTCAGTAACTATAGCTTGGTCACTAGACACTACTGTATTGTGAAACGTTGACCATAAATGAACTTTGTTTGGCATTGTTTCAGTTCCATACGTGGTGTATTTAGCTTAGGCCTAATGTTGACTGTAGCAGGCTACCTAGACTCCTCTGTTCAAGGGGGACAGAAGCCATAGCGATAGCAATTTAGACTAAATTTAACGAATATAGGAAAGGCATGCAAGTTCAAAACCAGGTTTACAGATGCCAATAAGCTGCATTTCCCTCCCAATTCTTTTTTTCTTTTGCATAATGACCAGTTGTGTGCACCACCTACTGACTGTAGCATTGACTGATTCACTGATTTGTGAAGTAGAGTAATCGTAACAGATCTTTTTCTTCATGTTGGCCGCATTTTCTGTACTATTTATTTTTCTCATTTTCAGCACTGACCTTACTTGAAGGGAAAACTTAAGGCTTACAAAAACTTTGTATTTTCTGTCCGGGAGGGTTTACTAAGAAGCTGGTTCAGTTGTAAAGCAGGTTAAGTTAACCTTGTGCTATAGGTAAAGCACCTAATTTTCTTAACTAAATGATGCCTGCAGGTATATCTATTAGCAGGTTTAATTTTGCCTGCACTTGGTTGTGTACATTATTTTAAGTGTATTTGACAAGTTTACCAAAATGTAAAAAATGTCATTCAAACTGCATTTGCTTTGTTTTACTTTTTACTTGTACTTTTCATTACATTACTTGAGTACATCCATTTTTACAGTAATTTCCATACTTAAGTACAAGAAGTTTCAGATACTTTAAGACTTTAACTCAAGTAACATTTCAGTCAGTGACTTCGACTTTTACCAAAGTCATATTTTGGAGAGGTACTTGTACTTTTACTTGACTAAGATTTCAGTACTTTATACAACACTGCGTAATAGTTTGTGGCTGCAAAACCACAGACGAGCCTATGTGCTCCAAGCTGACCCCTTTGCACCTCTGAAAACTAACAACAGAGACATGGAGCACCAATCACTGGAGTAAGGTTCATGACCCACATTTGGTTTTACACCATATGATACCGATGTACATGTGTTTCACTTACCCAGTGTTAACTAGGTAAGTGAAGGAGGCCAGAAGGAGGCAAGTTCACAGAGGCAGAGTGACGCTTTGGCGCAACCTTCTGCTCTATGTGCTGCTGTCCATGGGATGACAATCTTTGACATGCCATCTCTGCAAGAAAGATTTGTTCACATCCCTGGTAGATTTAGATAGAATAATATCACCAAGACTTTTTTTAATATCAGGGACAGCAATACTTCAGGAAAGTCTTACAACCCCCTAACTGTCATGTTCAAAATACTTATATGTACATAAATGGGTTTGTGAAGACACACCGGTGTAGGAAGCACTACATTCTTCAAATTTCTACCAACTCCTTTTTGAAAAGTGTGCTTGATATGTCTCATAGGTTCAATTGGGTGTGTGTGTTTTATTATATCCAAAGTTTGCTTCTTATTGCAAATGATACAGACACCTCTTAAGGACAATAAAGCAACATAAAAAAACATACCAAATAACAAAAAAGATAACATGTCTTCACATCCATTTTATTACAATTTTCACCCATTTCAGTGATCGGTGGGGAAAATCTGCATTCACGTTACTGCCATGGTGTGTTTTTAGTTGGACCCACGGGCAGGCAAACAAAAAGAAGATGCGTTATAATAAAGCACGGAGGAAAGTGGAGCATATGAAGAGCAATAGGAGAAGCTTGAGCTCAGAGGAGTGTGATTGTAGACAAAAGGCAGACGGTTTATTACTAACAGGGTGCAGCTGGGAGAGGAGGCAAACAGGTAGACTGAGGGAAAATTAATAATTAACATTGGGAGCCGAGCCAAGACTTAAAGAGACAACAATACACGGTGGAAAGAACAATGCTAATCGAAGATACAATAAGCAGAAAGAGCAGAACAGCAGAATAAATACAGAAACTGAACACAAAGGCATGAACTGATATGGCAAGACATTCCCTAACAACAATGAATACAGGAACTGAGTGGAATTATGGCAATACCTAATTGGATATAAATAAACAATTAAGAGGTGAAGACACAGACATAAATAAAACCAATAATTTCAGCAATTATTTAGCCAATAATTTGATTTCAGCAATCAAACTCTTTTTTTGCAATCATTGTTGGCCAGTTATTTGCAAATTTCCACTTGAAATTTGAGATTGGAATTCTCCCTCTTAATGTTCAGCTCAGTCTTCAGCTTCCTTCGCAGATTATTTATCAGAATCATGTCAGTCAGGACTCTGGATGGGCCACTTCCAATCACAAGAAACTTGGTCGGTACAATTAAAGATCACACCTGCTAGGGGTGTGAATGATTTGGGGCTCAACTCTAAGTATTTTTACAGAGTCTGCCACATGCTTGTGAAGATATGAGTTCATGAAAACAGCATTCCCTAACAGCTGTGGCCTTGGGGAATGGCTCAAGTACGGTTTGTGGAGCACAACAACAAGTTTGAGGTTTTCCCTAGGCCTCCCGATTCCAACAGATCACAAACCAACGCAGCTCATCTTACAACTTCCAAGATCTAAAGGATCTCCTGCTAACATCCAGGTGCAACAGCACAACCTCAGAAGTGTTTTATAACACTATCAAGAAACTATGTTACCTTCAGTTGTTCTAAAAAAATATTTATATCAAACATGACTTAAGAGATAGTTTGCTTTGTAATTTATCGCCCTGAAATTGATGCTCTTTAAGAAACTCCTGCTCTTTCTGAAACTCCGCCTTCAGAAAGTCATCACAACATGGCTCCTCTATTAACCCTTTAAGAACATCTTTACCAGTGTTGCACTGAGAAGTAGCTTGATTAATGAACTCAGCAGGTGTGCATTTCCACCAGGTGTTTACTAATTGCTGCTGGCTAGTCTGAAGGAGCTGAGTGGGGGAATGGCAGTGGAGGGCTGCTCTGTGATTCAGAAGCTTGGAGACTTGGAAACTGCAGCTACGAGGAGGAGCTGCGCCTGGGAGGCGGGGCTAGGTCCAACCAGGCGTTTTGTACAGCGGAATGGTTGCCACGGGAAATGAAATGATTTCTCAAACATGCATGAAAGAATTAAAGCAACACTCTAGGTATGTTTTGATGAGGGGGTAACATTACAATATAATGCAAAGCTCAACTTTGCATCAAGAGTCGATTTTACATCATACTGCCCCTTTAAGTAGGTAATCACAATATTTTGCATTTTATGCACAAAAGAAAGACGCTCTAGTTTTCTTCCAATTATGTAGTTTCAGTAAACATTATCAATCGATATCCCTCATTACCATCCAACTAGTTATTTTTGCTTAAACTTCAATAAAAGTTCTATGATAGTTACATAATTTAAGCTTCTACTTTAGCGCCTTGTCTCAGTTTTGCTAGCTGAAAATCATACCAAAAACACAGAGCCAAAGCACTTAGCATTGGATTTTACAAAAGTCTCACACAGCGAGTTCTTTCTTTTCCTGCTGATAAGTGCATATTTTTTTTCCAATACATTTTTATAAGACAGAGCAATAAAACCAAAGCCTGAAAATGGATGGGTGTCTGAGGGCATGCATCTTGCAGGCTGGAGGAAACGGCGACCTGGTTCACTCTAAGCTATGTTTAGAGGTATGTGACACCTCTGTGTACTCGGATCGTAGCAGGTGGTGGCACAAAACGTTACGCCACCTTTCCATCCCATGTGCAACATGTAGCTTGAGTCAGCCTACAATAAAACCCAAAACCGTGAGCAGCTATACACACCGGTGGGAATCATGAAAACCTGTCACCTTCTCCAGTGGGAAGAGTATTCTCCATCCCCTCACTGCCATCGCATTTGAAAAAGTACAAACAGAATATTTTAACATCAAAATGTACTTTAAAAAAACAAAAACATTATTTTGGGACCTGTATAACCTCTATTGAGTTTATATCCGCAATAATTTCAGCAAATTATGTCTGACTAGAACTAAATATAGCTGGAAGAAAAACTAGAAATTGCTTATTGGAACGGAGACCCTCGCAACCTTATTTAATCTGGGGGTGACGCGACTTCCACAAAATCTGAAACAAGAGCCAAACGGAGGCTTGTCACGGTTTGTTTATTCAGCACCCATCTACCAGGAAGAATTGTATGAATAATAATTTCTTATCCTTCCGTTCCATCTGCTAAATTAGAGGAGATATGAGTGATTATTCAATTTACCACCGCCTCCAAGAATCCTTTTAGCATTGCTGGCTTTATCCGGGAAGTTAGACTGCAGCTTGCTTTTTGGGTTTGAAATCGAACTCTGGTGTGAAAATAAAAGTATTAAACTAATATGTGTCAGGAAGCAAAACTAAGTAAGAAAAAAAGTCTTAATAGTCAACGTAAAGCATTTTTGGTTACAATAGCTGCTTACAGTGGTGTCAATGTAAAACAGCTTGAAAAGCTAACTTAGGATACAGAATTAGAGTGATGCCAATATTATTTATTTATTCTGAAACAGTGGAGGAAGTTAATTTGTTCAGGACTTCTTTCTGCCTCCATTTCCTGCGTCTGTTTAAATAACCAGACAACGGGTTACACATTTTAGAAATAGCAGCATTTTATTCATCTCAAATGTGTAAAGATGACGTAGCATTGTTCTCAGAGCCTCTCAGATTGAAGCTAGCCATTAGCCATTAGCTAATACCAAATGTGTTCCAGATGAAGATGCCAGTCAGATGTTAACTACCTCTAAACGTTTAACATGGCCTGACTTAATAATCCTAAACTATGCATATAATGTGGAATCGTTTTCCCAACTAAATTAATTTCGACTGAATAAATTAAATAGAAATTAAAGAGGTTTTTTTTTCCTCAAAACCTTTTGTATAAGATTTGTTCTTGTTTTTTATTTGTACAGCTTTACAAGGGGCCAAAACGTGCAGACCTGTGCTTGATTCTACATTTTTTATTCCAGTGTCTGTCTTCCTTCTTCCAACATTGTTTTTTCTCTGTCTTGTGCAGAAAAAATAAATAAAAAATACCCCTCCCATAAAAAAATCCAAACGATACAGTGTTGCAAACAAAAGAAAGGCAGCGTTCCCGAGTCTGCAGATATGGATCTCCATCAGTTCCCATGACGTTCTGTTTTAATCACCCGCTGCCTCCACAGCGCTACTGTCTCGGTCTGTGCTGCCACTTTGTGATGTTTCCAGTTGGGATGTTCTCTTTTCGGTTCGAGGTTGAAGTTTAAAATAGCCTCTGGATGTCTTGCGCAGGTGTCTCAGGGCTTCCTTTTGACAGTGTGGACATCTAATGACCATGTGAAGTTCTCCAGCCCCGAAAGCCAAAAAAACCGCTCGACGAATCCTCCAAGCTCAGTAAACGTAGACACGGGTGATTCGTTCCGTCTCCCCTTTTACGCTACAGTCAATTAAAAACATCTCAGGTTTTTTTTTGTAGCTCCAATTGACTGACGAGTTGTTTACGGCACATTTCTGGTAATAGAAAGTCTTAACGATTTATTTGCAATCTGAACAAAGATGTGAAACTCTATATGCTTTCCGTAACCCTTTTTACACTCCAAGGTTTGTAGTGTAAAAAAGAAAAAAAAGTCTGCCTGGAAGCAACATGGTTGATCAGACAGAGTCTGATGTCCAAGCTCAGAGACCTTAGTCTGTTTTCAGTCGCATAGAGGCGACACAGTGTTACTTATTTATTTTTTATCCTGAGATACTCTCTCCTCGCACTTTAAACCCACACAGACAGTAATGATAGTGAGTCTCAGACTCACTTTGAAACTTCCTCACACCTACTTAGAATGTTTGTTTTTTTTTTTGTTATTTACAGCTGCCTCATTTTTAGGAATAATGTCAGTCTTGACTTTTTGAAGAATGCAAACACAGACCTGAGGATTAAAAAAGCAGCAAAAAAATGAATAAAAATAACAGAAACGCATTGTCCAAAGCAGGTAATCTGACTACGTGCAAATAAAGTCCAGAACTATAAGTACAGATAACTACTACAGTAAATGGAAAAAAAAAATCCAGGTCATTAATGTGTAGAAATTCATTTTGAATTTTCTTGATTGTTACTGATTTATAACAGCAAGAACGATGATCAAATATCCAAGATGTGAATACTTTTTGGAGGAAGTACCTTCAGTTTGGACATGTCTGCTATAAACCTTTTGTCCAAATATCACAACGTTGCTAAGCTGCGATGTTTTTACATGTGGCGTGGTAATGACACACCGGCTCGTCCAACTTTGCCACTCTTAATTAATATAATTTTCCTCTAAGCTGAAAATGACTGAGCTCCGAGTCTGTTTCAGAAAGCCCTTTAGAAAATTTGATGTCAGTGCTATGAAGACAGAATGTGTTAATTACAATGTGCTTTCAGCAAATTCCTCCTGTCAGTCACTTGAGATTAAGGTGCAGCTCCAGCTCTCCTGCCTCTGTTCATTTGTGTGACAAAACAGAAAATAGTTAGCAGTTAATTAGGAAGTATAGGTGCTCTCAAAAGCCAAAACTGGCGTATTTTGTAATAAATTATTGAATCCAGGCATGTCACCATTCAATTTCCTGAGCACCATGTTTCATTCTACCTTTCTTAAGTTCGGTGAGTAATACAGACAATTAGCGATCAGCAGAGGTTTATCACAGTGTCAGCATAATGTGCATTCACGTAGAAATGCTGGTGCTATAAGTTAAATCATTAAGTTTCAGACATGTAATAAAGACGATGGCAATAATTGATGATATCTTACAGACTGGATCAGACTCAATCTGTCAACCAAAAAAATTTAAATACCATTCCTTCATCTGATCTGGTTCTGGCCATGAAGGCAATGTTCTGTGAAAAGGGCTTACAGTGGCGTCTCTTCAATATTTTAATGGCACCATTTGTAGTCAAACTACTTCAGTGGCTGAACATGTCCTTCACTCTAAATCAAATTCATGCTGGATTGGAGTCAGTGATGTTGCTTTTGAATCGCTGTCTATTGAATGTAAGGGTCACTACAGCATCCAGGAAATCGATACAACAATCTTAGAAAGTACCTTTTACGCTATTGACCCTCTGATGAACGAGAATGAAAGAGGTAACAAAAGTGTATTTGTGAGGATTTGAGTTTTTTTGAGTGGTGTTAATTGAGTCTCTGTGTTGTCACGTCTTGCCCTTGATTGTTCCCAGCTGTGTCTCGTGGTCTCTGATTATACGCCGTGTATTTAACCTTACCTGTGTCCCTTGCTCCTTGTGGAGTCGTAAGTCAAGTCATGCGTCATACGTACCTGTGTCTGCCTTGCTCCAGTTTTGTGCCTCCCCAGTGCTGCCAGTGTCTGGGTTCCTTGTCTCATTGCTCACCTGTGCTTTGTTTTCTGACTGATCTTCATTAAAACCATTATTTTTGCACTTCAGCCTGGGTCCAACCGAGTTTCTCCTCACCACCAAACACCCCACATTATGACAATATTCAAGACACTTGAATATTGTCAACAAGAACAATAACCACCGGCACCCCAGCAACGTGTTCTTGCCCCACTCTGGTTCTCCCTGTACCCAAATGATCGCTGCTCAGCGTACCCGTTTTTGTTTTTTTTAAGTTTGCAGGTGACTGTCAGTGGTCTGATCCAAGACAGTGATATGTCTGAATTCAGACAGGAGGTGGATTGTTTCGTCCGCTGGTGTAGTCACAAGCACCTGGAGCTGAGATTGCTTAAGATGCTGGAGAGGACGATGGACTTTCGGAAAACACTCCCCACACTTCATCCCCTTCACCATAAACAACAGTGTTGCGTCTACTTTGGGTCACTTTTGGTTCTTGTAAACCACTCTTTGTGGGGACTTGAGATGGTCCTCACACAGACACTGTCTGGTAGAAGGTGAAGCAAAGACTGTACTTCCTGTGCCAAGTCAACAGGTAAAACCTTCTACAGGAGCTGCTGGTCTTTAGTACGGCCATGGACAAGCAAGTATAGACAATGGATGGGTGTGTTTTATTTCTTCGAAAGTTTATATATTAATGTCTGTATGGTGTGAGCGTGTGAAGCCAAAGTCAAAGCCCTTATCTGTGCACACAAACGTCAATAAAGTTGATTTGAAATTTTATCTTAATTTAAGATTTCTTTGGAGCTCCGTCAGAGATTAAGATACATTTAGCTACTGGAACTATATGTTAGGCATTGTAAAAACTAAATTTACACAACCTCTCCTAACTGTACTTGGTTTTGTTAGCTTATGTGACCTAAGTAAGGCTGGTAAGAGTGGCCATTACTGCTACAAATATTTGATTCCCCTCCTAAAATAAGAAGTTTACACACAATGCAATTTCCTAGAAGCGTAAAAGAAAAAGTCAACCCGGAAAACCTTTGAGGAAATCCTGCTTTGTGTAAAAATATGCTGTGTCCTCATTTGCTCCTCGGGACCCGTCTTCCGAGAGATGCTTGTTCAGCATGCAGACGAAGAAGCTATTTGAGTGCAACATGCAGACAAGCAGACAAGGTGTAATCCGTAGATAAACACTGACAAGGAGCAGGCAAACAGGAAGCCAGCAGGAATAAAAGATGGCTGCACCTACAAAAGCACACTGCTGGCCAGCGAAGGCAAACAAGCCAGCTGGAGACTGCCAGCACAGCTCAATTTACATTACATTCTACAATCACCGCTTGATTGACATTGAGAGGCTGCATTCAGGATAACAAAAAGGGCCCACTGTGTTTGAGGACGGAGGGCATGTTTCTACAACAACAAGCAAGTTATGTGTCGGTGGAAAACGACAGGCCGTTTCCGCACAAAATTGGTTTCGCCGCACTCACATTCCAGATATCAGAGATTGGTTTACAACTAGACATTTTAGTGAAATAAGATATTAAGATTACACAAAATAACAATTTAAGATATCAGTGATTACATTTTGATTGGTATAAATAATGTCAGAGTTGTATGGAGGCTTCAATTCAAGACATCTACCATGAATTATTGACTTTCTGAAACATGTTCCATAATTAATCAAATAAATTTAAGATATCTCTTTTTGTTCTGACTAGTAATAATTCTAGCCAAAGATCTTAAAAGTCACCATATTTCAAGATGTCTTAAATGTATTTTTTAGATAGGAGACATATAAATTTGATTAGTGGAATTTAAATAGCAGATACCTCGATGTCTCCAAATGCAGTTGATAAATCTTTAATTAGATCGTTTTTCTTCTTTGATACACCTTGAATTAACATGACTAGTCAGGATGACGTTACCGATATCTTATCGGCATGCGGGTCAAAATGTTACAGACTTACTTTAAAAATTCCCATAAAATACAATGAAAAATTAAAAAAACTAAAATAAAAAATGAAAAAAGATTATTGAACATTTTCAGGATGGGAATGGGTCGAAAGGAGAACTTTTAGCTTTTCAGAGCCGTTTCTGATTGCAGCACGTTTGTTGGAAGTGAATCAGTTCTTTATTATTTCTGAAGCAGTTCACAAAGTTTTGCCTTCACCCTCTTATAACCCAATCTGCTGAGCTCTTTCTAGATTGTGGCATTTTCTGACCGTTCTGCGCAGGACACCAAAACGTCTGCAGGCAACTATTTGGACAGCTCAGTGGCAGCACCAGGGGGCTTACTTGTATATATTACTCCAGATCTCAAAGTATAATTGTCACTAGTGATAATTAAGTTCAAGATTTCTTAAATTGTAATTACGGATATGTGACCCATCAAATGACAAATCTGGTGATGGCACTTGAGATGTCTTGAAAATAATTTTTGCTTATTAAAATAGAATTGGAGGCATCTTGAATTATCATTTGTAATAAACACAAATATCTGTAATTACCATTCCAGACGGTGAAAATGCAGTTGTGCCCAGTCAAAATACATTGGTAGACATCTAGAATGCAATACAGTCAGGAAAACTTTGCGTTATTAAGGCCTGCCATACATATAGGTAATTAGATTCATATCATTTATAACTTGGCAACATGCTGCTTGTAAAATTACATACAGATTATTGAAAATGTAAACAGTTCCACCAAAGATTATTTCACCCCGCTGGGAATTAGCATTGGAGTTTAGCATTACTTATTAATTACTTATGCTTATTACTTATTACTTATGCTTATTAATACATGTGGCATTATGCCTTACTGCAGCCGCCGTGGCTGAGGTCTGAAGCCTCTACTAATGTCTGTTCCACACCTGATTTGCAAATGAAAAGATATTTTTAGGGAATTGAATATTACTATAGATAGTAATTAAAATGTTTGTTTTTTTTAATGTGGGTGAAATGCTCAGAATGTTAGCTTCATTCAGATGTGTAATTTGTTTATACGAAGAATTTTAACAATTTAAAATTCTGCCAATGCAGCTAATTTGCGGCCGGGGACGAACAACTCCAAGTGCAAACGCGGCTCTTTAAACCTCTCACTGTTATCACCATCTCGGCCAATCAATGCTCACCTGCGCAAAACAGAATCTGAGTAAAACACAACCTGAGGAGAGATTAGACTGAGAAAATTAGGAAATCTGTTGTATATTTTCAGGCTTTTAGTTACAGGTTACTGGAGCAATAATAAATTAAAAATGACTCACGAATCAGTTCGGGTCTGTTTGTGGTTTTTTCCCCCCTTCTTCTTCTTGTCTGAAAACAAAAATGCTTTTCTTTTCCCAAGACGGCAGCCATTTTCATTTTGCAGCGGCTACGACTCAGACTGGATAAGCTAATCAGCTCACGCCTGAGGGATTACATTTCTTATCATATCTCTGCCACCAGTCAGGTTAAACCCGCTGCCACGTTGCAACTGTTTTTTTCCCCCCTCACTCATTTTTTTTTTTATGATTAGTATTATTATTATTAAAGCTCCATTTTAAATCAAGATTTGGATAAAGTCACCGACTCGGTTAATTGGTTTCCATTATATTAGGAAGGATTGTGAAGCAGTCTGCTGGTAGGAGCGACTTGGACTGAAGCACGTGCAGCTCTGCTGACTCACACCATGTCGCAACTCCACTTTGCTCCGTCTGTATGAAGCACTTGGTAGCTACTTTAATGCAAGTTCTGGTAAGTGTGAGCATAATGCACAACGCTTTCAGTTTTTAAAGAGGTTTTTCTGGGTGATGCTGCTTGGATTTAAATGCTGTAGTGTAAATGGATGTCGTCAGCATGGCCGCTAACATGAAAACCCAACGGCGACGTGGCATTGTGAAGATTGTTTAATTTAAACTTTAACAAGACTGACCTGGACTTGTGCGTTCGCCAAACCCGACAAGACATAAAAACGCACAAGAGTCCTGCACAAGACAAAAGCACGAGTGGAACTTAAATACGGCTTGAGAGAGGTGAGGGGAATGACTGTTCAGGGCGAAAACATGAGCTAATTTAACACAGGAAGCAGACTGGACAGAGACCACACGAATAAATCCAAACGAGAAATAAAACCTGACATTTAAAGGATTGCAGAACCTGTTCAGCACAAATGGAAAAACTAAAGAAAACCAAAACGTGGAGACTGCAATGTAACAGGACTGAAGTGTTATGATAATGATAAACAAGGCAAGGATGGAAACAGGACGACAGAGACGATAACAGAGACGAGATCGAACATGACAACTAGATAAGAAACTGGCTGAAACAAAAATCTAATTAAAACAAAAACCTAACTGAGCTGAAAAAGAGTTGACACTTTGGTGGTCGTTCACTTTTTAGTGACAAAAACCATAAGTATAGAGCAAAAGCTACAAGGAAATAGTTTGAATCAAAGCGTCGTCACATGACAGAATGACCCGGTCGAAGTCCAAACGCTCACTCTTTGTTATCTGAGGCCAGGTTTGAAAAGTGGTGTTTACAGACTGAAATTACAAATCAGTGAATGCAGCACGCCCGCCACACTGTGCTTATACATATTTGTCATCAACGTTAAAACCATCTGCAACAGGGGGGTTTAAACGGTTTGCAGAGTGGGCCAGAATCCCAAACGTGACTGGGGGTGGGGGGCAAATTGTTTTCCTGACTTGAAACACAAAATAATTTTGTTGAGAATTTTTCTTGAAAAGCTCATCAATAAATTAAATGAACAATATTTTTATTGAAACAAAGTGGCAACTTTTTTTGTCTTCATAAAAGGCAGGATGTTTCCTAACTTTTGGGGTAAGTAAAATCTTTTAGTCTACTCCCAGCAATAATAAGGAAAACCTTCTTCAAAAAAACAAGTCTGGTAGAATAAAAGTTCGCTGGGCCTTTTCTTTTTTAAATAGTTGCTGGATATTTATAGCTATTTAGTAGAAAATTTATATGAAAAGAAAACATGGCTAATAAAAGAAATGAAGAACAGTTCCGTTAAAGAGGAGCAAAATTTGTCGCTAAAAAATTATAAAACTTTGCAGATTTGCAGCATCCTTGAACTGCAGTCGGGGGCCACAGACAATTATTCCAAGGGGCACAAATGGCCCCCGGGCCACAGTTTGGACACTCCTGATATATAATTTTTCTTCACTACTTTATGTTGGTGAACCAAGTTAAAACAGTTTATGGTTGAATTTGACATAATGGGGAAAATCTTCAAGGGAACCAACACTTTTACAAAGAACAGTAAGATGTCTTTTTTCAATATTTTACAGGATGCATGAGGAGCAGAAACGGCCATCGGCTGTATGAAGCTGGTTTAAATCTGGTTTAAAGTTTATTGACAGAGGTCAGGCAGCCTGTATATCCCACACTGAAGCGTCTCTGGGCCAGGTTTTATATCCGACTCGCATCTCCTGAACAGAAGCTGAGATAAACGGCTGTTGTCAAGATGGCCGGCCCTGATACGTCCCCCTTTACGGCTGAGGTAGCGCAAATAAAAATGTTTTGTTTTTTAAAGTCTCAATATGCAATCTCCCCTGAATATTTTAAATCATGACAGAAGATGATTCAGACTATTTGCAAACCTGACATTGTCCTCTTTAAACATCCCCGACTGGGTTTTGCTGCACTCAAACTGATTCGAACGGCTGATAAAATGCAGAGACACGACAGTGAAACGTAAAATCTTTTTCGTCCTCTAGGTGTGACTCCGTCTCTCTCAGCAGAGCCGCAACCCGCAAGCAAACGCTCTCGGCTCTAAAGCGGAGACGATGCCGGCCCCGAGGCTCGCCGCGTGAGAGCCGAGATCAGAGAGGCGCTGCCCCGTTCTCCATCCCTGCTCCGAAAGTGAATTGATTACAAGTGGCTGGCGCTTTTTGCTCGAAGACCCCGCAGACTCTTGTTCTGAGGGAGAGAGAGAGTTTTGCAGCCCGCGTTGTTATTTTTTTATTTTATTTTTCCTTTGCTCTTTGGTCAGAGAAGACTGTAAGTGCTGGAGGAGATTTGCGCAGGACAAATTAGCCTTACCATAGATAACCATCCACCGAGTAGGGAATAAGGTCACGCCTGAAGCCATTATGGGGACATGAGAAGTTTTTCCTTGGTAAGAAACTGCCAAGTATGCAACTATTAGAAAGCCACATAAGTTTCTAGGGGATTAATAATAGCTGGAGCAACTAGCTTAAAAGAAAGAAGGACGTGGAGACACAGCTCCTCAGCTCTGACTTGGTTATTTTTTATTTATTTGGGGGGGGGGGGGTTTGACAGTGCTTGAGGAGGAAAATTTGTGTTCATGTTTCTGAAGTTCTGGTGAGTTTTTTGGCTTATGAATAATAAATTTTAAGAAAACGGTGCTAGCGGCAAATTGATTTCATTTATTTTATTTCACTTATTAGCTGACAGGAACAAAACCACACAAACACAGAGCAGAACAAGTCCGCTACAGCAGTGGTTCTCAAACTTTTTTCAGTGATGTACCCCCTTAAAAATATATTTTTAGTCAAGTACCCCCTGACACGGCAAAACATTTTTGGAATAAAAAAGAGGTACAGAGATCGTGGACGTAAATCCCATTAAAACATACTTTTCCATGTACATTATGTACTTCGTCGGCTCTGGTTTTGCCTTATTTTTCACTTTATCTGTACTTTCAGCAGCATTGCTGCTACGCTTTAGCCACGTCTCCATAGTTACAGTGTAATCATGATAACGACTGGTCGTTGACGAGTGCCCTGGGTCCGTGGGTCAAACTAACTTGGTGGGGGGGGGGGTCCATTTTATTTTAAAGGATATTGAAAGTAAATACTGAATATAAAATTCAGTGCATGAACACACATTTATATTTTATCGAACTTTTTACAAAATAATTTTTCCCAAGACTTATTATGAGGAGCCTACTGACTTTTTAAAGACATTTTGAAAAGCTTCACGTACCCCCTGCAGTACCTCCACGTACCCCCAGGGGTACGCGTACCCCCATTTGAGAACCACTGCGCTACAGTATCAGTGCACCAGCTGCCGCTAACTTACAACTCCAGTCCTCAGGAATCTTGGGCCCCATGACAAAAAGTTTAATTACAGGGACAAGTTAAATATATAAATATGTTGGTAATTTTTTCCTTAATTCATTAGATGCTAGTGAAATGGAGGCAAACAGTCTGCCGCTAAGCTAACTATGCTAAATGGTTGATAATCTCACACAGTCTACCCACCTCTATCGCAGAAAAACTGGGTTACAAATTGAAGCTCTTGCCTTTTTCTCTCTCAAATTTTCCAATGCTTGAATTACGCCAGTGGCTCAGCTGGATGAGGACAAACGACTGATTCCCATAGGAAATGAACAAAGAGGGACATTTCTAAATTAACGTTTAAAACAAAATGGCTTCCGTTCAACCGTCCTGAATATGACAACCTGGAAAACTGAGAATCTTCAGACATGTTTGGTTTTGTGACAATCAAAAAAACTTTTTAAACATTTTTTTTGAAAACATGCCTAGTGAGGCAGTTTTTGACATGGGCTTCATGGGCAGTTGCCCAGGGCGGCATCGGTAAAGGTTGGGACAGCCAAGAAGTAGAAAATAAAATCTATCTCACCTGTCAATTGTCCCCTGAATAAGTTTGCTACTACTTGGCTGAATGTGTAGTGGAGTAAGTTTCCCTTCGTTGCTGTTGCGTACTGGGAGAGTATGTTACTGGGGCTTGCAAAAACAACGACTGAGTGCGTACTTATATATCAAGCTTAGAAAGTTGATCTAATCATGATTAATCACAACGCTGGAGAGAGATTAATCTGACGAAATTTTTTAAATAATTGACTGTGATTAAAAAAAACTAAATACACACGTTTTCTTCCCTACAAATTAATACACAACTTTACCAACTTCAAAAGTTAAATGAGTTGATTTCATTTGGTGTTATGCCAAAAAAGATTAGATTGAAGAAACATCAGGAGAAAACCTCTTAAAGCAAGAAAGAGTCCTTTTGTATTCACTAGTTTTCTTGTTTTTCTTTGATCTCATACAGTTATTAAAGCGAAAGTTTCCACAGAAACACACTGACCCTGCGTGCAGAACCACTCGCGCCATAATGCTGTGCTTTATTCAACATTATGTTATCAAGGTTTCACTGTTGCTATTGTAAAATGCCTTGAAATGGCATTTGTAGTAAATTTGGGATTTATGAACAAATTGAGCCAAAGATTAAGCTTAATATTCAGCCAAGAATTTAAAAGTCTGCAGACCCCCCTTGTGCTTGCAACTTAAAAACTTTAAAAAAAAACAAAACAAAAAATATGTAGTTAATCAATACATAAGTTCTGCAAGAACCCATCCATTGGCTAACAATCTATTCTTGACTAAACTTGTTGCTTCATAGCTAAGGAGATAAATTGATCAACAGCCAAAGACCTCATTTTAACACTAAATCATCTATAAATATGAACTTACACTAGGGGAGGCTGGTGTAAGTTGAGCCTAAAGGTTGGCTGAGTCACCCCTTGTTGCTAGGAAACGGTAAATAAACGTTGATCATGTGACCAAGGCTAATGACACTTGTAAAGGTAAGAACCTCAGGGATAAAGTTGTTAGACCTATTTCTTAAAAAAAAAAAAGTTTTTCACTCTTAAAAGTGAATTTAGTCCATCATAAGTTTCATAAGATTTTCGTTCAGGTCATGATATTTTAAATTAGTTACAGACATCGAATGTATGTATGAGCTACAACATGAGGTCATAAACCAAAGATAAAAGTGCAGCATTTTAACTGAATTAAATCTTCCATTTAATTTAATTATTCAACTTTATCAGTAGTTTCAATAATATGAGGGAAAATATTCGAATTATTGGCGAAAAATACGTCTGCTTTGTCGTTGGACTCGATAGGTGGAGCAGATGTGGGCTAATTGGATAGCTGTGAGTCCAATCCTTAAGTTTCTCAGACTACAGGTAGAGCAAAACCCCAGCAGCTATAAGTAGGCGTGTTTGATGGAGAAGAAAATACAAGGCCCTTAGCTCTACAGACCAAGCAGTGCCAAATGATTTATGTGTGGGTGACTACAGCTCTGTGGCTGATAGTACAACAAATCTTTGATGGTGTACAAGACCAGAAAATCTCCATTTACTTTCAGTTTTGCTTTAGCTCCCTTATTTTTATTATTTTTATTCCTCCAGAATATGAAACATGACTGCTTTTAATGGTTGGTTAGTCTCCAGTGTATTTCCAGAACCACGTTTTGATTCTCGAAGCTAACACGTTATCATTTTTCCCTGCGCTGATGATGAGGTTTCTCTGAAATGTGAGACTTGAGGACGAAAAGTAAACATTAGGTGTCTCGTATTCAAATTAAATAGTCATCAAAGCGACAGATGGAAAAGCTGCAGCATTAAACAGAATAGAGGAGATCCATCTAAGCGGCCCGGCGTTGTGCTTATCCTTTATTAATAGTAAAGAGAGCAGACACTGGAGCATGGACGGCTCAAAGCAACCTTGCTGAGACAGGCAGTGTGCCTTAAAGTGGCAAGAGAGTCTGAGCTAATTTGATGGGTTTCAGCTCTGCTCAGCTGCCACCTATCACCTTCACCGTCTTTTTCTCAGAGTTCTCACTTCCCCGGTAGAATCCATTGATTGGCGACCTCCGCCACGCGCCAGACATGCGCAAACAGTAAGAGTCCCTGACAGGTGGAGTGAATCCCATTGATTATCTAATTACAGTGACACCTGTCAAGGGATGGGATCAGACAGCAAGTGAACAGCTGCTGCACCCCGTGTGCTGGAAGCTCCAACAACGGGCGAGTGAGGGTTTGAAGGTCTTTGACAAAGCGAGGTTGTGAGGGTTTGACGGCCGGATCAAAACAGCACATGATGGCCGACTGTGTGGCAAGGCCGTCGTGAGAAAGTGTCTTCTTCTGCGATGGACGTTGGGCATATCTAAAGACGTGTATTAAACCGGCACCCATGATATTCCTGTATGTTTTTTATAATGTGCGTGTGTTCAGGTGAAGCGGATCAAATCGACAAGTGACACCCTGCATTTTCTTATGATGCATCTGCATCAGTTTCAGTAACAAATGTGTTAGGCAATATCTTTTTAAAAGTGCCAAAAGAAAAAAGAAAGTAATACTGGACTGTAATTTACTCAATGCTGGAGAAATACTAAACAACTCTTAAATTCTTTACAGATAAAATATTTTTTTGAATTACAGACGAACGGAATGGTTTGAGTAGATTATTGTATAATAACTGAAAGACTTGGGATCAAACACCAAACAACTATTCCTGATAAAGAAGCCCATATATGCTTTGTCCAGTCAACAAAAATAACAACTCACTCAACGTCTAACGAGAACAAAAGTTTAAAAGGTAAAAATGTACGTGCTGTTCATTATTCACCAGTAAAAGTTCAAGAAGAAGAAATTGAAGATGTCAACAAATATTCATGGCCATCATGAATTAATTAATTAGTTAGCACTACCTGCTTCAAGATTTGGCTCAAAAAGCCCAGAAAAGTTTGGTTGATTGTGACTGAGGTGGGGTCTCTTCACTTCATACTCTTGCAGATTTTTAACTAACAGATTTTGTTTAAGCCAACGGGCTCAACTAATGCAGAATGGTGGAGATTTTCTCAGCTTGGAACTGGCTAAAAGATAAAAATTCCTGTTATTATATATAGTGCATCCCCTGCTTAAGACAGTGTACTTTCTTCTGACACTTAAAGAAATGATTGTACACAATATTGTGAAGTTTGGCTAGAAACACGTTGTTGAAAGACCTAAAGTTCTTCTCTTTACATCTTAGGATAGATAAATGGTTTCCATGGACCTTTTAATCGTTTTCTTAATGCTTTACACCCATGCCAGAGCCATAAACCACTTCAATCTTTGCTGATTTTGAAAGCTCTTAAGATGGCACACAACTGAAGACTTGAGCTGACCATGCACCACTTTAATTAAAACCCATTTGGACGTGTCCTTACTTTAGGATAGCTGTTATTTAGCTACCGTCAATGTAAAAAAAACAAATAAAACAAAATTCAGGCTACATCTCAAGTGTACCACTTCTACTATATATTCCTTTGAACTGTCAAGAATGTGAACTTGTTTTGCTGCATGTGCAAGTGCACTTTCCCTCCCACCTGAGAATATCTTTGCCAGTGTTCTGCAGAAAGACGCCGCTAGCTTGTCCTCTGTACATTATCTAGCTGCTGAAGCGCTGCTCCTGGGGATAAGCAGCTGCCAGAAAACTGAAGGATGACAGCTAATGGAGTTTCAGACAGACATGTTCTTGGACATCTTTTTGTTGCTCCAGGTAAGGAAAAGTTGAATCAACTTTGTCAGTATGGTTGTATTAAGAGGATTATAAGCAGGGGTGTTTTCGCCTTAAAAAGCTGCATTAATTTAAAAACCCTTACCAAGAACATGCACAAATATTTTTATAGCGCATGCCAGTCATCAACATTTATGCCCAACGACGGACTCATTTTCAAGAATTCACAGCAGATTTGTGTACTTCCTGACAAAACTGTGAATAAAGCCTAAAGCTAGCAAAGTGACAACAGTGCCTTGTAAGTTTAACCAATTTGCTTAAAATGTTATAATCAGATATCTCTATTTATTTCACTGGGATTTTATTTGACAGCCCAGAACACAATGGTGAATAATTGTCAAATGACCGGAAAACGATACAAAGTTTTCACATTTTGTTTAGCAAATACAAATATTAAACGTGCTTTATGTATTTGTATCTGAATCTCTTTACGGATATCGCTAAATTGAGTTTTTTTTTAACTCCTGAAGTCTTGAGATACAAGAATATTTATAACAGAACAGGAATCTCATATTAGTGGCAAAGCTAACTTGATGTGGTCAGCTGACCCACAAAGCTAATCACATCGCATTAGCTTTGTGGCGAACTGATTTTCAGCAAAAAAATAAATCAACTTTGTGTATTAGCCACAACATTGAAGAGAAATGTTGTGGCTAATATTTCACAACGGTTTAAAGTGAAATGTGAGTTTGTCTTTTCTCTGAAGGCCTGAATTTTCATCATAGATTAGGATTTGGGGACACGTACTCTAGTGACTTGTTAGACACAACGTTTCGGCCCTGGAAGGAGCAGCAGCCACATTATTAGAGGCATGTTTTCATGCTAAAATCTAAGAGAGAGATGCTGGGTTATCTTCTCTGTGTACATATTTTACACTGCAGCAACATTTACCTCATAAAGAGCAACTGGGAAAAAGGTTTAAGGGGACAGTTCAAATTTATTGATAAAGCTCTGTTCCGCGCACACAGATGTCATATCAAATTTGTAGAAATCTAAAGGTTTGGCAGGAGACTGTAGTTAAGTCTGCGGCTGCTTTCTGGCCAGAACAAGACCCGTGTCTTTAACGTTTGAATGTTCAACGACGCCACCAGCCTGTAACAGCTCATGACGGGGTGGATCAGAAGATCGTGGGATAGTTTTAACTAAAACGACTCATGTCTTTGATGTCGCATCTGTCCAGTTTACACTCCGTCAACAAACCTAAGAGTTTCTTTCACTGTTGGCGGACTTGAAGTCAACTGACACAGCTGAAAAGGCAGGTCGGTACAGCTAGCGGTTTAGCTTCTGCTTTAGCTTAGCAACAACAATATAACAGCTGTCTACCGCAGTGAGTGAACGGGAGCCAGCAGCATCACAGAACTTCATCTAACTAGCTTAATTTATACTTTACAAACTACTTTCATTTTCTCATCTTGTCACCTGTATGACAGTTGGTAAAAAACGTCCAATATTTATATTTTTAAACATCCTGTTAAAAAGAGCTCGAAATAACTTCTGGAATATTTCTCTAAACTTAACCAGCTGAGATGATGCTGGTCTTCATATTGTGACTGTAGATGCACAACATTAGCATTTTCTTATGAATAAATCAGCTCAAGGGCTTCCTAATCTTTCTTTTAGTATTCAGCAGTTGCTCTACTAAAAGAAGATGATCACCTAAAGAAAAATAAGGAATTAATAATATAGCATGTACTGTAAGAGTCTAAAAAATATATGTTTTTTTTATTCCCAGTACCTGAGAGCCATCTGCTTGCAAACATGTTGGAAAGGTGATTTATGAAAAATGCCATCTGCCCCTCCGCTGCTTCAGTCAGACGGGATATTGCTGCTATTTTTGTGTCCAGCGCTAAACATATCGGATTCCTGAGCAAAGTGTGAGTTTCCCTCAGGAATCGCGTCTTCGTGTGGCAAATTCATAAACAAGCACAGAGGTCAGCAACCCATGTGTTAAACATGAGATCCTGTTTCAAAAATAATGAGTAGTTTACTATTAAGTTATTGGTTCAAATTATGTTTCATTGATAGAAAGGATGCTGGTAAAACTACGGTTAAAATAGTCCATTTAGAAAAAGAGAAAGTTATCAGTGTGTTCACAGTCCTAATGCTGCCACTGCTCAATCAAAACAGTTTATAAAAGCATTTTAGTCACTTTTTATCGGTTTTTTTTTTATTTACGAAGGATTTTTTTTTTTAGCATCAAATGATCAACTGGTAAATATATACAATACTTCCACTGCATTTCACAACATTTCTAAACCAAGTGCTTTTAGCAACAAAAAAAGTGATTTTTATTTTGTCAATGATGTCAGAAGAGGCCCAAGAATCAAACTGATTAGCTGGCATTAGGAAACCTTTTGGTGTTGCTTTGAGTTGAATTTAAGTTACAAGAGTTAAATTGTGACTCAAGAGTTACAACTTTGCATACTTGAGAAAAGGTTTACTGTACTGATTCCAAATGAAAAAACAAATACGGCAATTAAAGTGTTCAAAATAACTCTGTTCAATTGCTTTATGTTGTGCTTTAGGTGCGTAGAAGCTTGTTTTGAGAGGCTAGATTTTAACCTAACTAAATAATAATCAAAAGTTAAGGCCACATTTTCCTATTTGGTCAACAATGTCAAAAGTGTGTTTAACAGAAAAGCATTTCAGCTGCCATGTCACACCAAGGCAATGCCAAGTTTCCTAAAATGTTGCATTTAGGGCGAGTCTTGCCATAGCCGTACTTGGGTTTTCTGTTCCTTTCCAAACTTTTACCAACATATATAAGTGTTAATAAAACATCCAAACAAAAGTTCCGTTAAGAAATCTCGTCCGAATTTCCTTAATTGGCGACAAAAATCAAAAGGTTCACAGATTGTTTGGCTCCGCCATCTTTGGAAAACCATAACACCAATTCATTTAAAGGCAGGTTCAGATCTACTTCCATTTGATTGAAGTCTATCAAAATGACAACAGGGCAAAGGTTATTGTTTTTCTATATATAGATATATTTTCTTATATTTCAATAAAGTGCAGTCAGGGTGGCACACTTTTGCTGTTATTTATTTCCTTCTATGATATATTTTTTTATTTTTTAGATTGTCGCAGCAGCGCCCTCTTTAGGCAGTTGGCGCTCTAATAATCCATGTGGCCTCTGCCAAGAACTGCCCCTGCTGGAAGTAAAAAAGAAAGGAAAAGAAAGAGGGATACATCCAGCACCCTCATGAACCCAGCAGCATCCGGTGCAGGTCCACCACGTTCCGAAACAGCTTTTTCCCACTTGCCATCAGACTGCTGAACTCTTAACTGGACTGCACTCAAAAACTGGTCTCCACTTTATACCTTGCACATATACATAGCTAAATAACTTCCATTTTACTGTCAGTCCTGCAATTTATATTTTATATTCATATTTTATACTGTATTTTATTTTATTCTGGAGTAACCTCACAACATTGGAACCTCAAAACATTGTCCTGAGCCGTATGCAACGAAATTTCATTCTGTATATACCCTGTGCATGCAAAATGACAATAAAGTCAGTCTAAGTCTAAGTCTAATGAGCTGCAGGAGGTGTTGCTGCTGCTGGCTGACAGGGCGAGAGAGGAAACTAAGGGGCTGGTTTAAGAGCTCAGACCGCAGATGGAAACCAATCACCAAATTAAGCTGAAACCAGAGCATACACACCTTAAACACTCAAGATGTAAATAACTCACTCAACTTCCTCAAATGCAAAATTTCACCCGCGAGAGCTGCTTTTCCCCACGTCAGTTCAAAATGTCCTCACAGAACCAGTAAATAGAGATTCTTACAAAGCTATAGAACCCTTTTGTAGTTTCTTATCTTACTCCAAGTCAAGCTCCGTCCAGGCCTGTCGCAATAAACAATAAATCAAGCAAATTCAATCATTTTCATTTGCATGGTTTATGGTTTTTCTCTCGTCGTTTTCTACCAAAAACCGGATACTATAATGTCCAGTCGGGTTGTTTGGGCTCAACCAGCCCTTACTTCGAAGAATAAACTTTTACAGAGAATTAATAACTTACTTTATTTGTTTTTTCTTTTTATGTTGGATAAATAGTGTTAAATATTAAATTGAATTTAAAGTTTATGGATCTTTGCGAATGTGTTCTTGCATTATTATGCAATTACCATTGTATGACATGAAAATGGTCTCGAGACAACGATGCTATTGTTAATCGCAATTACCTCTGGGACAATGTATCGTCCAGTAAAACTTATCGTGACAGGTCAACCTCTGGTAAGTTTAACTTTCCCTCCTGAGACCTTCTCTGCCGATTCTCTGTGGAAAGTAGCTTCTAAAAAAACCAACAGGAATGTTCTGCCAAACTGACTCATATTTGTTGAAGAGGCCAACCTTTGGACCTGTGGTTGTGTTAGTGTTTTTGTGTAAAGTTGTACCTTTCCTCCATATACTTTGGATGTGTGCTCAGCTACTTGTAGTGACTTTTTGAAGCACTCCTCCCCATTTACGTCCATCCCTATCCCACCACTGATCCGAAGTGAACCAATTGACATTGAAAACGTTGCACTTGAAGCTACCAGCGCTCCCTAGCAGCTTCAGACTGACCTCTGGTAGACAGAAACAGTATTAGAGTGAATCTAAGCATCCCTCAAGTGGAGAAAAGGGAAGGAGAGGCGAAACTGGCTTAGCAGCAGAGCAAGCTAGTTTTGTCAAAGCTAAACAGACATCTGAAACGCTAAGGCGGTCCGTTCAGATTTACTGTGCTGATTGTGGTGTATGAAGCCGAGGAATCAAGGAGAGTCCCAAAGCTCGGTTTCTGGTTCTCTCTTTCCTCTTTCCTCTCCTCTTGGATTAAAGTACAGTACTTCAGAGTTAAACAACTTCTCGATAATCTTGGACCTTATTCAGTTCAGATGATGTTAATTCACAGTACACAGTGGCACAGTTGGTAGAGCTGCTGCCTTGCAGCAAGAAGGTCTTGGGTTCGATTCCCGGCCTTTCTGCACAGAGTTTGCATGTTTGTGGGTTCTCTCCGGGTTCTCCGGCTTCCTCCCACAGTCCAAAAACATGACTGTCAGGTTAATTGATCTCTCTAAATTCTCCCTAGGTGTGAGTGTGTGTGTGCATGGTTGTGTGTCCCGTCTGTCTGTGTTGCCCTGCGACAGACTGGTGACCTGTCCAGGGTGACCACGCCTCTCGCCCAGAACGTTAGCTGAAGATAGACACCAGCACCTCCAGACCCACTAGGGACAAATGTGTTAGGAAATGGATGGATGGATGGATTATGTTAATTCCTTATAGTAGTAACAGTGGGTAGAATTAATTAGTTGTTCTTGTTAAATTTCAGTTTTTGGTTTCTGAATTTGGTTTCAGATTTACAAATTTTCCGAATAAATTTGTAAATCTGTAAATACACAGATTTATCCTTTAGCTGTCTGACAGATTGCCATAAAGAACGGATACATTTATTTAAAATAAATTACAATCAGTATACCCTACAAAAATAAAAACCTGGATCTAACTTAAATTGTCTGATTGGATATTATTTATTATTTGGTACACATGTAAAGTATTGAGTATAGCAAAGGGCCTGGGAAATCTATCAACAACATAGGACATTAGGACAGTCGTTGCCTCCCTGCGTAATTAAGCTTGATTTTCATTTTCTCTTTAGTTCTTTGTCAGCTGGATCAATCAGCGAACAGAAGGAGAAGTTATGAACGATGACGTTGATTTTCTGCGCTGTTTCAGAATTGTGGTCCGCCTGTAGTTTTAGCAAAGGCAGCAGAGGAAGTGAACAAAAACGTCCAGTTCATGTTGGCCACGCTTCCAAATGTTGAATTATCCTTAACGGACGCCTCATTCGGATCGGCATTTACGGCGCTGGCAATTCCCGGTGATCCTCTTACCGCATTACATAGGTCACAGGAAAACGTTAGCGATTGGGTAACATTTAAAACCTTAACAGAGTCCACGCCTCCAGGAAGCGATCGTTTCTCAACAGCCGACAGCCCAGACCCTCTGGACGGAGCGAACAGCGTAGGATAAGGGTCCGGTTTTTACCAAGCTAATCCAGAGACGCAGGATCTGAATTGGTAAGAACCACCAAGCAGAGTTCAACTGATGAAAGATCAGGGTAAAGACAGAAACACAGTAAACGTTCCCTCAGAACAACAGAGCGCGAGCGAGAGAGACCCAGACAGAGAGGAAACCATGGTGTCTGGCAGACAGAGCTCCAATTAGAGTAATGTGGAATAGAGAGAGGTGCATATGCGTGTTTGTGTTTGTGGGAGATCAGGTGGAAAGGAGGTCACACTCTCCTCATTGAGATATTTACAGTCCCCCATGAATGCCCTGACCGAGAAAATAGGCCTAGGTGAGAGAGAAAAACGAAGCCCTCCTGATTCGGTGCCTGCTGACTTGACAGAATGGGAAAAAGTGGAGGCCTGTCCCTTCCTCAAGGTCAGAGCACAGCCCAGATTCATCATTACCTGAGAGGAGCAAATGACTCGAAATGTCACCTGGCCTTTCCACATTTTACAGATCGTTATCATAATTCAATATTTATCAGTGCGGCTGCCATTTCCCAGCAGCAGAGATGCAAAAATGACCCCCCCCCCCCAAAAAAAAAGTGGAGTCTGAACCCGAATCTCCTCCCGCAAAGGTAAATGTGACGATTCGGAAATGGAGCGGGCACAGATATATATATATATATATATATGTATATGTATCCCAAGGACTGAGGTTTCCCCCCACCTGGTTTTGGAAAAGGGAAGCCTTTGATGAAACGATGGAGTTGTGGTCTAATGAGGCTCGTTACACGGCGATCGGTCGCTGCCAGAGTAGAGGTGGCATCTCTGCGCCTCGGCCAGGCTGCTAAAACACTCCTGCTGTTCTCGGTTTGTTCAGCCAGGCTCGATCACAGCCAGCTACACTTTGCGGCTGTACATCCACAGTTTCAATTATTCAGTGCCCTGCTGCACCCCTGCAAACAGAGACGGAGCACACATCCGCTGACGTTATCGCTCCGTGTCAGGCTCTTTTGAGATGCTTAACCCCTAAAGTTAAACACTGTACTGCAAATTAGCGCCGTATTTCACATTGGAAAATACGATCCGAGCAATACACTCAGCACCAGGCAAACCAGAAGGGCTAAGCTGCTAATGATTAATGTTTGCAACATCTATTCGGCCCATTGTCGAGAGCAGAATTTCAATTGGATGAATAGTGTCTGCAAATATCAATTTTCTTTATTACTACATGTAGGACTGCAGTTGACAAAATTACCATGAAAAAAAGACAATATCTCTTTGTGCACATATTCATGTTTCATCCCAAAAAGCTTTTTTACTATGAGGCAAATCAGTAAGACTTTAGTTATGCTGAAAAATGTTAGCATTACACTATCAGAAGGAACTTTGATGTGAAATTGATATCAGCCATTGGAATAATTTACATTGGAACCAAAACACATTGGTTTGTAAATGGCCTTTTCAATAGTGGTTACATTCGAAGATCATTAACTTTATGTTGGTAAAAATAAAAAATAAATCTTTTTTTGTTTCAAATTGAATTAAAGCTGTTGGTTCATTCAGCTGGTATTTTTATTTGTCTTATAGGTGTAGAAATATGTTTCTATAGGTTGTTTTTTAAATGACTACATAAACTCAACAAAGTTGAGAACTCTCATAAAACACGTGGCTGAAAAGTTTCACGTGTTGGATCAAGAATTTTGGTTGCCATCTAACTTAAGCTCGTTTGGCGACGGCATAATATTCCACAATCTGAGCCAGGGTTTGCATCTGAATGTCAAATGGAAGTGGCTTAAGAATGGAGCTTTGAGGAATCCCTTTTGTGATATTAGTTTGCTCAGATGTATAGTTACCTCACGAGTCCATATCTACCACATGAGAGCTGAGGCAGCATAGAACAAGCCCAGACAAAACCTACCTACATCACCTACAGAGATCTAAGATTACTAATGATTATTGGTGGAACTTGTCTTGGATTGACCGGAGGATCCAGATGGTTCTCCCAAGGCTTGGAAATCAAGCAGGAAACTGTAGCAACCAAAAACAAGCTGTCTCTTAATGACCTGTGTCATTTCATACATAGGTTTGCTTACAAGGATGTTTAGTTTAACTAAATATTACCTATGTATACAAAACTGTTAGAGGTAAAGAAGAACGTCTTAGCTCTTCCTTCCTTCATTAATGAGAACAAAAATTGCTACAATATTCAAATGTTACATTTTCTTCATCCCAAGATGTTCATGGCCTGATTTTTACAAGGATCTTAATCTGTGCAAATGTTGAATTTGTGAATCTTTTTCCCTTCAGTGTGACATACAGCACTAAAAATGTTTTCAATACTCACTCCATTACTAGGCAACTAAAATACGTTTATTTTAGCTAGAATTACAAGCCATTATTCTTTGTTGCTTTTTTAACAATGTAGGAAAAACCAGGCGAGCACAAATATGTGTATAAAAAATTGAGCAAGTAAGTGAAAAATTGCCATAATTTGCCTAATTTAGGTGACTCAGATGTTGAACTTGCATATTTTCTACTCAGAAATGTGAGCGTGTTCATTAATATAAATGCATTTAAGTAGCTTGGTTACATTAATTCTTTTTTATGACATTAATTCTAAAGGGCACATTTTTCAAAGGAGAGACTTTTATGGCGTAGGACGGACCATTCATCTCCTTAAAGTCAACGTCAGACCTAACTTTTCTATTAAGAGTGGCCAGTTGGCTTTGTAAGGTGCTTGAGGCTCAGAAACATAAATAATTTCTCGGGGTATCTTTGGTAAAAAAAAAGATGTTTGTCTCTAAATACATCTGAGTACATATCCCGCCAGTCAGAAAGACGAACTGTGTTGCATTATAGTCTCTGAATTTTCTGCTTACTAATCCGGAATGTCGATTTTTGGCTAAAGCTCAGACTTGCTGCTCTTCCTTCTCTGTTTCTCTGGAAGGCTTCCCCTGCAGAGTCCCAATGCTGGATACAAACTGTTTCCAACTAGAGAAACTGGGCTAATAACACCTTGTTACTCAGCTGGATAAAACTCCTATCTGTGCTGCCTGCTGCTACATTATGTTCAGTAGGAGTCTCTAAAGAGGTATAAGTAGAAATCCGGCTGTCCCTCTTGACAGCTGGGGCCCTGGGACAGTGTGTGATGTCAAGTCCTGGGCTGCCTTTTAGCTCTGGGCCCCTTTAAATTATTTAGCTTACATCATCCAGCCCTCTGCCTTTTGGGTCTGGATCTTATGCTTACTAGGTCACCGCTGACAGCTAATCTGTAGAGGCTAGAGGTATGATCCTCGCTTGTGAAACTCGCAGGCCTCAGAGCGTTGAAAAAGAAAACAAGAAGAAAAAAAGTCCAACTTTATCGTTTTTGTTTTTCCAAAAACACATTTTTGAAACAGACAAACTAAACCAGTAACCATTTCAGTTTATTGAAATTCAGTTGTAATACCACAGTGTGATTTACAAGGAAAATCTTTGCCTTTTTTTTCTGTTTCTGTTATTAGACACACGAATGAAAGCAGCAGGTTTTTGAACAAATGTATGAAGCGTTTTGTGGTCTCATGCAATGGTTTCCAGCTCTGCTCCTCCAGGCACACTGCCCTGCATGTTTTAGGTCAAACTCATCTTAATTTCAGGCTACATGGAGATCATAAATATACTAAAAAGGCCGGTGGTGGCAAAAATGAATGGTAATGGTAAAACTACCCATTAAACAGTTAAAATATGAATAAATTTGTGTCTCTGCATTCAATGAGTCCTTCGAAAAGTTAAATATTGATTTTTTCTTTTCAAATTTCCTGTAATTTGGCAGAGTACAGATAAAAACTGCTTTAATTTGATCGATAAAACAACATTTACACACACAACTGTTTTCTTGGAGGCTCTATATACGTGTCTCTCTAGAGACTGAATGAAAAACGTACAGCGGGCTTCAACTTTGACATGTGTTTTTGGTGTTTTGCTGCTTTGACGTTAACAGTTTTTTTCTTGTTTTGTTGTTGTTGTTGAACTGCAGTTGTTTGAATCAGTTGTGTTAAAGCGGGGAAGCATCTAAAACACACAGGACCAGTGCGTCTTGAGCAGCAGGACTGAAAAACACTCACCCAACATGCAGCGGCTTGCAAAGGTTGTCACGTCCCTTGAAAATCTTTACACTTTATATATAAAAATTATCACACGGAAATGTGGCTGTATAAAGGATTACGAAATATTTTTTGTTTTGAAGTGTAAGCTAGGGAGGGAAAAAAAAAATGTGAGGATAACCCTTCGTTCCAATTACAGCAGCGTTTCTCAATGCTGCTCCTCGGGGACTTTACTGCCCCGAGGAGCAGCACAGTCTGCATATTTTAGCTGCGCCTCCGGTCCAGCACACCTGATAGCGTTAGCTTCCGCTCGCCAACAAGTGCTGCGGAAGCCTGTTAATCACCCACTTATTCAGGCCAGGTGTGTGGCGGGAGAGAAACACCTCAAACATGCAGGACAGTGGTCCTTGAGGACCAACACCGAGCAACACCGAGGTACAGCAGAAAGTCCTGGAGTGGTGGTGGGTGTGCTTGGGGAATGTTAGGGGGCTGCTAGGTGATGTAGTTTTAGCAATCTGCCTTGCTGCAAGGCATGAATGTTTGGCTAATTGGACAGGTGGCGGCGATTGTGACTCAGGGTTTAGTCGTCTTGGAATCAGAAGGGAATTATGGGTTCGATTTGAGCTTTCCCCATCGCATGTCACTGCGCCCCTGAGAAAGGTACTTGACCCCATGTTGCTTGTGCGTTGGTACGCGAGTGGGATCGGGTGAATGTGTGCAAAGTGCTTTGAGTGGTGGGAGCGCCGTATAAAATCAGGCCATTTCCCATTTAATTGGCTTCTAAGAAGCGGTACGTTTAATTGTGCTGCACGTTTCAACAACAAAGCTATTCAAAGTGCTTTACGTGATGAAAACGTAGAACAATGAACAGGCAAAAACGGATCGGTGGGTACATGTATGGCTGACTGTACCGTCTGTGTATTGTTCTGAGATTAGCTTGCAATCTGTTGCAATCGGTTTAAACATACTTTTTGTTAAATCGGGTCTGTAACTTGAGTGCCACTGTCGAGCTCCAACACATCTGAATTAAAATGGTTGACTACTAGGCCTTTGCTAGTCTGACCATTGCCCTTCTGCGCTGTTCTGCTAGATTCAAATGTCTGGCCACACTTCAAAATATTGATCTAACGTCAACAGCCGCCTCGTTCGCATCGGCACTTTTCTCTTCGCATTGGAGGATGGTTGTTTAAAGCGCCGACAACTTCCAGTAAGCTTCATAGCATTGAACTGGCGCACTGCATACATCACGGGCAAACGTTAGCGATTGGGTAAAATTTAAAATTTCAACAGAGCCCAAGCCTCCAGGAAGTAACTGTTTCTAGATAGTCGAGAGCCCAAACTCTCTGTAGGAAGCAAATAGAGCAAGATAAGATGCGTAACATTATTTAGCTCAGCTCTCTCTTCAGGAACGTGTCACAAAGGCTCGCGTTCACTCTCAGACACTTCAAATTCATTCAAATTTGTGTTGTGTTGCATTAGTAGGGAGGTTAAATTTTCCCTTTCAGTGCATTTGACTGACAGGTGGGAGGTCCATCAGAATGAGAAGCGGCAGGGAGCGAGGTTGTTTACATTCCGTGATTTATTTTTTGTTTTGTTTTTAATTCAGAAAAAAGGGTGCCAGTCAGGACTTCACAGCGCCACTATTTATTTAATTCCATTCTTTTTCTTTTCTCCCCGAGTTCTTGCATCAGGGCTCTCTCCAGCCGTTGGTGCCCTCGGCAACGGGCCTGTGCTGGGAAACAGTCCTGCATTCAAAAACAACAACCTGTCATAGTCTCATACCCTCAGCATCAAATTTGACCTCCATTAAATTATATGATCTTCCTAATCAAATGGGGTCTAGATTTGCCTGCTTTGCACAGAAAGCCACTCAGAGCTCCTGCTAAAGACCTGCACAGCACCCCGTTTTTCTCCTCCATCCCAACGTGTTGACAAAACAGACGAAGGTGTCGTACTGATGCTTAGCTAGCAAAAAAATGCTAGCAAAAATCAAGACACGCTTATCAATCTTTGCTAAAACTGTCCTGCATAAGGACTTTGAACAAAACAATAGTTTATGCTTTTTTTTTTTTTATAGCCTAATGACGTGTAATGAAGTTTTCAAAAAGTGCACAACAAGCTTTTGAGGGACTTGTGTGAACCGGAGACTGACAGGATGCAAATAGGGAAAACAGAAATAAAAACATGGGGTTTACATGATTTAAAGTGATGCGACATGTTCAGGTACCCACTTTATGAGACCTTCAGTGAGCGCAAGCACATCTGAAGTGGATCTCTACCTGAACGACCTTTAGCTCAGCTGTGTGTCAGCATATATATCACTAGACTGTATCTGAGTTCCACTAGATTTCAGGTTGCACAGCCAAAAACGACGATTTTTTCAGATGTGTTGGGCCTAATTTGATCGTCCACGAAATTCACAATAAAATCCCACCGCCGAGGGACTTTATCCGTGTTATTTGTGCGAAGACACAAATTAGCCCCACCACTGCTGTCTTGGCGCTTGGAAGGCTGCGATTGAAAATGCTGTGCGTGACATCAGAAGCGACCTTGGACGTTCAGTGATTCATTCACACCGATAAAACGCCGATCCACAGCTCGTCATTAGGAGCCGCGCCGTCCCGACCGCGGAGAAAATAACTCGTGCGTTTACACCTGTGTCGTCGCAGGCTGCTGTCCGCCACGATCGCAGCAGAAGCTCACTCGGTGTGGGAGTCAGATGTGCAAATTTGTCATGAGAAACTGGAGTGTGGGAGGCATGTCCGCAGTTGCACTGTGTGCCGCTGCGGCTCCGTTCGCTTCCAGGATTTTTCTTTTGTACTGTTGCAGGTTTTCAGTTTTAACAGTCAGCAATAGGGGCGTGCAGAGGCAAAAGGAACAGTGTGTTAAATGAGTCCAGTTTTGTTTGGTTCTTTAATTTTTGCTGCAGAAGTGGGGAAAAAAAAAAGAAGATGAAGTCTCTGTTTTTTTTAAGAATAAAAACTTTTATTGTTACATCGGGTAATTAGTTTGTAATCAGACTGATGTGCAGTTAAGCGCTCGTTGCAAAGTTTTTATGACATCTGCTCATTTACATCCAATTGAAGTTGTCTATTGACCCCTTTGAGTCTCTAAGAAAAATTAAGCAATATTAAATTCTAGCTCAAATTAGTTATTTTTTTATTTAGTTGTTGCCTTTTTATTCAAATTGAAAATTGTGTATGATCTTACCTTTATTTGTGCATTAAGTTGTTAAATTAAATTAACTAATGGAAACATGCCAATTTTGAAAAAGCTTGTTTTTGATAGAAATGTTTTGACACGAGGATGAACGTCAAAAAAAAGCGGATCATATGACACAAACCATGGAGAAGACAACAGGAAGTAGATGAGGACGATGGTGCGGCATGTTTTCTAGTGACTTATTGCATGAACAAACTTATTTACGTGTGATTTTATTTGATTTTCTTATTTAATAAAAATGCTGCAATTGAATTTTTTTACATTAGTGGAATATTGACAAATTTTGTGCACATTCGCAATAGAAACAAAAGATGGGAAGCTTTTGCCTGATATGCACGTCTCAAACAAATACAGCGTCATTTGAAACGGTGCACATGTGGAACATTCATGGGCGGAACTAAGGGGCAGTATTCTACGTTCCCCTGCACAACTTCAAAAGGTGGCACCAAAACAAAGCAGATATGACTCCCAATGGGCTCTTTGCACGTCAGCCTAAAACTGCCGGGGGGAGAAGGCTGACGAGCTGAATTCAATGAGAAGGTGTGTCCAAACTTTTGGTCTGTACTGTACGTCAATGTGAAGCCCCAGCAAGTAAGCTGGAGAAAGGTTGAAAGATGTTTTAAGATGCATGAGGAAGCACAACCACCTCATAGCTTAACAGTAGAGCAGCTCTGGTGTCGGAGTTCTAGTTCAGCTGACGGTTCAGGTTCAGAGTTGTTGCTTTTAGAAAAATATGGCCGTGTTCCTTAAGGTCTCTGTGTTATTTCGTCTTATTACTTTTGCATGCTTCTTGTGAAGAGCTCAAACAGGACGGTGTTTACAGCAGTGTGTACAGGCAGATCAGTTGCTCGGCTGTCTGGCTCTGGTCTGCTGGTCGTTCCCATAAACTCGCTCTTTCGGGCTGAATACAGAAGTGATTGCATGGAAATAACAAAGGACGGCTCCTTTATTTACCATCCGTCTCCCCCCGGTAGTTTTAGGCTGAAGAAGCTGATCCGGAGTGAAGTGAAGGCTGTAAACTTTGCTGTGCGGCGTTAGCTTTACCTGGTAGAAACGAATATTTACAAGCCACCGCCTTCTTAATTCAGGATCGTTTGGAAATCCATGAATATTTAAAAGCCCATTATATTAGAAAGACAACAATGTGCATGGTATTGTTTTATTTGCGTCTGAAATACGACTTTGTCTTTTCTACCTGTCATGGTAACTCAAACCGGAAACAAGAAAGCCGCATTTCTCTCATGCGGATGTGACGTCAGCGCCATACGTGCAAAAAGCCCACTATCACTAAAGTTTGCTACTTTGGTTCATCATTGTTTTTCATCTATTTACAGTGACAGCAAAAAAGGAAAGTGGGCAGAACTTTGCTATCGACTGAATCTGTGGTAAGCAGAATACTGACTTAAAATGCTAAGGGGGGGGAATAGGTTAAAGTACAAATGCAGCAGCCTGTAAACATTTCTGAAACCCCAACAGAACCACCTTAGCACAAACGAATGAAGTAATAAATGTCAGCAATGTCTCAATCAAACAAAAGTCTGTAAAAACGTGAATCCTTTTACAACCATCTGAAGAGATCAGTGTGGACAAACTTCCACTGTGTTTCTGGGGCAAAATAATTTCCTGGAAACGAGTCTCGCTCTTTACGCTAAGCCTTTGTTGGCAGGTCAGACTTTATCTTCTCCAAGAACAGAAGATCACAAGTTAAGCCATTAAAATACATTTTCTAAATTAAACTAAAAATTAGAGATGGGCTTGTTCCCCAGAGCGTCTGAGTGGAATAGATAAAATCACACAGTGAACATAAGTCAAAACTTTAAATGTTTTTTCCTCTCCTCGAAGCCTGTTGGCCTTTTTCTCTGCTGTTGCTCTCAGCCATCATGTCACCGTTAGTGCTGCTGCAGGCTTCCTCACAACCGGCACAGCAGATGTAGCCGTAGCACCAAAATGTAATTTTGAAATGTCGGTTTTACCTGGCTTGAGTTCAGTTTTCTCTTTATTATTATTATTCATTCCTAGAGCCTTTCAGCGCCATCTTGGCGTCTGCTCTCCGTCTGTGTATGTTCTGTTCTGCCGTGAGTGTCAGAGTGAACAGAACCAGGAGAGAAGGGGGAACAGCTTGGTCAGTCAAATAAAAAAAGGCTTCCTCACACTCTTGTTGTTAGGCACACTATTAAATCTGTTTGACTTTCATTGTTTTATGTACTTCATATTGAGAATTACATCTTAAATTCTAAAAATGTTTTGAATTTGAAGTTTTTATTTTCTCCCTCTGTTACAGGCATCTGTTAAATTAATCACTTAAAAGGGCATTGTTATTTAAAATATATATATTTTTTAATCTTTACATCATGTTATAATGTTATTCCTTCATCAAAAACCTACCTGGAGCGTTGCCTTGATGCTTTCATGCATGTTTGAAGAATCCTTAAATCTCCCATGGCAACCATTCAGCTGTGCAAAACACCTGGGTGGACCTAGCTCCACCTTCAAGGAAGAAGCTCCGCCTTGGTTTTGCCGTTTCCAAGCTACCAAGCTTCCGCCTCACATCGCAGCCCTCCCACGCAGGAGTTTCTTAAAGAGACAGAAGCCCAGTTTTAAGGCTCAAGTCATAGTTGATATATACAGCATTTTTATAACAACTGAAGGCAACATATTTATTTGATTATTCTATAAAATGATACTACATGGCAGTAGCGGAACAAGTCAGCGTCGGGGGGGCGGGGCTAATGACCGGGCCCTTTATACCCAAATAATAAAATTCACGATAATTTAACTTTACAACACAGACATGCCTGCAACAGCGGAGCTTACAAGTTTCACCACCACATTGTCATTCTGAAATCCATCTGACATGAAGTACAACAAACCAAGAGAAACATCAGGCTGCTGGTCACTAATGATGAAACAACACAAATTCAAATCAGTTCAGAACCGCGGATGGGTTCAGATCATTTTGACACTTTATCAATTTCAACTCAGAGCCTGGAGCAGCTAGCAACTGCTGAAGCTACGTTTATTGTTGACGCGTTGAACCGAGCACGCAGCAGCGCGTGGAACCAACACTCCACCCCTGCTACATGTACAGAAAACACATGATACTGCCCCTTTAAAAAAAATCCTATTTGGTTCTACATGGAAAAAAGCACACCTTCTTTGCAACATCAAGAATTGAAATGTGAAGCCTGGCCTATATTTGAGCAAAAACAACAACAACAAAAATCATTGTGCTGCCACATTTTATTGCTTGGAAATTTATTTGCAAAGTATTAACAAAATCGCTGGGGGGGAAAAAAACATTCAATATGCAGTCATGAAACAAAACCAAAAAAACACTGAAGAGACAGATGTGAGTGTGCTAAAAATGTACAGGTTTTCTTCAAATTCATGAGATACTAATATATTTTTAGTGTTTTCTTGCAAATGAACAGAGAACTTTGTACTGGTTCCCAGAGCGACACCCTTCTGTTGTTTATGTGTGTAAGACCGAGGTAAAACATGACATCTAACACTAAAGCGAAACAGACACTCATAGCAACATCTAAGACACACTTCACTCTGGACTGAACCTGCGCCATGATGATTATACGCCACACTCACGCTCCCTTCAATATGGAAGTTGTTTAGTTTACTGGGAGACTGAAGAAAGTGAAGGTATTGGCCTTTAGTTTATATTAAAACATTTTAAAATACATGCTGAAAAAAGAAGCAGCAGCGAGCTGAGCCTCACCTGGGATTGATCAACCTCTCACTAACTGCAAGAGGCTGCCACTCTATGGGAGAATGTTCCTCCTGTCTGTACGTCGCCAATAAAATGGCTAAAAAACATTTAATGTATGAATTGATTTCCCATAATTTAGCTTATGTATATAATGTACAGTGTTTTTTGTCACCAACTGTGTAACGTGTTTCGTGTGCTGAGAATCAGAAACGGCAGAGAACAGATTCGAGGCGAGGCAGGCAGTTCTCTTGCCTCATGGCAGGGGGCGCTCATGATCCCAGACATTGTGACTCCACAACTGCAGAGTAAGAGACAGTAACAGCGAGCTAGCCATGGAGCTAGCCATACAGTAAAGTGCAACAATATATTTATAGTTTTCTCCTCGTACCACAGCAATCACTTAATACAGTGTTAAGAAATAATGATTATTTTGGTGCTTCATACAGTTAATCTTACGACATGTGTAAAGGTATAGCCAACACTCTTATTTGGAACAGTTTTCTGTTGAGCATGTGGGAGCTAAAATAGCAGACATTCAAACAAGCAGGGCCCTTTGCCTCCCCCACACACAAAGCAATAAAATTTACATTCCGAGGGGGGAAGAGACTTTTTGGCGCCAGGGATCTCCCGTACCAGATAGAGATGAGCACGAAGTGGTCCGCCCTTTTGCTTAGACAAAAACCAGACACCTTTGCCATAATGAGGGGAGTTTCCAAGTTTTTTTGAGTCCCTACGGAGTTTCTAATAGGTCAAAGAACGGAACGCCTTGACTGCATATATTAAATAGGGAAACACCTCTTTACTTTAAGATTCCGTGTTAGAAAAAAAAAACCAGAGAGAGCGGCCGCTATTTTTGCCTTTTTTGTCTTTGTTTCGTGTTTGTTTGTCCCTTGTGTGTTTTATTTTTATGAGAAAAATGCATATCTCTTTCCTCTGCAGCTTTGTTGTTCATTGCTTTGTATGAGATTAAACTCTGTGATCTGTGACATCAACACGCTTTGTTGTTGTTTCGTTTTAGCAGCACGCCGTCGCTGCCCGTCGCCCACGGAGAACGTCACTCGCCGAGGACTCGGGAGATTAAAAGAGGAGAAAGCCAAACGTTTTATCCAAAGCTAGCATTAAATGATCCTCTTTTTTAATAACAGTGAACCCTCGTTTTTAGCGGGGGTTACGTTCCAAAAAGAACCCGCGATATGCAAAATCCACGAAGTAGTAACCTTTTTTTTTTTTTACAATTATTATACAATAAAATATTCCATAATACATTGAAACCAAAGAACAAAACCTTTTAACAGGCCCAAACATTTGTTTAACAAATAAAAGTACTGTATAAACGTTTTTTTTTTTTTTACAAATAACTACTGTACTGTAAAATAATAATTTTAATCATCAATACGAACTGAAGGCGGATTTCCGTGCCCGAATTGCGGAGATCAGCAACCCCTCCACCGCGACCTGAGTTATTGGATTAGAACGGGAGAAAATACAAAATTATTATGAAAAGAAAACAAAACAAAGTACAGTAGGACAAATAGTGACTTGTGTATTTCACTGCTTTTTTGACTGAGCCGCTGCATCCTGACTCCGCTCTGTAGCTGTTTTCTTCTTCTAAAGCCTGCGTTGCAGGTGTGTTATTTCGAGAGAAGAACATAGTTATCGGTAGCTGTTGCCGCTCTTTTTTCTTCTGGGCAAAAAGATTCTTATAAACCGACATGCCACCATCGATTATGTTAAAATTGGCAAGCTGTTTTACGTACGTGTACATATTAAACCACAACGTTGTTGACACACAGGTAGAGAAGAAGCAGAGAGACTTGGCCAATCAGAATGCAGAACACAATGCACGATGCAAATCCGCGAAGCAGCGAGACCATGAAAAGTGAACCGCGAAATAGCGAGGGTTCACTGTACTCACAAATAAACATTAAGCCTAAAACTATACCACTGCAACAGACTGAATGTCCTGCTCTTTGTGTGTGAAATACTTGAGTGGTTTTTTGTGGCGTTGTCAGTTGCTATGGCGACAAGCCTGCGCGTAGCTGCGCTGATACAGAGAGCGAGAAACAAGTGGTTTTGAGTTGTACTTCAACGGTTTTTCCCTTTGCTGTGGAGCACAGCACGAAATTATTAATATCTACATGTCCAAGTTTGATTATCGGAATTATTCTAAGGCGGCAGCGCGGCTATGGCATGTAGAATAGTCTTTTTGCCCTCCGGCGTTGTCCGCATGTGTGAAATTTCCTCATGTAAACAATAACATACAGGGGGTCTACATTTGTAAATATGATTATGATTAAGTCAGTGCCTCACCAGCTATGAACCTCACCGCACGTCACTGGTTTATTACATCAACGTATCATTTGGACACAGATCGTTTTCCCAGATTTGCATAAGTATATTAATAATTCTGTCTTTCACCACTAAAGATTACATTTAATTCTGTAGAATAAAAGCAGACAAGCTGAAGAAAAATAAAAATGTAAAATTAGAATTTTCACTGTGGACACTGTTGATCTTTTGGGAAAAAGGATCCATCTTTTTTTAAAAACAAACAAAAAAACATCTTAACAAGACAATGAATTAGGCTTACACAGTACCAAACGATTTCACCCAATTTCATCTGGGCCTAGGCAATTTTCTGTTTGCAGCGCTTTGTTTACTCTTTTTTTTTTCCCATGAATTGTGTTTAGCAATTAACTTCCCGTCAGAAACAATCAGGCGTCAGCCCCGAAAATAGGTCTGGGTATTTAGTTCGAACGAGACCGCCGCGTGAAGTGCAACAGACATTTATATCCATAACGCCGTCCACACAGACGTCCCTAGTAATGTGAAAGTGTTTACGTTTCGCTCTGTCTTTTGCTCGCTCTCTTTCTGTCTCGGTGCGTGGTAGAAGACGCGGAAAGCGAGTGTCGTTTTATTAACACTGTAAAACACACGAAGCAAGCCGGCTGGAAGCTGAGAGGTGATGATCTAGGTGGAAGCGAGAGGTTAGAAAGGACAGAATTTACCAGCAGGCCGACTATTACCTTCACTATCAGCTCTCACACATACACACACCTCATTAAATCACTCCCACACCCCCCATCTGTACCGAGAACACAGAAATAGACGCCAGCTCTCTGTGTATGTTTTATCGAGTGTGAATTTGTGCAGCACACAACTTGTATGCGAATCCAGGCCGTATGTGGGTTCAAGGCCAGATTTGTAAAGCACAGAGTCAAGGCGGCGTAAAGACGGCTGAACTGGATAACAGCATTTATAGACGTGAGGTAAAAGAGCCATATAATTAAAGCGTTGAAGCTACAGTATGTGGCTTTTATGAAAAATGGTTTATACACATTTGTTAAAATCATCATTATGTTGCGTCGGGATAATGAAAGACAGATAATCTGTGAAAGAAAATCAAGCCGCTCTGCCTTCTTCCCAGTGCTCCCAGTAACAACTGGGATTCGGTCAGAAACAACCAATCAGAGCCAGGAGGAGGGTCTTAGTGCTGTCAATCACTCTCGTTCTTACACCGTTTTCCCTTTCTGTCTGCTATACTACAGCTGGTTCACCAAAACATAGCCTGCCACGAACGCTGAGGCTAGTTAGCATTATAGTTTTATTTGTATGTCGATGTAACTTTTTATCTAATTCAGTAAACTTTAGAATGTGTCTGCTAGTTTATTTTAGACATTATATGGTTTAAATATGGTTTAAATTTTCTTAGTAATAATAGTTGTTTTAGTTTTTTTCATTCTTTGGCTATGTGCAGAATTGAAATAGGTATTGTATTGTGATTTTGTACACATCGATTTGGTAACGAAGGCTCAACAGAAGACACCATTTTCACAAAATGTATCCAGTTATTGTTGAACAACAACTGACTCCGGCGTCCTCTACCAACTTTTGCTGTCACCATTTTGCAAACTAACCTAAGTGCTGCCAGAATTTGCCAACTGCTGACATAAACTGCAAAGAAAATCAATTTCACATCAGTTCGAAAGGCTAATAAATAGATTCATAAACACATAAACGAAAGATATATCTATAATTTCACTATGTTTTAGTTTTGTTAAATGGGTGCTATAGCTAACAGTAGTTTGCCGCTTCTGTTTACTTCAGTTAAAGATGTTTTCTCAATTTCAGTTTTCATTATTTCAATGGTTTTAGTAAACTATAATAACCTTGCCCTAACCTGCCACCACCTTCAGTTACCAAGGTTACAGACTCGGCCTGTGTCGCTGGTAGAAGACGCCAGCACCAAGAAATTATCGCAGCATGATGTACAACATTAATTTTCCCATCACACAAAAAATTTTGCAAATATGTACCATTGACTTTAATTCGGGTCTTCTCTGAGTACAGCACCACGTTCTAGTTTGCCGTTTCTGCTGCACGGCTTGTGGCGAACCTGAAGAGGACTTCATACCGATTCTCTTCCTGAAGGTTTGTCGAGAACAAATAGTTGTCTTGCCGACAAATTTGTCAGGGTTGACGAGTTGGGCAAACCCGTTTGTTGGCAGTTGCAGCGCAACTTTACTCCCTTCCTACCCGTCTTCTGTGTTCCTTGGTCTTTATGATGGTGTTTGTCCAACATTGTTTTCTAACAAACCTCTGAGGCCCGTGTTGTACACCACGTCTTTATTTGTTGTCGTCTCTTTCCTCTTGGAATACCGAGCTTCTCCCCAAAAGCTTGACAATATCGCAACGGCACGCAGCCACAACGAGGCGGCCCTCGAGCATTCGCACACCTCCGGGCGGACGTGACACACCGCGGGACAATAGGCGACAGATTATTACATCGCTCTAAGTTTTTGTAGCTTTTTAAAAATTATCATTATTATTGTTGCTTTATGAGAAAAGGTTTGTTTTAGTAGATTTTAATCAGCGTCCTTTCAGCGCTTCTCCATTACGATGAAAGCACACGGTTGAATTAAACAAGTCCCTGAACATCCTTTAAGCTTTTAACCCAATCTGAATATAGAGCTATTCAAAACTCATAAATAATGCAGGGCGTGTAAAGCAGATGCATTACGTCGAGCCCTATTGTTCAGACGCTCTGTTTAATGAATAGACACTGCTAAGAGCCATTACCTGAAAGCAAAGCCTTTCGCCCATGTTTCCCCCCCTCGGCGTTAGTTGACCAGACTTGTTGTGTTTTGGGAGGAAGGCAGGGAGGCTCAGGCCCGGATCCGACAGCGCAGTGTTCATGCTCAGTAAATTGTGTTGGAATTGCTCCCGAGGGAGACATGAACGTGACAACGGTCTGTGGGTTAGGAGCGCTTGTTCACGCGCAACATTGTAAGTCTGTTTGCCCTTTTGCTGTGAATGAGGAATTAATTATTCATCCTCCAATAGTGGATAAAGAGTGTGAAGGAGAGCGAGAGGGGGAGGTGTTGTTGTACACAATAGGTTGTGAATCTTCTTTTTTTCTTCTTTTTTTTCCTTTAGGTGTCGGTAGAAGCGGAAAGTCATCGGGGATGAATGGGAGCGGCGGAGACGCGCACGGCGGCATCTTTGCCGCAGATGAAACTGGCCTTGGATGACTGACTCGAGGGCCCGCGTAAAATTCAATCATGGAAATTAAAAATGTAAAGTGGGAGGCAGTCTTTTCATCTATTCAGTCACTTCCATTCATTTGTCTAACCTCTTCAGTGAAAATAATCAGCATTAGATTATTCAGGAGTTTTTTTGTTGTTGTTTTTTTTCCTAATCAATTTGAGGTTGTATTCTCAGATTTTCTGGTGCCAACATTTAACACAACACTAATATCATGTGTTACTTATTTTTCTTTTTTTCTCTCGCCAAATGAGCACAGTGTTGCCTCCCTGATACGGTGAATTTCTGAAGATCCTTATAGTTATATGTTGCGCCTTAGAGATCGTGACCCTTATATTTAAAGGTAAAACTGACTTTTTTTAGCTTTTCTGATAGAGCAATGGTTTTTTTTAGAGACAGAAGCCCAATTTGAAGGTATTAAATTAGTAAGTAACATTTATTTTAAGTCATATTTAGCACACCACACTTTCCATTTTCATAAACTGTGGAGGGATTTTTATAACCTAACCCTAACTTGAACTTTTATTCGCTAATAAACCTCAGAGATCTTAACAAAAAAGCTGCATTTATACTGAGATTAAAATTACATAAAAGTTTTTACTAATTAGCTTGTATTCTATTGACATTTTCTGGGGGCATGTGACTTTTGTTGGCAGCTTTTTTGTTAAATTCTCCTTTTCTATAGTGCATAATTTGTGTTGGTCTATCATACACAATTCCAATAAGACACATTGCATTTTGTAGTTTTTATGTGGCAAAATGTAAAGCAATTAAATACTGTTTTAAGTCCCCACACAACAGTCAAAGAGGGAACTCAGCTGTGACTCCAAACACATTAAAGTTTTTTTGGTTCCCATCATTTTTGTTATTGTTCAATAGTTACTTAAGGAGAACTTCAGCCTGCGTATTCGTGTCTGAAAAACTCTTCCAACCCGGGAATCAATGCTGTGCCGAAATAAAACCTTAGATCAAGCAGAAACTAATTAAGACAGGCAGCTCTTGCTGAGAACTAACTGATCGCTAATTAATCATCCAATTCTACAAAGATCAGCATTTATATCTGTCAAGACCAAAACTCCACAGAGCTGTGCCAGATTCGACTTGCTTGGGTTTCGTGACAGCTCCTCCAGCGCACCCCGGGCAACACTTAGTCCACCAGCAGGTCGTTTCTTTTGTTTTTGTGTGTGTGTGTGTGTGTGTGTGTGTGCTGACAGGAAGTGGAGAGTCGCCAATGGGCCATGCCGGAACGGCGAGAACGGGTTGCCCAGGGGAGGCGGGGCAGCCGGGTGAGTGGGCGGGCGGTCGTTCATATCGGATCTCAGACGACAGGAGGCGAGGAAGAGCGGAAAGGGCAAGAACCGGAGAGGAAGCGGCACGGAGAAATGCGGGAGAGGCCTATAAATACCAACCTGCTGTCCCGCGCGGTGGGCTACCACCTCCAGCCAGGTTGGAGATATTTCCATAGCAATAAATGCCATTTGTTTAATATATTGGCCTGTTCCAAGCTCTCCTTTATGGGTTAATGATGAGGGATTCCCTGCAGCCGCGCAGCAGGGCCCCTGACATACATTGATTGAGAAGTTGTTCTATTTCTGCAAGCAGAATCTCACTCATTCGTCTGCTTTCCTTAATCTGCCACAGCTCTCTGTTTTTTTATTTTTCTCCCCTCCATCCCTCACGTTGTCTCTCCTGCCTTTTCTGCCGCTTCCATCTCTTCACTCCGACGATTGTCTGCGGGCGTAGCTGTCAAGCGGCTCAAGTGAAAATCGATAATATCATTCTAATGTCATAAGACCAGCATACCGTTTCTCTGTACTTTTCACAAGGCCGTGTTTTCCGTGACCCGTCGTTTGAGTCAGAGCACTCCTCTGGCTTTCACTAACTCAGCACGTCCTCTTTTTTGTTTAGTTTTTTTTAAAAATTAAGCAAAAATAATAATCATGGTCTATGAGCAATCATGTTTCCGATATCAATCCGAGTACCTTGGATATCGGCACACAAAAGCACTTCCACGACGACTCGGAGAGCGGCCTGCTTTAAACGTAATTTTAATTTTTCATGAGCCAAGTCAAGAATAAAACAAGTAATTATGTATTCTCAGAAGCCTGGTTTCTTAAGAACAGCGCAGGAGTGACGGGGGGGACCATAAAGTCGGGGTGCATAAAGCACTGTTTATTCCATTCGAAGCCACAATCATTCACATTCTTAACACAATTAGCGCAAATTACCAATCTCCCTCCAACCCACCGCCTCTACCAAACCTTTTATGTCCTTCCAATCTCGTCTCAAAACCACACATCAGCATGTTTTGCCCAATCACGGAGTCATTTGCGAAGCCATAATGCAGTGCGATTGTATGCGGAGAGGTTTCGGGCCTTGAGGTGCTCTTTACAGCTCAATATTAATACGATTTGAGCAAGACAACACCGATACGGATGTTCTGCGGTTGGATAATTCAGACCGTAGTTGATTTTACTGGGAAGTCTTTAGAAAGACACTGAGGTGTAATGGGGGGGGGGGAATGCAAAAATAAAAATACATCTCTCAACTATTTATTGTTGTGCTGGAGTCCAAACATTTCATCTACTAAAAACATTTAACAGGAAGCTGCTAAATCTTTTATGATTGTTGAAGTTTCCGCTACTGCTTTGTGCATTTTTAGTGCTACCAAAAGAAGAAGCTTTAATTATACTAAGCTGCTTTACCCATTACATGATACTCTGCTGTATTTCGCTAAAGCAATACAATAACTGTCAATGCTGCCACCACCATGCTGTTTTTGTTAGTATTTATGGAGTATGTCTTTTTTTTTTTTTACACTTGATTGACTTTTTGTTGAATAAGGGTATTTCCCATCATCCAACTGTGGCCCAGGGTATTTAAATTGGCTGCATGTGTCACTGACCACCTTATTAGGTATTCCTTTTTATGTGCTTGATAACACAAATGGCTGATCAGCCAATTACATGAAACACAATGCATTAAGGCATCTAGACCTGGCAAAGGCATCAGGCTGAAGTTCAAATCGAGCATCGGGATGTGGAAGATAGTGGAGTCGAGGAACTATGAACGTCACATGATTTTGATGGGCTTATGTGAGAATTTCAAGAAACTACTTGGGTTTATGGATAGTTATCTGCAAAACAGAGAATATCCAGTAAGTGGCAGATGCGGTACCAAGAAAAACTCGTTGAGGTCAGAGAAGAATGGGCAAATGTTATCCAGATGATAAAAAGTTGCCCGAAGGACCACTCCTCACTTGACCACGAACCCTTACCCCAACCAAGGTACGAATACCAAACACATCCAACCTTTAAGCACATAGCTAGAGGAGCAAACTACCACACCAGGTGCCACTTCTGTCACCTACGAAATGCAGATCTAAGTTCAACAGGCTGATACAAATTGGGAAATGCTGTGTGAAAGGGATGACTTTGACATTATGACTTTATGATAGGGTCAATCATTATTTGGCCATCTAGTGGGGCAACTCAGTAGGAAGAGTGGTCATGTTGCTGTTAGAAAGTTGTGGACTTGATTGCATTCTCTACTGTCGCATATCATTGTGCGCCTGGTCAAGAGAATCTTAAACCCAACATGCCTCCTGATTTGCATGTCATTGTATGAATGTTTGCAATTTTGGTAAATGTGGTTCTGGTGGAAAAGCCTTTTGCATAGTCAGTATGACCAACAGAGTGCTAAACAAGAATTCTCCACCTGGAAAGTACATTTACCAAATGTCTCGACCTGCAGTTCCTCCCAGATTGAAGTTGTTATACCACATCCTCTCTTGGCTAAAGGAAACCTGTCCCATTCATGACGGTTTAAAGAGACGTCCTATTTTTAAAAAGTAAAAAAAATCCAACATTGGCAACGTCTCGGTGAATGTTTAGGTAACTCAAACCAACCAGTCCTGCAATAACTTTTCTGACACTTTTCCTAAAAACCGAAAATTTGAAAACTTAAGAGTCCCCACTTTCACGTTGGCATTCAAAATCAAGATAAAGTGATCTTCTGGGCCTACATGGGCTTGCAGGCATGATCATCTAACAGATGTACCTACCAAGTCAAACTTTCTTGCTGCCACTGTCCTTGGACTGGGCCAGATTTAGTAACTGACCAAATCCTAATGCCAGTTCACAGCCCACCACTCATGTCCTGCAGTTGGTGAAAACGCGACACTGAGTTCGGATAATGGTCCAACGGCACAGCAGAGGACAAAGTGCTCATTAAAAAGTAATCTTAAAAGAGGTCAAAAAGTTTACACCCGGTTGCATAATTTATTGTGCGTGAAATGCATGAATCAATGATGGGCAACCAGCAGTAAGCTAGCACTTAAGTGTTTTGCCTTAAAACCAAGAAGCCTTTTGGGAACAGATTTTTTTTAATTTTTTTTTTAAATTAAGTTATTGTTTAAGAAGTTGCCTGAGAAGGTAGGCACAAAATGACATACTGTGGAGATGCTGTGGATTTTTTATCCTAGATTTAGTGTCTGAATTTCCACTAATACGTTTACTGATCAACCAGAAGAAGAGCTGCTGAATAGTTTGGTACTTTTCTGAGTAGAGTGATCATCATTTGACTGGATGGATGACAGAGATGTTCACCTCCACGTGTGTGAAAGTTTTATGGTCAAGAGACTGTATAATGTGTTACACTGTGGAGTATACATTATGTATATACAAAACAGAAGGGCTGAATGGAAAATGTGTGGATGAAAAATGCATGTCACAGGCCTTTTGGGAGACCCCTCTAAAAAATATGATTTAAAAAAGGGCAGACCCTTTTCCATGTAATGCCATGACAGATGGACGTGAAGAAAAGTAGGAAAAAATACAATATAAACTTTGCCTTTGTGTCTACAACAAGACCCGGTAGAAGTAAAACGATTTCATTGAGTCCTTCAGTCCAAATATTGCAATAAAACATTTAAGTTGATGGTTCGGTGTGGGACCAGGTCATATAGTGACAGTTCTTTGTCTTTGCTGTAGAGGTGCCAAGAGTTTTCAAATTGTCTTTTTTCAGTAAAAACTATTGACATCCTCTATATTTCATTGTTTTTTCCATCATTCCTTGGGTGAGGAGCCATAAAGTTTTGACTTCTTCACTGTATCTCTAAATTTAGCAAAACCCTAATAAACCAAGATCCGTGCCTGCCATTAGATCCAAATTTTCTGTTTTAGGTGATTTCGAAAAAAAAAAAAAAAAAATCCCTTTTACAAAGTCTTTGTCAGTTGGTTTTCCTCTGCTTACTGGTTGTAAAAAAAAAAAAATAAATAAATGAACAACTAGCAGAAAATGTCAAACGTGGATAATTAAATAGGAGGAAAACGGAACAAGAAAGTTCAGAGACCTGGCTTCTTTTTGGCTCTGTGCTGTTTTAAGTGCTATAAATACACAATCTCAGCTTATTGTTTGGTAGAAAGTTGGTGGTGTGGGAAGACCCTGCTAATGTGACTTTAAGCAAGTATTTACACATCTCTGATTATCTGGCAGCAGATGATTGTTGGCTTCCACAAAGCTTTCGGTTTCCAGGGCCTGTTTTTGATGAGCTGTGCGAGGAACTGGGCCCATGATAGCCCCAAGCTCTCTTTCTGGGTCTCGATGCTCTTTTTGGCAATTGATTCTTCTCCAACAATTTCCTTTTTTATCTACGGTCCTTTCTTCTAAAACAAAGGGATTACGCTCTTTTACTTTTCTAGAGTGTTGTTTTTATCATGTTATAAAAACAAAGCCTTGTTTTCTTTTCTTTACTTGGGACTAGAGGAACTTGTAAGATTTCACATTTTGTTGTATGACGGTTTATTTATCTGTTCGGACTCTGATGTTGCAGTGAAAACAACAATTTTCCTGCAGATTACTTTAGATAGACAAAAATGAATGGAAATTTGTGACGGCTGAGACTGAAGTCAAAGTCGTACGTGCTTCAGTGGCTCCATGAATCTATAAATAAAAAATAAAAAAGTATGTTTGCCATTTTGTGTGAAAGCAAACAACCTGGCACCTTGTAAAATATTCATAATTATTGAATTTTCTTTTTTTCAAAATTACAACACATTCCATCCGTAAAATTAAATATACTTTATTGAATCTTTAAGCGAATTGACTAACATGACAAATTAGAGTGCAAAAAAAATCACATATGAATAGGTTTTGATCCTGATGTAGCTGCGGTTTAAGTTCATGGTTGCTGACCAGCTGGAAGATGTACCAGCAACACCACCGAGTGTCGCTGTGGTGACGAAGCATTCAGTATTAATACGCAGCGTTAACATCCATCCAGGTTTGTGGGATGCATGTCTAGCAGATGTCCTGTCTACAGATTCTTCTATCATAGCTTTGGATTAAAACACATGTTGGGTTAATTGTTTACTCTAAACTGCCTTTATTTTGCATGTTTTTTTTTTGGTCCCTATGATGGGCTGGCATTTTGCATGAACGAGCGTACATAGACAATGGATGGATGGACTAAAAAGAGATTTGATGTGTTTTCATTACAAATGTGTGCATAACTTTGCCAATATTCCTTTAATGTCGAAAAAAACAAAACAACTTAGTTTCGCAACTGCGGTGTTTCCATTAAATAAGAAACGTAATTAAAATCACACGCGAATACGTTTGATCACGTGATAAATCATTATCCTCCGCCATGATCCTCTAACCACTTCCTGTTGTCGTCTTCTTCGCGGTATGCGCCATTGGAAATATCCGGTTCTTGATCGAGTCGAATCAGAGCCACGCCTTTTTAATTCGAAATATGTAGAAACTGCGTTTCACCTTCTTCCACTTTTACACACTTCTTTGTGTCGGTTTGTCCCATAGGTTCACAAAGAAGACATCGAACTCCTACGTTGTAACTTTGACAAATTGCAAAAAAAAGTTCTAAGGGTCTGAAATCTTAAACGCTGAAGAACAAAACAAGAAGTTGTTAGCACCAACAGCTGCCCAACGGTGCAGCTGTGAGCATCAGAGCAAGCAACAGCGGGAATTCAAAAGACAAACCCTGTGATTTTATTTATACAAGACTAGATCTGGTCCTTTCTATTACACCAATTTCTCTAATGAGCACTTAGCGGCAAAAAGGTTAAATAAGAGGTGAGGGAGCATTTATTCAAGAGTAAACAAGTAATTAATCATTCCACCTCCCTGTAGGGTCCTCATATCTGAATAAACTGCAGGAAAAAAAGCACAATTACTTTATTTGCCCAGTTGTGAGAAAATCTCCCACGTAGCACTTTAAATTTCACAGTTTTGAATAAAACGTCCGGTGAGTCAGGCGTTTTCAAACCACGAGGAAACGTGTGTCCGTCTCTTTAAAGGCATCGAAGACTGTCATGTACTTCTAGAAAACGTGATAGTCAACTTCTTCACTTTGAATAAATTGGACATTCTTTCGATCCACAAGTGGATGAAAACTTCCGACTTCAACGCACAATATTTTATTCAGATGTGCTTTTTTTTTTTCTAAACAAATGCTGCACGTCAGCGTCCGAGGGGGGGAAAGGAGAAAAAAAAGAGGAATATCGCACAGATATTTGATTTAATTGTCAGAAACAATTAAGGGTTGCCTCATCTCATGCTCTGAATGTTCCTGACACATGAAGGGATTCTTTGATGCAGCAGTGGGAGGACAGTCCCCTGCCGACAGAACGGACCAATAATTCAACGCTGACAAGCAGTTCCACCAACGCAAAGGAGAAGAAGAAGTACAGATTTGATTTTGACCTAAAACGCTATTTCTTAATCATTTTTCGCCTTGCCATAAATTCTGTCTTATTAACACCAAATATTGCATTGATTTTATTGTGATTTTGGGGGGGATTGACTAACAAACATAGTACATGATTGATAAGTGGGAGAAAAAGTGTAAAAGCTTTTTTTTCTTCTCCAAAATAGAAATCTGAAACGTTTTGCATGCATTTGTTCTGACTCCTTTCTACTCTGAGAACCTTAACAAGTCCAGTTCAATCGATTCATCTGATTCATTCAATCGAGAAGTTTATGGAGGACTTTCACACCAGCCTTGTTTAGTCCACTTTAATCTAACATTAGCTTTTTATCTAGAAGATCCGGTTCGTTTGCGGAGGAGTGAATCGAACTCTGATGCAGACCAAAAAGTGAACTCTGGTCCCTTACAAATTTAAGTCTTGGCTTGGTTGAAGTGAACTCGGGTGCGGTTTGAACTTATTTGTGGATGAAAGTGAACTGGAGACCACTCCAAAAGCAGGAGGTGGACTACAGGACAGGGCATTCTGGGTGAATACAACTACAACAAACGCAAGAGTCTTTAGGGCTAGCAGAAGAAATGGCTCCTGATATATTATTACCCAACACGAAATAGAAATTGTACAACCGCTAAAATCGGCATGCAGTCAGAGTTCAGCAGCGCAGTTAGGCAGCTTTTATATATATATATATATATATATCAACAACAAATAAAAAGCAGGAACTTTGAGTTCTGTATTATTTTCCAAGTTCCTGCTTTATTTAACTGACAAGCAAAAAATATTAAAGTTCCTCTAAATGTAAAAGAATGAATAAAGGGCCTATTCTGAAATACAGTCCTTAAATTAACAGATATAAACCACAACAGGTAGCAGTGTGTATTTAGCACATACCTATAAGACACACTGTAGGACACACTCAACCAGCGGACACGACTTGCAGTCTGATCCCAGCAGCGCAATTAGGCAGCTTCTCTTTTTATGTCCCTGCAGCAAACAAAGACATTTTTGGAGGGAAAGTTTCAGGCAAACGTTATAAAAGTGACAATGTTTCATTCTATCCAACCCCATAGTCTTTAAAACAACTTAATCACAGTAAACGATATGTTTTCATGCAGCACACAAACAGTTAAAGTTGTTTTTAACGTTATACTGAGGAAGAGACAGCATTCGCACACGTCTCACCAGCAGCGCAGTTACGCAGCCGCGTCACTGAGCCGGGCCTTGTGCGACAACAATAAGCGTCCCACCGGTACAATACTTGGGAACCAAAAATAAAAAACAGTAGAAAACAGAAGAGCAAATGTGGAATCAGACATATGCTAATTCTACAAAAAAGTGACTTGAGAAGGTTCACTCAAATCAACTATAAAAAATAAATTAAATTCATTCAGCTACACCACTCTTTTTGTTTACGTTTTGTGAAGAAGGAAGCTGGCGCTCAAGTCTTCTTCGGTGGTTTTGGTGTTATCTCTTTTAGCGGCTCCCGGTGCAGCGCCACCACAGGCGAGGAGGTGAACAGGTTTTTTCAATTAGTTTGGATCGTCTGACACAGTGCAGCTTGAAAGAGAACTGCAGCAGCTGAATATGTTACAAATCTTGCAATTTTACTCCCAAATCAAATAGAGACTATCAGCAGTGAAAACCCCCTAAACTAGACTTAGGTTATAAAAATAAAAATTACAGAACACTGCGTCCAGAGCATGGGAGCTCTATGACAGCACACCTATTAAGACTTTCACTATAAGGCCTAGCAAGAAGAGCATCAATCAAGTAAGCAGCCCTTGGTATGCTTGTTGAAGCGCCAATAATTTACAGCTCAGAAGAACATGATGGTGGCAACATAATGCTCAGGGCCATACCTAAATCCAACTAGGGATCTGTGTTAAAACAAGAAATATTAATCTAATGAGAATTTACTACACTTGAGCTGTTTTGCAAACAGCATCAAGTTTAGAGATTTTAGCCTGTGGGTATGCAAAGAAAGAAGAAAAATAACCCAAACAGCTCTGAGTGGCTGCAAAAAGGCTTTAATTCCAGCAAAACATGCTCCAACAAAGTATTAAATCATTCTTTTCAGATTTGTTTTGTAAAAAACTTTTGAATCAAATGAAGATTTTCATCTTCCCCTTCTCAATTAAGCAGTACTTTGTGCCAGTTTTTTCATGTTTAATCTTCAATAAAACATATTTTAGTTTGTGGCTTCAACGTGAAAAAAAACCCTCTAAAGACCCTCAGTCAAAAAAAACAAAGCAATTTCATAGGAAGTCTATTTTAAGAAGAAAAGAAATGAGCGAGAAGGAGAAACCGAGAGAGAGAGCTATTTGAATCATGACAGCATAATTCTATAGGTTAGGAAATGACAGGTGACACTTCATGAAATGAAATGGAGTCTGTCACATCAATGAGCGCAGTGAGTGCAGGGAATTTGAGGCCCTAAGTGGTTCTGTTTTAATATGTAAAGGATACGTACCGCTGGCCACGGATTCTAAGAAAACAGAGAAGAAGAAGAAAAGAAAAAGACACAAAATGGTTTAAAGTTTAATTACGCTTTCTAAAATGTGACCTGTGTGGTTTAAGAAGAATCGTCTGGATAAATCACCCCGAGCTCCAGCGCTACCACACTCCGGCAAAATGAAACTGTCAGAACACCGCTGCTCACATCAGCTGATTAACATGAGATCCAGATCGTCCATCTCCTCCCCAGCGCCGCATCTGGGATGTTCAAGTAAGCGTACTCCACAGCACTCGTTCGTTTGCATTCAAACACCGATCATGAAATCCCTCGTGCCTTTTCTTTGCTTTTCTTTCAAGGGTATTTCCAGTGGAATCAATTTGGGTTAATTTTCCTTTAACGATACCGTTGTGCCTCTGCAGATCATACGAAGTAACCAAAACACATCTCTGAATTTTTGAACGCAGAGTCAGGAACCATGCACGTGTACCACTATTGTGGCTTAATTCAGATTTCAGTAAAAAACAACAACAAAACAAACAATGGTGACATTCGAACATAAGAGAAAGTTTTACGCAGAAATATGTTCCATGGATTATTTTTATTGCTTTGCTTAAAGTCAGTTATATAAACCTAACTGTGTAGAGTCTTATGCTAACATTATCTTAGAGAAAATTTAGCTTCTAGTTGTAGCACATTTAGTCTAATCGAGTTCACGCCTGCAGCTTATTACAAAGACTGATTAACCTGGAATAAAGTTTGAATGCCCACTAGTTCACATTTACTCATTTGGACCTTTAAGATACAAAAAAAAAGTATTGTGCGCAGAGCGGTGACAAAGAATCAAAAGGATTCTGTGGTATCAGTCAGGAGAAGGGTACAAAAAATGGCAAATAAGTGGAAAACATTAGGAGACCACTTAAAATGATCAGTTTCTCTGCTTTCACTTTTTGTAGGTCTATGTTTGAGTAAAATGAAAATTGTTCTTTTATTCTATGAACTACTGACAACATGTCTCTGAAACTCCAAGCAAAGATTTAGTTTTCATTTGCAGAAAACGAGAAACGGTGAAAATCACAAAAAAAAGACGCAGTGCTTTCAGACCTCAAATAATGCAAAGAAAACAAGTTCATATTCATTTAGAAACAACAAAACTAATGTTTCAACTCAGGGAGAGTTCAGAGATCAACATTTGGCGTAATAACCAGGAATGCGGTTCAGTGCAGCGGGCTCTTACGTTTTTTCCAGAGCTGTATGTGACAACTGGAAATGTTCCAAAGCTGATCCAAGTAAAAAAAAGTTGAAATTGATCTGGCAGAAACTAGTGGCTTGTATTTACAGCAAATCAGACAGGAAATGTTGTGAATGTTCCAGATTCGGGAATCAAACCTCAGACGGCTTCGTCGAGGACTAAAGGACTCCATACACGGGGCAGCCTCTCCACACATCTGACCCTACTATATATCTTTTAAGTTAAATTTGCTACACTGGTAGGAGATATATATATTTAGATTTATACATATCGCAATATCCACGGCCAGGGAAGCCCTGCCGATGAAGCCCTCTACTCATTTGCACTTGAACTAAACCGAAAGCTACTTGAAGCCTGGATGTTTTGCAGGTGCTTACTCACACTACATCCTTCGGCGTCTAGCTGACCCCGCTTTGTGATTCAACACGACCCTTGAACAGTCTCGGCTCTTCCAGGTCGGCTCGCGGCTGAGTTGCCGTTGGTTCCGATCGCTTCCACTTTGTCATAACCCTCTGAAAATACGGCCGGGAAAAAAGATTAGCGGTGAGAACATTTTATTGCCGGACTTAATGCACAGTTGGCATTAGCTCGCGAGAGTTCACCGAGTTCTACCGAGCGACTCGTCCTCTCGCAAACCTTCGTCAAAGCGCTCTGCAAGCCTGGAGGCTGGACTTTAAAAGTATACAGCTGCATATAAATGTATAAAGAGAAAATGAGGTTTTCTCTGAAGCATGCCTCTTAAGTATATAACTGCATCCTTGTTGACGGTACGATCCTTCTCTCTGGCCTTTTTCCTGAGCAACATGTTTCTACTTAGTAAGCACGCCCTGTGGAATGACCTTTCTCCTTTCGTAATTTACTGTTGGTGCAGCCAGGCTGTCAGTTATGGCTGTAGGACACCTGGGAAGATGAGGCAGTAAAGTGGTGTGGAAAAACAAAAAAGAGACAGTAAAGAGGTACGGACAGAACAACTGATGCAAAGGGATGCTGAGGGATTGAGCGTAGCTTTCCGGTTGGTGCTGAAAATATAGAAAAGTCAGAGATGTTTCTGATTAAAAGTATTTTTAAACGTTCGGTGACTAGAGGTCAGTCGAGGCAGAACGATAAAAAGAAAGACGACAGGGCCAACCTGGAGCCGCCTCGCAGCCTGCACGGCTCCCGTTTGATTATCTCCGCTCGCAGGCCACCGTTCGGCAGCCTTTGACACCGAATTAGGAAAAGGCACATTTCCTTCAAACAATCCTCCTCCGTCCCAAGTGTTAGTTTGTCAGCAATTTTGATGTTTCTCTTCAGGCTGGGATTAAACCAAAGGATTAGACTTTACCTTCGATGAATGTGACTGAGCGTAATTTAACCTGCAGGTTTAAATGTACGGCTTCACCAGAAACCTTTTTTCATATTTACATCTGTTGTATTAAGTGTAAAATGGCATTTATTTTGGTTTTGTGACATTTCAAGTAGTTCTAAGAAAGAATCAGAAATGTAGTTGTTAATGTCTATAAATTCAGAAATTTACATTCAGAATGATTACTGTCTCTTTAAAAGTTGAGGGAAAGCCCAGATGATGATGTCATACCTTTGAAAACATCTGATTGCTTAACTGACAGGCTGTTCTTCCACTCAGTTTTGTTTTTATTTAGTAAATAGAAATCATTTTGGTAATAGTAGTTGACCCAAAACAAGAGAAGTCTGGTTTAAGTCTGATTTGCAATTGCGAAATTGTCGGGGTGTGTGTGTGTGTGTGTTTTTTTTTTTCTGAAATTAAACGCCTGTAACGGAAACGCAGCCGGAGTCAGAGACATATCCGCCCTCCTCCAGTGCCTGAGAACACCGCCGCCACTTTGAGCGTTACTACTTGGAACATCAAAATGACAAAAGATTCCTGTCTGTACAACAAATGTGCCACGCCGCGAAACAACATCACGATCTCAACACGTCAGATCCAAGCCTCTGGTGAAAACGACTGTCGTGGGCCAGATGGGAGTTTTTTTTTAATTGTTGTTGTTTTCTGCCATTATTTAACGTTGATGTATTTACATATGTTCCTGTAAAGCAGGGGTGTCCAAAGTCGGTCCTGGAGGGCCGCCATCCTGTGTGTTTTAGTTCTCTCCCTGGTTTAACGCACCTGGATCCAATGATGGCTCATTAGAGGCCTTAGGAGAACATTGACAAGCTGAGAAGGTTGTTACTACAACCAGGGAGAGAACAAAAACATGCAGGATGCCGGCCCTTGAGGACCGACTTTGGACACGCCTGCTGTAAAGCCTTTCCAGATAAATTGGACCTGTGCGGCGAGGATCTAAAGGTGCTGCCGCGGGCCGTCGGGCGCCGCCGCTCGCCATCTGTTTGGTCTTTCCTCGGCCTCCGTGTCATTTATTCTGTGAGATTTAGCCTATGCCCTTTGTAGTGACAGCGTAATGTCTGCGGCAGAATAACACGGATGACTTAAAGCTGTGGCAAAAAAATAAATTAAAAAATACACAATCAGTTATTTGCAAGACAAAAAAAAGAAAGAAAGTCACTTTACCAACCCACAAATGAGCGATCTCAGGACTACTTGTCTCGCATTGTGCGTCATTCGAACCCAAAAACATGAATGAATCTTCGTAGACGTTACGATGGTTTCTCCTCTCTGCATCAGAAACTTTTTAACCGCTTCGTTCAGAGCTGAAGGAAAACCCGCCGAGTGTGTTCACAAATAAACCAAAGGGGTCCCTCTGTTCTCCTTTGGTTTATTTCATACGAGTGTTGGGGATACGGGCGCGAGCCACCGGTGTACGTGCTGCTGATGACCTTTCTTTAATTGTCAGGTACGCGCCTCCATCTATCCCCAGCAGCTGTGCCTAAAAGTCCTGAAAGCCCCCAGAGAAAGGCTGCCGCTTAACCCGCGGACCTGCTTTTAAAATGTTTTTGCTTGATGTAATTAGCAGTCCTGACACCCTCTTCTTCATCTGCAGCACCTGTTTCCTTCCTGTTTGCCTTTTAAAAGGCTTCCCTTAAGATAAGCCTGCTACGTCTGATCCCATTAAACGGCACATTAATAACATTTTTGAGTCGCCGCCGCAGATTCTGTGGTGGGTTTTGTTTTTGTTTTTTTGGTTGGAGGCCGACTGCGAAGGAATCGCTCCATTTTCTCCTCCACGTTTAAGAAAAAGGAATGAAAGGTGTAAAAGCAGAAGGATTTAGGATGTGTTAATGTGATGTCCAATTAGTTAAGAACTTAGTTTGCGTGTATAAATCAAATGAGGTCATATTTAATGTGACATCTACTCGATGGAGAGCAATTTGTTTCCTCAAAATATTGAGGAAACTAGCTTTGCTTCTTTTTATTTCTTTAACAATAGAAAAGAGTGAACGACCCTTCATGACAAAATAGATTAATCCTCATTACGTTTCAAGGTGTTGCTCGTAAAATATTGCTAATTGAAATTCATGGAAAATGTATGGGAAAATGTTCCTTTTGCCTGATTTTGTTATTTCAGTTATTTAATTCATGTCAATTATTTTCATTTTGGTCTTTAAATTACTCACATTTCCATGTAAGTTTATACTTTAGTTCGTCCAATGGTGTAATTTTTAAATATTAAGTGAATGATGTTTTGATCAAGTTAATCACTTTTTACCAAATACCTCTTTTAGTCTTACTTGACTAATTTCTCAGATGGCTACTTTTTACTTTTACTTGAGTAAAAATATATTGCTACTCTTACTTGAGTACAGTTTTTGGCTGCTCTCTCCACCTCTGATCTTCTGTATTCAGAGCAAAAGTGTTATTTTTGGTTAACAAATGCAGAATTTCCCGTCTTCTTCAAAGCACCACAAACACAACACTTCAACTATGAGGCATGGTGGCGGCAGCGGCATTCTTTGGGAACGTTTTAGCAAAGACAAGAAGGCTGGTCCTATTCGACTGGAAGCTGAGTAGAACTAAATGTCGGGGGAATCCTGGAGGAAAATACGTTGGAAACTGCAAAAAAAAAAAAAAAAAGATTTTAGCTGGAGCTACAGCAGAATAGTTTAAACTTTAAAGTGTTGTGTTTCAGTCAAAGTTCAAACTGAGAATGTGTGGTGATCTGATGTTCACAGATGCTCTGCTTGAAGTCTGACTGGGTTTGGGGTTATCCTGGATGAACGAGCAAGGAAGGGGAACCTGTGGATGTTAAAAGCATGTATGGACACACCTTCGTTCTTACAGAGCGCTGGCGCGGCAGATGAACGCAACACTTTGAATTCATCTTCAACAAAGATAAATTACTCTGACATTTTGTGTTGGTCCATCACATAAACCTCAGTAGAATACAGCTGTATATTTGTTGAACGGAGGACAGACGTTTAACGTGTGTTTGAATGAGAAGCATAAGGAGATGTAATGAGTGACTCTTTATTGTCTGTGATTTATGATTAGGAAGTTGTGTGACTCAGCTAAAGAACATAAACTGAAGATTGTGTTAGATTGTTGTTCCTTTAACTTTAATATTTGTGTTTTTTACTAAATACTTCTACAGTCATCTGAGTTTGATTTGTTTGTTTTCTGCGCCTTCCCATCGTGCTTCTTCAGCCCGTCTTCACTCCCATCACACCAGCTCCTAATAGTAATTTCACAATTATTCCACCTGCGCGCCAATTTGTGTCCCTCGTCTTTTATGCAATAACAAATCCTCCTCTCCGTTTCAGTTTATGTTCTGCATGAGGTTTTATTTTTGGCATGTGTCCAATTTATGCTTCGGGAATAAAACTTTTTATAATCCCCTATGCGTGTGCCTGCTTGCATTGCCAAGTGAGGCTCCTTCCTCCAACTTTTTTTGGAAATCGAAATCGAATCAATAAAAGGCGAAAAAGTAAAAGAGGAAAGAAAAACAAGAGCAGGAATCGAGTGGAAAAAAAGTGCCGTCCTTTCAACTCGTATTCTTGCATTTCGTTTTGCGAAGCCAGAAACGCGAAACGTTCGGCTCTTGCAGCATCTGCTAAAATCTGGAACACCGACACGGTGAGACGTGGAGTCACACGTCATGTTGGAATAGTTCCCTGTTCCCCTCACTCACTCGTTAACGCCTGCTCACCACAGGACCAAGTGTTGGACGCGGGCAGCAGGTGCTTTTACATTTCAAACACGACTTGAGCGCTGAGGCACTTTGTCATTGTGCATCAGCTATTCCCAGTCATGCGTTACGTAAAAAAAGAAATCGGAGGCTCGCCATAATAAACACCTAAATCTGCCCATCAACTGTATGATGTGTTGTGGAAAAAGAAAAAACCTCAGTGTAATTGACTTAAGCTGTTCTGTAACTCTGACCTGTCCATGTACAGCTGCGCTCTTAAATTTACACACCCCAGGAAAATGTTGTGAATTTATTTTTTTGTTTTGATTTTCAGAAAATGTCAAAAATGTACGCAAATCTTTGTCAATGTTCTGCTAAAGGCCCAAAAAACACATTTTTTCGTTTGCAGTGTTTTTATTAAATAAGAAGTTTTATTAAAATCACACACGAATAAGCCTGTTTGCGGAATAAGGCATTAAAAAACATGGCAGTGACAAATGTCACATTTCATACAGATCATCTATCAGTCAGACGATACATCGGCGTCTTATTCAACCCCGTTATACTCGGAAGCGACTACATGTGAGGTGTTTTGGGGAAATTGTAGTTGGCAATTTTGCAGAACGCAATGTCAAAAAAAAAAAACATCATCCTTCTACCACTTCCTGTCATTTTCTTTGTTTCCGCCAGTAGTAACGTCCGGTTGTCCGTCACGTGACTCGTGTAATGCAAAAACAAAGTTTCCATTGCAGTTCTGTAAAGCACATCTACAACCTCATTCTGGAAACCAAACCTTTTAGCTTTTTTTCCCAAAATTATCACTTTTACGCGAAGCAAAATGTAAAACGTAATTTTAATTTAAGGTCAATGGAAATGCAGCTTATAAATGATAATAACAAAAACTGTTCTGTCACTACTGACTAGTGATTGTGGGGTTCCATTTATTACCAAACAATTGATTGCTCTTTTATCGATTATAAAGTGACATCAGAAGCCGAGCAAATGAAGCCCGATCCAAGGTTCAAATATCATGGCAGTTTGACCTGAAACACACGAGATTAAATGGCTCTGAAAGGTAAACAGACTCACCTGTGATTCATTCGGTTATAATTAGACGCTGTATACAAAGTTACTGAGTTCGCCTGCGTGTTTCATTCAGCGAGGCAGTGGCATTAGCTGGTCCTGAGTCATGGGGGAATAAAAGAAGTGGAAAATGAGAAATTGCTTTGAAACCAGAACACAGTTTTACACAACTGCCAAGAAAAAAAAAGTAAGTAACTTCAGCTGACATATTAGCATAAAGATTAAATAAAAAACAGGGTTGGTGTTTGAAAATGTACAATATGGAGGAAAAACAGGCTGCATGGTTGAGTCCCCAGAACTAAGTCGTTCCGCCTTAAAGCTACTGGAGCAAAGTGGTCTGGAGAGATTCTTTAAACATCTTGTTTAGATGGGAGTCTGCAAGACATATGACGGCAAGTACTGTCCTCCCTCTGCGAAACTGAGGATCTGTTGCTTTTAAAAAAAAAATGGCATAAAGAAATAGCAAATAACAAGACAGCACAAACTTTTAAATGGACTCTGGTACAACAAAGGAAAACATTATTTTTGACAGCATTTATTAAAACGAGCAAGTTGGCATCAAAATAACCGAGCACATTAATTAAAAACTCATCGCCCATCCTCTGGACCGCACTGCGATAGATACAATCAGTTACTTACGGGTAACACTCTCACGTTTGTCACTTTTGATAGCCAATAACAATTCATCGCCGGCGCTCTGGACCCGAGACGCATGATAGTCTTATCGCAGTCGCTTGGAATGGCGGAGACTGGCTGAATTTCCTCCGGTCGGCGTTTCCCTCAGGAGGGGCTTCGGGCTAAATCTGCAGTAGTGGTGCGCAGGCCTTGATGAGAGGCGGATTTTAACACAAGCCACAATTTTGTGTGCAGGTAATTGCTGTGATTATGTGGTGATTTTGTTATGTAGATTACACACCTGTTATGCCCCCCACCCCCCCCACCGGCAGGCTCAATTTGACTGTGAGATGGGAAAGACTGGCCAACTTTGAGTTGGGTTTATCCAGGTTGTTTTTTTTGTTTTGTTTCGCAGTCTTGCACTGCCTCACACAAATATTATTGCTACCTGAACTTGAGAGTATTCAACTGGGATTTGGAACTGGACGTAATAGGATACAAAGTTGTTTTTGGAAGTAAAACCTGAATAGTGCGGCATGCTTATGTATTAAAGCTGCAGTATGTAAAGTTTTAAAAAAATATATATATTTCTTTACATATTTGTTGAGACTGTCGTGTTGTGACAGTATGAAAAGAGACAGATAAAAATTACGTTTCTCTGCCTTCTCCCAGTTCTCCAGCGCTAACCAGAAACAACCAATCAGAGCCAGGGGGCGGGTCTTAGCGCAGCGAATCACATTTTCCTGTGACCCTGCTCATCCCCCCCAACTTCCCTCTCTTCTCTCTAATACAACGTCACTAGCTTAGCATGTTGCGAATGCTCAGGCTAGTTAGCGTAGCCGCAGATGATTGACTGTTTTCCTGTAACTTTAAGTTGTTTCTCCACCATTAGCACATTTAGCATCAAGTACATGAGGGTGACTAACAGCACTAAAATGCATGTTAGCATTTGAATTGAAACATTATTCAGAAACTAAAAAATTACACTGGAATTTGGCTGATTTATATCTAAAAGGTTATGATGCTTTGAGTAAAAGGAACTCGCTTCACACAGTTTATCCAAGTAATTCTTTCAAAGACAAATAGTTATTAAAAATCTTTAATGATTTATTTGTAGACTTAAACAAAACTTATACAGGTATTGTAAAATGTGAATTGATTTCTACTAGATTCAGTAAAATGCAATCTTTTCTTTTTAAATGTTCATTCGATTCAATTCAAGTTTATTTGGCTGGAGTCAAATAAACAAGGCACAGTCGTTAATTATGAAACTAGCAATAACGTTACATTTTGTCAAATGCCATTAACAAAATCATCAATCTAATACATATCAAATATGTTGACCAATGTTCAACTTACTAATCAAAAGCAGCTCTAAACAGGTGGGTTTTTAGTCTTGCTTTAAGGGAACTCTGTGTTTCAGCCGTTTTGTAGTTTTCTGGAAGTTTGTTCCAGATTTGTGGTGCAGAAATGTTTAGTAAGTCGTTAATGTTACACGGCTCTTGCTGTTGGTTCGGTAAGAAAGATGCTCGGTCAACAGCTAAGTAAATATTTTCAATGGAAACTGGATTATATGGTTAAAAAAATCACAAGAGAAAACTTAAACCAGAACTTACCGCTTTTTTCAGCTCTTCAAGTAACTCTCTGAGACAAATCAGTTTGACTAGATTAGCTGTGTCAAACTGCTAATGGTTTATGTCAAAACCACCAAAGGGAAATGTTTTCTTTCTGATGTAAAAAAAGTTGAAGCAGTTGGCAAATCACACGTGGGGTTCTGCTGTGCTGATTCGGTTTAACTTCCTTTACTTGGTTCCTCTTGTGCCGAACTCATTTAATCAAGGATCGCTGCTCCCGTTTCTCTCCCCGGCTACCATCACCACTAATTGTCCTGAGTACTTCTGCAGACATCCTACAGCAAAATGCAATTACGCCGCAGAGCCTCGCTCATCGCCATCAGACTTCCTGGAGTTTTATGCTGCCGTTTTCCCGGTAGTTACAGACAGGATCTTCCGCTGCATACAGCTGTGAGCCCAACGGACGACCGCGACTCTCAGAGAGACGCCAATCATACAGGAAATAACTGGCAGTATTTATGTTGAGGGAGCAAAACGTCAGCTGTTTCACGTCCTCATCGTCAGGATCGTCTGTCAAATGGGGAGTAATTTGGTCCCCGCCATAGAGCTGGGCGATACAGACTTAAAGTTTTATCATGATATTTTGTGACAACGATAAAAGTGGCGATAAGAACTAGTTATTACTACTTTTTTTAAGGTAGCCGTATCGCTGTGACGGCAGTCATGCCGCCACAACATAAAAACATTTCCGTTTGTAATATCGTCACCTTCGTAAAATAACCGCCCTAGTCATTGTTTGTCAACAGTGTCTTTTTTTTTTTAAGCCTAAATCATCTTTTGGGAATAAAGCGGTGGTAATTTTCTTTAGTCAAACTCGTATTTGGTAAAAGTGATTTAGGCCATTATTTTAGGAAGATCACCAGACGCTTCTTTAGGACACCACTCACATAAAAAAGTGTGATTTGTGTCAATAATCTGCACACGGTAAATACATTTAATCAGATTTTCAAATTTATTGAAAAAAAAAAAATATATATATATATATATATATATATATATATATATATATATATATATATAAAAATAGCAAAAATCTAAATCCTGCCAATCCAGTTAGTGTTTTTAAACAATATAATAATTTCTTGTGCCAACAATACGTCAAAATCTTATAAGAAATTTGTCACACTAAATGAAAAACGATGTATGCACGTAACCTTTATTTGTCGTTGAGATTTAAAAAGTGTTTTACCAAACGAGACCTGGCCAAGACTGACAGCAACACAAACAATTTCAAATCAAAACTACATATTTCATAACCTAATTAAAATACAATAGAGAAAATAAAGAAAAAAGCCGCTATAAAAGTAAAAATAGAAAAATGCAGCAAAAATAGGAATACAGTATGATGTATATGTATGATACATGCTCATCCCTGTGCCACCCTATTTTTCCTCTTCTCTTCTCCACTGTAATCAGTATTCTTTCACGTCCCACTAATTTCATTTAAATCGATGCGCAGCGTTGATCTCAAACCTACACGGCCTAACCTGACAGATTTTCATACCAAAATGTGGTTTGGATTTAATCGACCACTCTTAGCTCATTTATTTCCCTCGAGTGTTAGCCGGTTGGTTTGGTCATGCATCTGTTGGGTTTTGTGTTTTTGTCTTTCAACACACCAGGCAGGTCATTAGTGTGATTCTATGATTCTGTGCCATTGTAGGTAATTGTCTTACTTAGCAAACGGGAGCCGAGAAAGTTTCTTTTTCTTTTCCTTGGGATTTCAAGGATCGCGTACAAGAGGTCAGAGGGTCTTGCTCCCTGAGTCACGGCTTCAGCAATGTTTTCTGCAACAGGTGTTCTGTGATTGCATAAGCAGAAAGATAGTTCAAGCTATTTTGTTTCAGTTACAATGAGGAGGAAAGTGTGGGTGAACACTGCAGCATGGTGATTCACTGGTTCGGCGGCTATATTTGGACAAAATTCTGCATTTGTTTCAGCAGTTAGCCCAGCATCCTACCATTAACCGTCTACAGACAGTAGTAGGGTTAGATCAGAAACCGGTGTCATCCGGGTACCGAGAAGGCACCAGGAAGGGCCAGAATTGGGATATTTACAGCCTTTCACACACTCTTACTCACCCATCCTTGCACACAAGGTTTTATTAACAGGTCGTTACATAATCAATCAGGGAGAACCTCACAGTCCAATTCCCCATCAGCAACACTATTGTCAGGCTGATAAGAATTGACTTTCTAGTCACGCCGAGTTTGCAGTGACAGAAGCTCTGCAAAGGCAAAATGTTGCCGAGGGTCTCTTGGCCGTTTTGTCTCCGCTGCTCACAACTCCAACAATCCCACCAAACTAAACGATACACTCTGAGTAGGCTATCCAGAGTTAAGCTTTCAGTATGAAATATGGTGCAAAGGTTGGTGATGCAGTTGTTAGCTGTGCTGCCTTGCAGCAAGAAGGATATTGAATATTTTTGTGTGGAGTTTGCATGTTTTCCCTGTGAATGTGTGGCTTCTCTCCAAAAAAACATGAGTGTTATGTTAATTGGTCTCTCTAAAATTGCTCATAGGTATGAGTATGTGTGGATGGTTGTTAGGTCCCTGTGATGGACTGGCAACCTGTCCATGCTGTACCCTGCCTCTTGCCCATTGACTGCTGGAGATAGACAACAGTTCCCCTGCAACTCTGGAAAGACAAGAAGGTATTGACAATGAACGGATGAATAGATGGGTGGACTGGAGAAAGCTTAGTGTGGGAAACAAAACGAAATTGACCTTCAGTTTGAAAGGGCAGCTATTGTCAAAGTTGTACAAACAAGTTGTCCATTTACAGGTGTTGAGTGATTAGCTGCGTTTCAATTACAAATGTGCATAAGACTTTGACACTATTCTGTTAATGTTGAAAAACACAACTTTGCTATTGCAGTGTTTCCTTTAATCAAGAAATGCAATTAAAATCCCATGTGAATAAGTTTGTTCACGCGATATGTCATTAAAACATGTCGCACCATGATCCGCCAACTGCTTCCTGTCGTCTTCTTCTTCGTGGTTTGCGCCAGTGGCAACAACTGGTTGTTGATGTTTTTGTCGTGCAATACGAAAAAAATGTTTTACGAAATACTCCAATTTCGGTACAGCCCCAAAAAAACACCTCACTTTTCATCAAAAAATTATTGTTTTTTTTAATTGCCGTGTTTATATTCAAAATGTTGAATTGCGCATTTACACATTCAGTGGGAACCCAGCTATTGTTGCTAAAATAAGTAAGTTCAGTATAATGTTGAAGAGGACCAAATCTGCCATAATCAAGATAGAAATAAGCACAGATCTTCATCAACTAAGTACAATTAATACAGTGACAAAAACTTAATCGCCACTATATCAGCTACACCTTAAAGAACCTTTTCTGCCTCTAGCACCTCCATCATTTTCAGTGGCATATTGAACAAAGTGCCTGAAACATTCTTTAAAGATTTTGGTTCATATTGAAATCATGACATCAACTACTCACTACCCAACTACACATCCCATGATGCAAATCTCCCGTTTCACGTGTTGCCCAAAGGAGTTCTACTGGTTTGAGATCTGTGGAAGTGGAGGCTATTATAGGACAGTAATATAATGCAATACCAGTATGAAATTATTTGAGTTTTGCAACATGGTGCATTTTCCTGGTAGGAATCAGAAGATGAGTACAGTGTGGCCATGAAGGGATGGACAGGTAAGATGGGTTGGTGTCCTGTCCTTCCTGTCTTTTTCTCCACATTTATATATTTTTCTAACTGTTGCTGCTGAACTTGCTTTCTTAAAATATCACATTTCAGTGCTTCTGCTTCTACTGAAAGTGTTGGCGTCTCTTTAGAAAGACGTAGACTAAATGAATGAATATGCTCACATCATGTCTCAAGGACCTTTTTTTTTTGTTGAAAAACTTGCAATCTGCCCTGCGACAGACTGGCGACCTGTCCAGGGTGAACCCCGCCTCCCGCCCGGAACGTAGCTGGAGATAGGCACCAGCAACCCTCCCGACCCCATTAGGGACAAGGGTGCACAGAAAATGGATGGATGGATGGATGGAAAACTTGCAATCAGTTATTTTCCTCGCAGGTTTGTACCATAAATTTTCCATTCGTTCGTTATAAAGTTTCCCAGGTAGCAGATGTGGGTCACGTATTTCTCCTCCTGGACAATCCCCAGGCATTCCTAGGTTAGAAGGGATAAGTAGTTCACCCAGAAAGTTCTGGTTCTGTCTTAGGGTCTTCTCTCGGTGGGACGGGGGTGGAAGGGCATCTTAATCAAATGCCTGAGCCCCTTCAACAAACTCTTTTTTTTTTTTTCCAAGCAGAAGAGAAGCAGCTCTACTTCAGGCTCCTAACCTTGTCCCTCAGGCTGAGCATGATAACCTAACAAAGGAAGTTCATGCCAGTTGTTTGTTTTCCAGACCTTGTTCTCTCGATCATAATCCACATCTCATGACCAGAGGTCAGGGATGGAAAACAGATGAACAGTGAGTCATGAATGGCACCTTTTAGCTTGCATCCTTAATCACAGCTAACTGAAGGAATGACCAAAGTACCGCAGACAAAGCCATCACCTGTCTATACTTCTTCTGCCCCATCCTGCCATCGACTGCGGACACTTTGGATAAATACACGCAAGGCTTCGTCGAGTGTATTCACAACTGCACAAAAAGTTCGGACCAACCAGGGAAACAAACTCTGGTCCATTTAAAGCAGATCAAATGTGTCAGGTGGGAATGCTGACAACACATGAACCCTTGCAGAAGGCACAATTCAGACATTGGTCCCGTTTTCACGAGGCTGCTCTTCAGTTGAACTGTAACATTTTTGTTTCGATCCAGCCGCTGATTTAAACGACGCCATTGACTAAAGTCTCTCACACCGGCACTTTTTGAAACCAGGTCTCACAGTGGTACTTTTTATGAAGACCTTGCACAGATGTGTGGAGTCCTCCACAGGTGTCAAAGAATGCCTACGCAGAACGCTGAAGGGATTATTCTACACATGCAATGGCGGATAGCATTGTGATGTGTTGTGCTACTTAACATGTTCAGTTTTACACAGTTTCTGGTTAAAAAAAAAGAACTGATGTGTCACATGAAAACTTGGTCAATGGGTTACTGTTTACAATGTGAAGGAAGCTAGTGGTGTGGAAGAAAAAGGTAAAAAGTGTTGTCATTCTAAAATCCCAGTTCCAACTAGTGGCCTGGCATGACAACTGCAGCTGACTCAAAGTGTCTCAGCCATGTCTTCTAAATATGGATATTTTTCCACAATCAGCATCCGAAAATACCAACAGTTTCCAGGTAGCGGTCTTGTGTTAAAGTAGCCTAATTGATTACAGGAAAGAGTGAAGTGAGACTCTTCTTAGCTGTGGAAAAACACATAATGAAACGTCTGTGTTCTTGATATTATTGTCATTTGATTTGCAGGATGTAGCAACGGAAGAATAAGGTCAGCACCAACACAGATATGTCTACATAAACTGAGAAAGTGATTGAATATAATGTGGGCGTCGAGCGTTACAGCAGCCTTGTTTACTCTCAGCTGTAAGGGCATGATGAAATATTGAACCAGATATTTTGCATGGCCAACAGGCTTTTAGCGCCATAGAATCTGTTCTCAGTAATGAGGCCAGAGACGGTCCTCCTGTTGCGAGATGAAGACGCAAACTGGAGAGGGCTCAGACTGAGTGGAGGTGGGTGGTCTCTCATATTGTATTGCAAATCTGCCGTTGCTCTTTGCAGGTGTTTGTAGTGGATTGAGACTGCTGTCCTCTGCAATGCCCAAAGCCGTTTTCTCTCTTTTACGACAACGCTGACTCCAGAAACGGTAGCATTTCTTCCCATTGTCGATTCCTACTGTAATCAAATCGTCTCATTAGCTTCACCCCTACCGCCACAAAACGCCACCAAGCGCGGTGTCGTGTCCTTGGATACCCGACACCTGCCTGCTCCCCACTCCTCGCCTCGTCCCACCAGGTGTGGGTATTATAATGGACACGGTGAATGGATTTGCTGAGAAGGGCTGTGCGGGCCACAGTGCATAATCACGTCTGATTACCGGCAGAGAGCAACGTGGTCAGCCGGCGAGAGGATGGGGACATTTGCATAATGTCCCAGAGCGTGTGGCAGGTGAAGGAGCCAGTCGCTTAAAATGGACAGAGCAGCGGCTCCGGCCTTTCGGAGTGCCGGATGCCGCGTTTTACGGGGCTGGAGATCGAGAAAGATGGATGGGGCCTCATTAAAACCTTGCCTGTTGTATGCCGGCTAGCACAATAAATGAACCATTTTCTGTCATCATGCAAATAATAATGCTTTGTCCCAATTATAACCCTGGAAAGGCATCCTCATGTTTCAGAGTTGGCTTCTCTTACAGCGAGTAGCAGGGGGCGGAGGGATGCGTTTATTCTAATGTGGCATTTTCACTCTGCAGGTTTCTTTAAAGTGTTAGAATATGCAAGAGGCTGTTGTAATAAAACACCTTTATGTAGCACGAGTACGGAATCCATATTCACACATGAAATGCATTATTTTGTGTTGTGTTGCTACAATGAAGGAGGACACATATATTACCATTCGTAGGATGGAAGTTGCACCGAGAAAAGCCAGAAGTGTTTGTTGAGTAACTACAAAATGATGCATGCGAGTATTTCTAAGGAGATTACAATATGCTTCAAAGACCCGCAGTGACTAAGAGAGGAGCCTTTAAATCCAGCATCAGTTCAGTCGCAGCTGTAACATCTCACGGGATAATAGATGAAGTCCTTTAAAATTCTACTTTTTCACACACACACATGCAAATAATCAAACAGGTTGAAGGTCGTAAATACACAGGTTCATATTTTATCAATACAGCTTTGATGCAACTTTGATTTAATAAAGTCAATCTGTCTGTATGTATTATTTGCATAATGGTAATGGTTAAGTTTGCTTCCAGTAACTAAATCTGAACCACATGCGCCTACACAAACATGCAGTGCGAATGGAATATATTCTGTGGTTGTAATGTAGCAACTTATAATAAAAAAAAAATAGCGAACATTTTTTGCAAGGCGCTGCACATATAAAGTGGGGGAAAATAAGGCTGCAGCTGATAATATGGAGCTTTTAAAAAGAAATGACAGCACGTTGTCAGAGAGGTGTAAAAAGCTGCCCTGACATAACAGCTGCAGTGCAGGTAATGGACATGAAGCTTAAGCAATTCTGGTTCTGTCAGCTTTTATTTCTCATACATTGTCCACTGAAACCCCCCACAAAGACTGTCTCCCTCAAGCACATCATTTCCAGGAGCCGGGGTCAACAAATTCAGCTTACTGCATGACACAGTAAAATATCTGTTCACCTAAAAACACTTTTCGTATCAAGGCTACTTGAAAGACCGAATCATTCATTCTAACTCAACGTTTGCTTTTTACTCAGCAAACATCTTCTACTTATTCATTACGTGGCTCAAAGATTTAAAAAAACATAACATTGTTCATAAGCTCTGAGTAGTAAGTAAGAACGTTTAATTTGACGACCCTCATTCACACGACGAGTGGCAAATTGAAGGGTCCATTTGTACTACCCACATTTTGAGATTTAAATTTTCTCAACACTACACTTTTAATTGTTTCAGGTTGTTTTGCCAAGTTCTCCTGCTCTCACCTTTTATTTTTTTATTTTAATTTTTTTTTTTTTTTACTCAGCCTTCCGCCATCATCCACAAGTGTTACATGAGCTCTTACAGCAAACATGTCAGGGATTTTTTTCACACCTTTGACAGCTTCTCCCTGAATTGCTTTTTTTTTTTGTCTAAAATTTCTCAGCTCTTGTTCTCTTTGTTTCAGCTGGCCTCTTGTCAATTACGGGGAAAAAAAGAAAAAAAGTGTCAATCTACCTCTTGTATCGAAAACAAGAAAATAACCAAAACATGAAGAGAAAAAAAAAGTTCCCCATTAAGCTTTCTCATCAATTTTAACAGCGAATCTACAATTTATTGGGCTTAATCCAAAGGTTGTGTCACTTATAACCAATCAGACGCTCTGTTAGGGGAGACCTTACGGCAAGAGCAAGATTTGGATTAAAAAAATCAATGAAGACTGAAACACATATAGGATGTAAAATCTGCTTTCTGGTGTGAGAATTTTCAATGAGGAATGTAAACAAGGCAGAGGAAAATCCTGCTGTAGGGAATTGTATTCACTCATGGAGAACTTTAGTGAGGTCAAAGGTTATGAAGCAAAAAAAAAATCCAATGCTGGAGGCAGAGTTGTAAACTGGGCATCTAAAATGTAGATGGAGTATGTTGGGAAAGATTTTTTTTTTTTACTCATTTGCTACTTTTAGCTGTTCAACTGGTTCAACATGAAAAAAACTAAACGGGAAATAATAAATAAAAAAATCTAGCAATTTAACTGATTTTTGGTAGTTTGACAGTGTAAAAGCAATCATGGTTTTGATTAACCTTAATGTAAAACTTTCAAGGAGTATATTCTGAAAAAGAAAAGAGGAACCATAGTTCCCCCTGCTGGCTGGAGGGTATAACGCAGCAGCTCAGTCTGCCTGTCTTTTCGCTCAGGTCTTCCAAACACGTGTCCAATGTTGCGTCTGAAAATCCACTTTATGTTCTCATTGCCCCGTTTGAAACTTTTTATGATCCTTAGAAACATTTACAGCAAAAAAGGAAAATAAAAAATGGAGACCATATGGTGTGCAGCGTCTGACAAATAACACATAGACGGAAGCCGAATAAGTCAATGTGAGGAAAAACATCTGGTTGAATTGTGCAGCACAATGATGAATAGTTTATGCATCAGCCATATAACAAAAACAACAACAAAAAAAAACACGAGCATCATTGGGCCATTAGTATAGAATCTTCCCCCTCTGTTCCTCGGCCCTGTGGCACTAACAACTTTCAGGATTTGTGGGCGCAATAAAGCGACCGTAGATTCAAGGCAATTTGCTCCACAATGAGGTGAGACCCGGAGTGCTCGCGGAAGGCAGGCAACATTGCTATAGCGGTTAACCTATTCATCGGTCAAAACAAACAAGCCTCACTGTCAGCTTTTATCAGCACTTTATTTCATAACGCCGGCGCAGAAACGAGAGCCCTTCTGAGTGGCTTATGCGGAGACCGCGCGTCGAATGCCGGGACAAGCTAGCCTGCCTGAGCAGCAATCACTCTGATCTACAGCAATCTATTGATCCGGCCAGCTTGTCCAATCAATACAAAAGAAGAGACGAGGGGAAACAACATTAGAGGAGAAAATAGCCTATTTAAGCAGCTGGAGAGTGGGCGGAGGGGGGTCAAGGGGAGGACTGCATACACATTTTAGGGTATGTACTGTATGTGGATTCTGCACACACACTTAGGGCTAGATGAAAGGAAATGCATTTTCCACTGAGACCAATAGCAGAGCTCTGTATTATTTGCTTGGGAGAGTCAGGGATGTAATGAGAAAACGAGTGGAGGGATGCAGGGAGGGGGGAGCAGTGAAGAGGCTGGTTGGGATGAGATATGAAATGAGGCAATGAAGCCCAGACGGCACGCTGCGATTGAGTTGTCTGAGTTGGGTGGACTTTCTAAAACGCCTCAGCTGGGTGACGAAAATAAAAACAAATCGAGGCTGAAGACGGATCTCTACGCATCGACAGGAGGACGAGCGAGATGAGGAAGAAAGACGGCGTAATTGTTAAATCACAGTTTTCTTCCCACGCGGCAGCAACTGCTTCTATTAAGAGGCATGCGTTATGTCAGAGAAACCCAGAGCAAGAGAAAGATCCCCCTTCTTCTTCTTCTGTCCTGTTTCTCTGTGAAGGACCGCAGGAGTCCGTCCAAACTGGAACTGACAGATGCTGAAGACGGATATTAAGCCGTCAAGAAGAAGCAAGGGAGAAGGTTTCTATTCAAAGACTGGAGGAACACACACATTCGTTACTATCTAAATGTAACACGCTGATACATTTATGCTGTGAACATACAGATTCTTTAGCAATACTGAGAAAGTTCACATCATCACCAAGGAGAGACAAACTAATTTTATCTTAAAAGTGCAAAGTATTTCTACTTCTTTCTCAGTTTCTAAGACAATATACGCAAAGCCTCAGTTCAGTAAGATGTATTGAGAAAACTAAAAGAATTATTTAAGATATTTTAGAGAAAAATGTCTTAGTTTACAAAGAACTGAAAGCATTCTGATGCATTTAATTGAAGTTTAGAGTTACTTTTGAACCATACGCTGCAAAAATACAAAATCTTACCAAGTATTTTTGGTCTAGTTTTTTGTGCAAATATTTTATTACACTTGAACCGAGATAAAACTAACTTACAAACTTGTCAACAAGTTACAGGTACTTGTTTTAAGTCACCAATTCCTTAATATTGATGTGAAAGTGCTTATTCCATTGCAACATGGGAAGATCAAATCTTTCCATGTTAACTCAATCACAACATGGGAAAAATGTCTTATTAGGGAAGTAATTTGCAAATGGTCTGATTTAATATTCAGATTTCCTGAGAATGGATGTCAATTAGCTATAACCCATAATCTCCCAAATCAACAGAAATAAATTATGGGAATAAATACCCTTTTGGATGATATTCAAATGTATTAAAATGCAGCTGAATATACTTTAGCAGCGGAGACTGTGCATTGATGTGAAGGTTATTGTTTACCATCTTGAGAGAATCCGACTCCCTCACAAAGACAAGGTGAGCCTTTAACAGGCCTCCTCTGTCAAGATTGAAAAGGGAGCAAAGTGTTCTTTTCAGAAATTGCTTTTTTTTCTTTCTTTTTTTGCTCTAAATTGTTTCACATGAATAGCAAAAATGATCACGATTATCATTGTCACAGGAATCATCTGCCAGAGATTTTCAATCATGAAACTCATGTGCAGCACATCTCTGCATCTCCGTGCCGATATCGGTCAACGAAGCTCCGCGTAGGTCACGAGTTGAGTGAAAAAAATCAGGAAGACGGAAGAGGAGAGAATCTGATCGGGAAGGCGAATTCAAAATTCATTAAATCACACGCAAAATCAGCAGGGTTACCAGTTCTGAAACCGTGTAGGAAACCTGACAAGTCCATTGTACATGGGGGCGCAACGAATCCACATTCAGCATTTATTAGACGCCTTGCATCTCTGGTAAGGCAAAACTTTTATTTCACAGGTTTCAGATCAGACAAATCTTAATATCAGATGTGGATAAAACGGGAGGCAAGTTTTCAAATAAAATAATAACAATAAAAAGCTATCTAAACCGACTTGGGAGTACATGAAAATTATCTTCCTCCTGAACATAATACCTACTGGCTTCCACTACGGTTTGCTGGAGTGCTTTGGAAATGGTTTTCTTAAACTTTTCCAGGCAAACGGAGAGATGACTTTGTTTCTTGTCATGTTGTTTACTTGGTAAAGACACGATGTGTTTGGCTTGACCTTTGAATGTCAGCTTCATGTTGTTAGGCCTGTTCTGTGCAAGTGATTTCTGGAATCGACAGGTCTGGTGATCATCAAGGTCGTGAACTTGGACTCCAACAATTTGTTTCATCAGAGTAATACATTTTTTTAACAATTGTTTTTCCCCCACATCAGATCAGGTGGGTTTTGGATAGTTATTGTCTCTTCTTAAATAAAACAATCATAATGTTTAGCACTACTCATATGAAGTAAAAAGAATCAGATGTATAAAAAGCTCCAGAGATTTATCTATACACTTTGGATACATCTGATACTTTTTAAAACTCGACATACATTCAGAGAAGAGCAGATTTTAAAAAGAAAACAATTCTCACCTGTATTGTGTTTCATTAATTCTTATTTAATCTCCACCAGGTGATGTCCGCAAAGTTTTCCCCCTAGCCTCCCTTCAGAACATTCTCTTGTGATTTCTGCATACGCATAGAAAGGAGTGCAAGTGCAAATATTTGGGATTTTCATTTTCTCCGTGCAGATTTCACAGGTTAAAAAAAGAAAATCCCACCCAGAGCAACAAGGACAGCCTCGCTCGGTGACAGACGCCGCTGTCAACTCTTCCACAGTATACCTCAGAGGAAGACTTTTATTTTTTTTTTGTCAGCCTCCCTCACAAAGTACTTTGCTGGCTACAGTTCATTTCAAATGCCATCCTGGCTGCTTCACTGTAAAACACAAAATAGGTTTTACTCACCCTTTTTCATTATTCACTTATCGTTTAAATACTCGGAAAACACTCCGTTTTAGACATTTCTACCCATCCACAGTTTGCTAATGTGTCCCATAAAAGGGCAGAATCTCAAGAATGAATTTCCAGCCATAATCTCCCATTCTGCCGCGAAGGCCTCTCCGTGTTTCACCCCGACTTGGGACAGTAGAGAAGCAGCGCAGACCATTGTGAGTTTCTCATTACGCCATTGCTGGGTTTCAGATGACGTAGCACCGACGTCGCCCAATGCAGATGGAGGGCCGGAAGTAAATGCAGCCCATTTATTTCTGTTGATCCAGCATCAAAATGTCTAACGTCTGTGTCCTGTACGGTTGTTCCAACCGTTCTAATAGAGAGAAAGATAAACGTTATTTTCGGGTTTCGAAGGCAGTTGGTCACAAGGGAGTTAATTTGAAAAAACTTACCGAAAAAAAAGAGGAGAAAAGTGGATCAACAATCTACAGCTAAAAGCAGGAGGTGCAGAAACTAACAACGCCAGAGTTTTTCAGCGCCACTTTCTAACGGGTAACGATTCATTGTTTAAATTGCATTTCCAGATATATTTTTTGGACAGTTACTTAGAAAGTCAAGCATTCATATGTAAGGTAATATATATTATTTTCATCCCCATAGCGTAGTTGTCCTCAGAGTGCTAATGTTGTTAGCAGCTAGCTCAGTGCCGAGTCACGGACAGAAAGAAATAATGTTTATTTAGTGGGACTTTCATGCTAAAAAAAAAAAAGCTAAATAAATTAAATATAACCTACCCAGCCATACAGTCACAGTGAGCTGTGACTGTTCCCCCACATGCTTTGTGTCTGGCCACGAAGTACTGTTTATTCGTGTCCAGACACGGACATGGGGGTTTCTGTAGATTGGAGCGAATCGTGCTCCAGCGTCCTACAACGACTCAACATTAACGTAGGACTCCTGCATGAATTTGGGTTTATAAATAAATTATTTACCGTCAGATCCAAGCTCATAGAAACAACATGGGTTACTTTGTTGTTGGCGATAGCGTCGTTATCATAGACTAATTACTTACAATAGCACAATTCACTACTCACCTGGCAGAAACAAGTCAACAGCCATTAAATGCTTCTTTTGATCCTAAATGCTTGACCCAACCCAAGGGCATTAGCGTCCTGTTGTGATCAATTTTGCTTTGTTTTGAACCGGAGAAATCCACTTCCGGGCCTCCATCTGAATTTCACACGTCATCCGGGTCACGTGTCTGAAACCCAGCAATTAGGAGTTTGTCTCTGTCTAAGTCAAGCTACTGATGCATTTAATAGAGTTTATATAAAGGCAGCTCATTTATAAAGCAGTTAATGTGTTTTCCCACGGAGCTCTTAGCTCCGTGTTTATGGTTATTATGATATTCCAGACGACGTTTCTCATTTCCCAACACGCTACAGGGAGCCTCCTCCCCGCCGTCGACACAACTTTGGTGAAGTAAGGCGGAATTGCGGCCTTGAGCGTTAACGCCACACAACTTTGGGGAATGTACCGGCAGCAACTATTTATTTGGGGGAATAAGGCATTAAAGACATTTGCATAATCTGAGCAGTTCCGCTGCTGGACCACAACAGCAGCAACTCATACCTTTCGTGCTAACTGAGGAGTGGCATGAGAGAAAAAAAAAAATCAGCTGTTTATCTCTTTCACATTTATTAGCATGTCTGAGTCTCTCAGCTGTCGCTGTTCATTTAGACAACATGTCTTCTGGGAAAGAGTCATGCATTGTTTTATGAGTGTGTCTAAAGAAGGCGGTCATGGAAACCACAGACACGCCGCGCACTCCGGAATCTTCCTTTAAATTAGCAGAGACAAGGCCCTCAGGAGGGCTTGTGCTCCTCTTTACTGGCGCATCTTATCTTCATTAACACAAGGCTGGCAGAGGGAGAAAACTTGGTCACCAAAGCGGAACATTACCAGTATTTTTAAGATTGGTGTATGAAAACAGGCGGAGAAATGAGGACTTGTAGTTATTGAAAAAACAAACAGTTCCCAATTAACGCTGCAGTATATATATATATATATATATATATATATATATATATATATATATATATATACACAATACATATTTGTTAAAATTTTCACTAAGTCCTGACAGTGTAACTGCACTGTCAGTCGATACTGCTAAATGTGCTAATGGCGGAGGAATGACTTACCATTAAAGGAAATCAATTGATCCTTTATCGTCAGTGGCCATGCTAACTAGCCTTAGCATTCACAACATTCTCTGCAGCTGCAGTGGCGCAGAGACCAAATGGGGGAGGGATTGTGAATGGCAGCGCTGAGACCCGCCTCCTTGCCCTGATTGGTTGTTTCTAATTAGCGCTGAGAGAAGGCAGAGGGACCAATCTTTTCACAGATTATCGGTCTCAAAACTATACTGTTGCAACATATTTACAGTTTTCGTTTTCTTTTTTTTTTCAGAAAACATACTGCACTTTTAAGATTTTTCAAATGGTCAGTATTGGTGCAAGTGGTGAAACGTAGTTCAGAATATATGCTGCTGAGAAACAGTCTGTAATTCCGTCATGTCCACCCCAAACAATTATAGTTTGCAAACTGTGATTGCTGGGAACTTTAAACAGTAATTTTGATTAATTAATTTTATATATTTTAATACATTAAAAGTTGAAACGGAATTAGTCGCATTTATTTCTGACGGGAACCTTCGTATTTACCCATTTCTGGTGTGCTGTAAACAGGCAGCATCCACTAAGAACGATAATAGTTTTTTGGCTAACTGGGTTAATTCTTGTAACCAAAAAAAAAAAAAAAACGGTAGCAAAGACTATTGTGTTGAAGTTGTGCTAAAAGTAGGAGGCCTATGAATCTGACATTTGTATCTCAATGCTAAACATGTTGCACCAGCAAAGACGTACCCAAGGCTAATATCATCGTCCACAGTCCATATTTCCATCCATCCATCCATTTTCTGTTCACCCTTGTCCCTAATGGGGTTGGGAAGGTTGCTGGTGTCTATCTCCAGCTACGTTCCGGGCGAGAGGCGGGGTACACCCTGGACAGGTCGCCAGTCTGTCGCAGGGCAACACAGAGACATACAGGACAAACAACCATGCACACACACACTCACACCTAGGGAGAATTTAGAGAAACCAATTGACCTGACAGTCATGTTTTTGGACTGTGGAAGGAAGCCGGAGAATCCGGAGAGAACCCACGCATGCACAGGGAGAACATGCAAACTCCATGCAGAAAGACCCCGGCCAGGAATCGAACCCAGGACCTTCTTGCTGCAAGGCAACAGTGCTACCAAGTCCATATTTCCAAAGACGAATTTTCTATGAATGATAAGAGGTTCCTAAAACGCTTGAAAGTGGAACATGTACAATAGCACTTCACACCAGTCTGGTGGTGGATAACCTAAACAACAGACCAAAAACCCAAAAATATTTGACCTTACCATCTGAATATCACTACTGAGATTGAGGCAGCATTTTATAATTGGTAATATCCAGTTTTGATGAGCCTAGGTGAACTGTAGCCTCAATTTCAGTTCTCTTAACATATTTGCACTGGAAACTAGACAAAAACACGTACGATTTTGTGTTTTGCATTGCCAAAACTGTCACAGATGGCAAAATGTCTGCTAAATGCTGCAAAAAAGGCTTAACAAAGACAAATAAAAACATCGGAAAACACCTGAAACTTTTAAAGAGGTTCATAAATCTAAACTGAACACTACATTTCAGTTGAATTATTTGCTTCAATGTTTCTTACATAAAAAAAATACAGCCGCTTCTAATGAAAGAAAACTAACAGCCAAACTGAAAGCAGCACAAAGCGAAGCTAAGAATGAAGGGAGATTAAATAGATTTTCTTTCTTTGCAGACTGTCCTTTTTTTTTTTTTTTAGTATTTTTCAGATATCACAAATAGAGTTTAGATGCCATTACAGTTTATATTTTCCAAACTGTTTAAAGTCATGCTCAGTAAAACGCCTGAGTGGTTAATGGCTTCTTGTGTGTCACATTGACTTTCTCGTGAGGTGAAATGGAGAGCAGCATTGTTCCCTGTTACACCAGGTTTCTCACACTTGCTTTTATAACTTTTTACTCTCCCTGCATGTTTTATGATCACACTGTACAAAAAAAAAACCCTGCTAGCATAGCTGCTAATTTAAAGAAGCAGTATTATGTAAAATCACTTTTTCTGAGCTTTTCTTCATGTCATAATGTTATTCCCTCATCAAAAACGAACCTGGAGTGTTGCTCTTTCATGCATGTTTGAGAAACCCTTCAATCTCCATGGCAACCACTCAGTTGTGCAGAACGGTGGGCGAGCGCTGGATGAGACGTAGTTCCGAGCTTCTGCCTCACAGAGCAGCCCTCCCCCGCCACTCAGCTCCTTCAGACTAGCCAGCAGCAATTAGCAAACACCTGGTGAAGGCTGAGGTCATTCTAGGAGTCACTTCTCTGTGCAACGCTGGTAAAAACGTTACTACAGAGAAGCGCTGTGTTGATGACTTCCCAAAGGCGGAGTTTCAGAAAGACCAGGAGTTTTTAAAGAGACAGAGGCCCAATTTCAAGTAAATTTTTTTTGTTGTATTTTATATATACAGCATTTTTACAACAATTATGCTATGAAATGGCACTTTGTGCTTGGAAAAACACAGACCACCCCTTTAAATCCATCTTCACTCAACTTTTAGAAATCCCTTGTATTTGTATTTGTATTTTAGCCAAAACAAAATCCCCAAAACTTCAGATTTGGTTTTGTCCTCCCCTCTCACCCCCATCCATCCCGTCAGTGCGGCTTCACACTCCGCGGCAGCCCGGCCCTCAGGCTCAGCAGCTCTCACCTCATCCATCATGCTGAAGGGGGTGAAAAAGGCGATTCCTGTTTCCTCAGGGCGTGAGCGCCGCGGCCGTAGCTGTCGGCCAATGGTGATTGATGGGCGGGGTTACTACAGGGTAGCTGGGCCGATGCACACGCCCCATCCGGGGGAGCATTGGGTGGTGGTGGAAAGGGGTGTGAGGGAGTTGCCACTCGACACCAGAGTGTTTCCCTCGCTCCTTTCCTCTGGTACGGACAGTCTGGAGGAGAGTATATAGCGAGCCGGCTGAGGCGTTGGACCTGCTGGGGGGCAACAGAGAGGAGTGGGGGTTGGGGGGGGGGGAGCTTTCTGTCAGAAGTCTGATTCCTGTTAACAGCGATACAGTTTCAAGGCAGCAGACGTGGCGGCAGCAGTGGGAGAATCGTGCAGACACCCACCACTGGGAGGATGACACATGTAAGCACAGAAACTGGCGCTGCTGTTGCAAAACAGTAACTAAGCAACAGGAAACCTCACACACTGACCACTGACACTGCATCGTGATAAAAATATGGGTTAGCATCTCTCTCTCTCTCTCTTCCCCTACTTTCCGTCAGACCCAGCAGACGTGACTTTGTGCCAGACTCAAACACAGCTGAGTAGAGCCTCCTCTGCACCGTCTTCCTCCACCTACTCCTTTCCTGCAACACTGCTATACATCTCCTCTTTCGTCAGTATTCCGCACCTCCCTCTCTGTTCCTTTTTTTCTCCTTCTTCCCTCTGTAGTGTTCCAACAATTCCCCCCGCGCCCCTTTTTAAAACACTTACACCACCTCCAGCTCTGCAGATCTGCTCTTCTTGTACAGTGTATTACACCACCACCTCCTCTCCCATACTCCAGTCTGATTCCTGTTCCAATAAAGGAAAGGGGGATTTTTTTTTTTGCTTGGTCCCGACGGCGTCCCGCGACCTCTTGTCCGTCTCCATCACTTTCCTCATCTCTCGCCTCTTTTCCTCTGCGACTCAAGCCGTCGTAGCGGACAGGTGTGCATTTCACATGCGATTTGTTCCCCCTCGTTTTGTCGCTCTGCCGAGCTCCAGCGGCGCAGCAAGCTGGAGACGAAGTTAGTGTTCGCACATAAAGCAGATCGACTGTTTATCCTGTGTCTAGATGTGCTTTCTTCGTCGTTCTGGCTGATTTGTTTTTTAGTTTCCAATGCTGACTTACAGTGTAGATGTGAAGTGAAGCCAGATCAGCAGGACTGATGCAACGTGTGCGTATTTCAAATACGAGCGTTAGCTTCTGGGGACGCAGAAAGCTCGGGGTGTGAATAAGTAAAATCCTGCCATCAATAGTTCCAGCTCGGTAGTCTCGTACAGATTTTTTTGAAAAAAGGGACTTATCAGGTCAGAGAGGAGGAAAGATGAGCTACGGCGAAGGCCAAAGTTGGACCACTGCTGTCAGTGGGGAGAAATTGATTTGCTACTCACGCCTTTGTGAGTGTGCAAAGATCTGAAGATGGTTCAAAAACTGAATATTTTAGTGTGGAATTTGGTCATTTCTGAATGAAAGATAAACACAAAAAAATAAGAAAGTGGAAGTTTTGGAATGTGAGGAATATAATGAGTGGAAAATTATAAGAGAAAAAATTCCGGTCCTATCAGCACTAAAAAAAGATTATTTTTTTTTACATTATTTAGTTAATTTTGAGCCCTTTTTATGCTTACTTACTTCTAATACTCAATGGTTAATGATAATAAGGATTCTTCATTAACAAAAGAAAATTATTCTTCCGAGAAAACGAGACGTCTTCAGTCAGAGGCTTCTTCCGATTCACTGTAACGCAGACTTGACATCTCTCTTGCCAACGTCCATCACCATCTACAGTAACTCTTTGAAGAAATTGAATTAATATTCCAGTTACATTATTTAATTTCCCCTTGGGCTCAATAAAATAGTTTTGAATTTTGAATTCAGAAATAAATAAATTTAAAAAATATTCAATTTCCTTTTTTAAAAAAAAATCGTTATATTTGTAAATTAATTGAAGTGGGAATCCTCTCTATTTTATACATTTCCTTTCTGATTCTAACCCTATCTTATTTCATTGGCGGCTCTTTATTTTTGGCATCTCCTCGTAAATGTTTTTTTGTTGTTTTTTTTACCATAATTTTTGTCAGATATTTGTCTTCCAGGTGAATTCTGGGTATTTTGAGTAAAAACTTTAATCTACTTCCTGGACAATAATTGAGTGAATCATTCTAGCCAATAAGGTTGGAGAACTTGACGATCCCAAAAGAAATGAAGGTGATCTGCTGTACGGTTTCCACACTCCCTCTAACATCGTCATGTTTGTAATTGACTATTTTGCTTTTGCTTAATTTTAGTAGTAATAACAACAACAAAAAAAAGGTTTTCCATTTCAATTTTTTTAATGAAGAATAACATTTGAATCGTATTCTTGAAGCTGCACACGTTGCACACAAACTTCTTACCAAAAAAGTTTGGTTTTCCTAAATTGGCAAATTTATTTTCGTAAGTCCAATTTGCGCACTCACGTGGTCGATGGAGACACAGCTGCTGATTAGATTACATCGACTGAAGAGGGCATGAGTTTTTAATACGGAGGTGTTTACTTGGTGATAGCTCCATAAAAGATGATCAGGTCATCAGAGTTCTTCGCTCGAGGCTCAGTGTGCGAGGATGAGCCGCAGTTTTAGACGTGAGCAAATGCTGTTGATTGTTGCCGACCTTTGATAACATTTTGTTTCTGTAATATCATTTCCTGGGCCGAGCAACCGTTTTCCCCTGCGGCCACGGCAGCAAATATAATCAACAGCCCTCGGTAGTTTATTTAAGGTACAGTACGCTTTCCACACAAAGATGTCAGTTTTTTGTGTTATTTTCTGTATTGTTCAGCTTGATTACCTCGTGCACTTTTGCGACTTTGAAGGGATGAAAAAGTGCTCGTCTGATTGGTGGTGAGCGAAGCCAGATCGGCAGATAATGCGTTTCTCTAAAATCCAACCTAATTTCCGCAAGCACTGCTGTTTGCCTCTGGCATCAGGATTACCAAAAACCGGCTGGCAGCCCATAGCCAGATTCAGAGGATATAAGCTCTCTGTCTCTCTCTCTTTTTTTTTATAAAATCACTTTTATGACAGCAACTTTCTTCACCGCTAACCTGAAATCAAACTAGATCTTCCTCCCCCCCTCCCCATCTCCTTCTTTTGTACACTCTCTGCCTAAAGCCTTCCTCTTTTCCGGCTGATCCTTTCACTTCCTGCGTCCTCCCAGTACTTCACTCCAGGCCCGGTTTCTTCCATCTTTCTTGCAGTTTCGTTTTTAACGCCTTCAATTTCCAGACCTGTTTGGTCCTTTTGTCGCTTCCCTGTTTTTTTTTTTCTCCCGGCCCGGTTCGGGGAGGTTGTTGAAGAATCAGTGTCCCTTGGCCTGTGTGAGGCACTGTCCGGTTGGCGTAATTATGATGGATGGAGTAATTTCTAGCGGCGCCTTTAGCCAAGAGGGTTGAGCCCACCGTGCTTTCTCTTGACTTTAATGACTTTTTAATAGAGTTCACTCCCAAACAGACCGAACAGTGAGCCGGCCAGAGTCGTCGACAAATCACCATTGTTAAAGAAGGTAATGGCACAACAGGACATGGGTGGACTGGCCTTTTTGAAACCCTCTGGAAACAGAAGCTCCCTCTAAAATTAATGCTAGCTCCTCTCTGCAAAATCAACACTCTGCTTGGTTCCTTTGGAAAGGAGGTGGGGATGTTCAAGTACAAGGGCTACAGCAAGGGTCAGCATTTATCATGCTTTCATGATAAGAAGTTTGATTTATCATATTTTAGCTAAGGGGATAGTGTAATGCAGTGGTTCCCAAAGTGTGGGGCGTGCCTCCTGCAGGGGGCGCAGTGCCATTGCAGGGGGGGCTCGGGAAGCGATACGGATGAATGAAAAGGAAAAAAACCAGTTACACAAAAGTAAGTGTTTCAATGTAAAGATGGTTTGTAGTTCTGTTGCAACCTGAAGTGTGAAATAAACTTCAGTGGAGTTTGAAAACAAAATACTGTATGTGTATAGGTTTATGTCTGGTTGAATGATGTGTGCCCAGTTGTTTGGTTTTTTTTCCTTTTTGGGGGGGGATTTTATTGTAATCCATAGGGGGGCCCAGAAAATCTTTGGGAACCACTGGTATAATATAACATTGCCTTTTTTGAACTTTATATCATGTCATAATGTTATTTTTTCATCAAAAATACACCTAGAGTGTCGCTTTGATTCTTTCATGCATGTTTGAGAAATCCTTTAATCGCCCGTGGCAACCATTCAGCTAAGCCACAGGTGTCAAACTCCAGTCCTCAAGGGTCCGTGTCCTGCAGTTTTTAGATGCGCCACAGGTACAAAACACTGGAATGAAATGGCTTAATTTCCTCCTCCTTGTGTAGATCAGTTCTCCAGAGACTTAGTGACCTAATTATTCTATTCAGGTGGTGCAGCAGAGGCACATCTAAAAGTTGCAGGACTGCAGCCCTTGAGGACTGGAGTTTGACACCCCTGTAAGCAAAACACCTAGGTGAACCTAGCGATGCCTTTGAGGACGCAGCTCCTTTCCAAGAAGCCACGTCTCCGCGCTAAAGAATACCTCTCCCACTATGACTTGCCCACTCAGCTCCTTCAGACAAACCAGCAGCAATTAGTAAACACCTGATGGAATTGCTGAGATTGTTATACGAGTTACTTCTCTGTGCAACGCTGGTAAAAAAAATTAAAACAGTTGTTGAAAGGTTAATAGAGGAGCCATGTTGTGATGACTTCCTGAAGGCGGAGTTTCATGAAAAGCAGGAGTTTAAAGAGACAGAAGCCCAATTTGAAGGGGTTAAATTGCAAAAGCTAATTTATTTTAAGTCATATTTGATGTATAGCATTTTTAAAACTGAAGATAACATAGTTTACACCGTGTTCCAAATTATTATGCAAATTGGATTTAAGTGTCATAAAGATACACATTTCTGTTGTGTTATTAAATTTCTAGATGGTATTGTGTATCAGGGCTCTTTGAATCACTATAATTAATTTCAGAGAGCTGGTTGATTAGTTTGTCTGCTGAGCTCAATTAAAGGAAATCTACTGAAGAAGGATGTTCCACATTGTTAAGCAGGCCACAGGTTTCAAGCAATATGGGAAAGAGAAAGGATCTCTGCTGATGAAAATCATCAGATATAGATCAGATATAGATATGACAGACAAAACATTAGATATTTAATGAAAACTGAAGCGTTATCATCGTACTGTGAAGAGATTTGTGGCTGATTCAGAACAAAGATGGGTTTGTACAGATAAAGGCAGAATGAGGAAGGTTTCTGTTAGACAAATTCATCGGATTAAGAGAGCAGCTGTTAAAATGTCCTTACAAAGCAGCAAACAGTTATTTGAAGCTGCTGGTGCCTCTGGAACCTCAAGGTGGAGGATCCTCCAGAGGCTTGTGGTGCATCAACCTGCTATTCAGCCACCACTAACCAGAGCTCACAAGCAGAAACGGTCGCAGTGGGCCCAGCCGTACACAAAGATTAATTTTCAAACAGACTTGTTCACTGATGACTGCTGTGCAACCCTGGATGGTCCAGATGGACGCAGTAGTGGATTGGTGGTGGATGACCACCACATCCCAACATGGCTGTGACGTCAGCAAGGAGGTGGTGGAGTCATGCTTTGGGCCAAAATCATGGGGAGAGAATCATTGGTCGGCCCCTTCAGAGTCCCTGAAGGTGTGAAAATAACCTCAGCAAAGTATATGGACTTTCTGACTGATCACTTTCTTTCATTGTTCAAAAAGAAGAGCCGTAACTTCAGTAGCAAAATCATCTTTATGCATGACAATGCACCATCTCATGCTGCAAGGAATACCACTGTGTCATTGGCTGCTATGGGCATAAAAGGGGAGAAACTCATGGTGTGGTCACCATCCTCCTCTGACCTCTGACCTCAACCCTATTGAGAACCTTTGGAGTTTCCTCAAGCAGAAGATCTGAGGGTGGAATGCAGTTCATATCAAAACAGCAGCTCTGGGAAGATATTCTGACATCCTGCAAAGAAATTCAAGCAGAAACTTTCCACAAACTCACAAGTTCAATGGATCAAGAATTATGCAGGTGATATCAAAGAAGGTCCTATGTTAACATGTAACTCGGTCTGTTAAGATGTTTTTGATTGAAATAGCTTTTGATTTTAGTACATGTGAACACTTAATGCTGCACATTCAAAGAATGATCGTTTGCAGTTCTTTATAATCTATAAAATGTTTAGAAAATCTGCTGTGCATAATAATTTGGAACAGTGCATTTTGAGTTTCTTATTTTTGAAAAAAATACTGTTCTCATGGGGAGCTTTGTTCAGTAAAATTTGATTTATACTGTAATAGTTCATGACTTGAACATTATACTGAGCATCATTTGCATTTAAGAAAATCTGAGAAAATATCACTTGCATAATAATTTGGAACACAGTGTATTGTGCTATGAAATCCATCTGTATACCTGGAAAATACGTGATACTGCCCCTTTAACATAAAAAAAAAACTGACTGAAATGTTATTTATTTACATGTTTTATTAGCTCTAGTGGCCTTTATTTAAGAGTAGTTAGACAGTAAAGTGAGTAATGAAAGAGAGAGAAGACATGCAGCAAAGGTCAACAGGCTGGGAATCGAACCTGTGTCGGTCGCATCAAGGACTAAGGCCTCCTTAGGCAGGTTGTGCTCCACCCCTGCACCACCACAGCACCCCTGAAATGTTATTTTTACTATTTCCTCCACTGTCGTTTTCCACAAGAGCATCAATAAACATCAGTACATTTGAAAATGTGATTAGACAAAGTCTCAGCACAGCTTAGTATTATAAATCAATCTTCTTTAAGTAGCTTGTATCCTGAAGGCCATTTTCAAATAGAAATGGTTTTCAAGAGAAGCATTTATGGCGGTGGGAATGTTGTGCCTTGCGGTTATCTAAAAAATAAGTAATATTTTTTTTAATCATAATTTTTATCTTGATCACAAAGGTGCCACAAAATATCTTGATAAAAGTCCAAGTTTATATCACCTACCCCTAACCTGCAGTAACAGAGCTCAAGCACACGATACAGGTCTGTAAGTTAAACATTTCTTTAGTTTCAGTTCAATGAATGAACAAACCTCTACAGCTTTTTTCTGTCCAAAATTGTAGTCAGTAGCCTACAGGTGAATACTAATGACGAAGAGTAGCGAAAAGGCCAGAGGGAAAACGCAGAGCGACGAGCTCACATGATCAAATTACGCAGGGAGGGACAAAGAGCACAAACACACTCAGAAATGTCAAAAGCCTCACCAACATGCTAAATAATGTTTTTCTCATGATTTGTTTTCATAATGATGGAAAATACACTGATTAACTCTTAATTTTGGTGCCTGTTTTGGGGATATATGAGACAAAAAGAGAACATTGTGTCCTCAAACTTGATGTGCTAGAAGCAGGAAAAATCTGCAAGACTTAAGTTGTGATGATTAGACGAGGGGGACGGCTGAAAATTGTGGAGTACTCCTGGTATAAACTAGAGAGTATCTAATAAAATATGTCCAGAGATAGAAAACGGGTGAGTCTGTGACGAAGACGGTGACATCAGCAACGCGTTACTTATTAACACGTTACTGACGTCGGACCACTTTTTTCAGTAACTAGTAATCTAACGCGTTGCTATTTCTAGTCCAGTAGTCAGACTACAGTTACTTATTAAAATTACTTTGCGTTACTATTTTCTTTTGGAATTTAATTTTATTTCCTCTACGCGTTTCTATGCGACAGTATCAGCAGCGACAGAAACATAAACAACGCAGGAAGATGCACATTTTATTGCTGGAAAAACGGGAACTATTTTGTGTTTCGCTCGCTAAGTCCGATTATTATAAGCGGCTTTCGGCTTGTTTTCTTTCTAAAGTCACTTGTAGATTTAATGAGTCGCGGGTCGAGCCTCTTCGGGCTTGGAAATAAGCAGACATAAATCCCAGAATTTGTCTGACGTCCAGTTGGTTTTGGTCAGGCTCTCCCTGTCCATCATTTCCTGGATGATCCGTCCCGTTGTGTCTTTATTAATGTCAAGTCAATATATTTAACCTCTGAATGACGTTGAGCTTCGCGTTGCGCTCCAGAAAATTGCAAACATCGAGACTATTATGAACAGCGCAATAAACGTGAGAACAGCCACGAATGAACGAGTACGTAAAGTTGTGCAACTAAACGCCATTCTAATTATTATAATCTAAAAAATTGGAAATCAGTCCGCCTAACATATTCTGGATTGTGTTCAGCAAATAATAGAGGAATTCATTTTGATTTGAGGTTTTAAAACGTGAGGTGGGGACTTCACCAAGGCAGCTAAGGGTGTTTTCACACCTGATAGTCTAGTAGACTTGGTTCCATCGGGGACCAAAGCTGCAACATTTGTTACCTTTAACAAAGTGCAGACTCTGCACTTTGTTAAATGATCCAAACCCTTTGAAAAACCTGTTCCTCTCCTCGCCTGTGGTGGCGCTGCACCAAGAACCACTGAAGGAAGCAACACAAGGATCTCCAAACTTCCGTCTCCAGGAAATGTAAACAAAAATGGAGTGGCAGTTGTAGGATCTCTCTTGTCTTTGCTAAAAGACCACAAGCCATTTCTCCCGCTACCGCTAGACTCGCACCTTTTTCTTGGTTGCATTTACCCAGAATGCCCTGCGCCACAGTCTACTACCTGCTTGTGGAGCGGTCTCTGGTCTGCTTGCATCCACGTACAGTATGCCTCTGAACCTCGCTAGAGTTCACTTTAATAGAACCGACACCGAGGTTTTTAGGCAAACCAGAGTTTGTTCCTTTTGATTTACATCAAAGTTTGATTGTGCGTTCACACCTTCCCAAACGAACCAGACTTTCTAGGCAAAAAAACCTTCGACTTTAGTTCGACTAAAGCGGACTAGTGTGAATGCACCTTTATTGAACTTTTATTTCTTACCTATACGGTTAGAGATGCTAAAATAACATTCCTCCAATACTGCTGTAAAAAACCTCAATGTCTTTAGTTGCTGACAAGAGCAGCAATCTCCTTTTCTTGCGCGCTCAGTCTCATTCAGCAAATTATGGCCTTAACAAATACACCAAACTAGCCTTATAAAACATCCATTCTTATTTTATTTTTCAGCAGATGGGGAATATTCTCAAGATACATAAGATAAAATGGTTAATAGAGGCAGAAGATCTTTTAAAGAGATGTGCCTCCTTGAAAAAATCTTAATGACGGCAATAATTTAGCTGAACCTCCAGGTGAAATGTCTTTTTTAGCCTGTTTTATGGACAGTTGGACAGATTAGCAACATAAATTACTGTCATGCTGAGACCGGTTCTCCTGGTTAATGCTAGACGAGAGCACCCCACATTTAATACCCTTCGCCGCTATTAAATGATGTAAGAAAGTGCATGAAGCGCAGTTGAAACAGAAAGATTAACACCCAGCAACATCGGAGATGACACTGGTAATAACACAGATCCATCTTCCACCCGTGAAAAACTATTTAGAAGTAAGATGGGGCACCCCGAGTTAACAAGAGATGGAAGATTACACCAACATTTGACAGCGTTTAAACAACGTTGTATGATTTTCTATTGAATATCGCGCTTCCAGAGTGGTTGTTCCTCTGGAACGGTTGCTGACGGAGATTTGAAACAACGGTGCATCATGTCATTAAAAGCCATGGGCGCACATCACACTTGTTCTGAAAATATTTCACATGGTGAAATCTTCTGCTTTCATTGAGCAAGAGAGAGAGAGAGAGAGAAGAACCGATCATTCTTCTTAAGATGCCTTCCAGCTAGCAGTAAAGAAACGCCCAATGTGCCTCTGGCTGGGATTCAACCATATATGATTCTGATCGCTTTGGGCAAAACAACACTATTTCACCGTATTGCTGTATTAAAATACATAATGTAATGCTGCAAAAACACTAAATCTCACCAAGTAAATTTAGACTAGTTTCTACTGTAAATGCCGTAGTAGACTTGAATTAAGACAAAACTAACTCAAGTAACTTTTTTTTTAGCAAGATACAGGAGCTTATTTAAGTCTATAATTCTTCAATATTTATTAAAAACGACTACTTCCATTGGCAGATCATTTCACTTACAGCAATACATTTTCCCCATGTTTTAAATGAAACAATCTGTTAGTGGAACCAGAACTTTTTCATCAATTTTTAGGGAATTATTGACTTAAACAAGCTCCTGTATCTTGCTAAAAAGTTACTTGTGAGTTAGTTTTCTCTTAATTCAAGTGTACTAAGATATTTGCAGTAGAAGCTAGAGCAAAACCACTTGGTAAGATTTAGTGTTTGTTTGCGATGCAGAATTAAACCCGATCAATAATCTCCTGCGTGTCTGAGGCGTTTCGCAAACTAGAACGGACAGAAGTGTTTCTCTTTCTCTCGCTCTAATCTGTCATTCCAGACAAGTGACGCAAGTCGAGGGGATGTTTGCAGAGAAAAAAGACGCGGGAGGTGGGGAGGGGGGAGAGACGGGCTTTTGGTGTCCAGCAGGAAGAGAGTGCTAGATAAACACCTTCCTGATTGGCCGTCTCTCCAGACAGAGTTGCTCGGCTCAGGAGCCTCTGTCGCTAGATGTGCTGGCTCCGGTCTCCACTGCCTGCACAGGAAGACAAAACATTCTGGAAGCTAAAATATTAACGCATCACGAAGAATATTCAACAAAAAAAACAAAAAAACAACCAGATTGTAATGAAGTGGAATAGGTGCGTCTTTCACTCCGCCGGTTGTGTGTGTCTGTCTCGGTGTGTCTCGGCACCGAGCGGATGGAGCCCTACCAGGAAATGTTCTAGATACGCTTCCATTACAGGGCTGCCAGGAAATACAGACTGTTTTTTTTTTGTTTTTACAGTGTACATTTTCAGGGTGAGAAAGTTCCAAAACAAAGCTAGATAAGATGTACTCCTAGCTGGAAACAGAAGTCTAATCCAAGGTTATCAACGTGCAGTAGAATAATCAAAGAGCTAACAATGAAAAATGAATTTGTTTCAGAAGCCTGCTGACTTCTAAAACAGTAAAAATTAAAAAAAACACTAAAAAACAACAATCACAGAACATTACCCAGAATATACTGGCATGCGTCTCGATAAAGAAATGTGTTTTTTTTTTCCGCCATAACAGCGCCGTGATCTGACAGTCTGAGGCACAAAATCTGTGAAATACGGGTTTATTTCTGCTCAATTAACGTCACGGCGAAGGAATCATTAGGAATGATCAACGTGTAGCAAGAGTCATATGTGCTCTCTATCCGGTGTTAACATAAGTTACAGGAACATGGAAACACCAGCAACAATATTGGCCTCTTATTGTCATTCTAGTGCGCCCATTAGGGATGAAAACACTGAGATCAGTTCTTAATGTAGAATAGATTGTGTTCATCGTGTAGCGTCTCTATGGCTCCTGTTAACAGTAGGTAATATACCACATGGCATACAAACACAAAGAATAACCAAGTATTTTAGCTCTAGTTTCTACTGCAAATATCTTAGTACACTTGAAATAAGACAAAAATAACTTTTCAACAAGATATAGGAGTTTGTTTGGGGTAAATAATGACTTAATTTTGGCAGATTATTTCACTTATAACATGAGGAAAATAAACTGCCAATGAAACCAGCACTTTTTCATCAATAATAATGAATTAGTGACATTACAAGCTACTATGTCTTGCTGAAAAGTGACTTGTAAGTTAGTTTGATCTTATTTCAGGTGTACTACGATAATAGAACTAGAAACGAGACCAAAAATATTTGGTAAGATTTTATCATGCTGCAATGTTACATTACAGTACATTGAATTATGACGGCACACCATCACCTTCCCAAAATGGCTGCCAAAGTCTTTTTTTATTCTTGTTTGTTTTTTTTTTTAACCAAAAAGTGATTTAGGCACAAAAAAAAAAAAAAAAAATCACTTCAAGCAAATGAAGGACTATTTTAGGGAGGTGAAGACATTAAAAAATGCTCCAGTTCTCCAATAGCTTAAGTCGTGTCTGCATTTTTCTCTTTCGGATGAAGAAAATGAAAAAGCTAGTCACGCCAGCCAAAACGAATCCCGGCGAAGCTTCTTTTGTCTGCCTTCTTTACCTCTTTGCCCTCTTCAGTTCTTCCCTCCACATCCTGTCCAGCGCATGCCTTTCTTACAGGTTGCGGACACACTCTGACATTAACCAGTCCTCTGACCTGTTGAGTGTTTTAGGACGCTCCTAAAACCTCGTCCCCCCCCCCAACCCCCTGATCGCTGGCAAACGGCGATCCGAGATGTGAAAGTGGGCGGTCAGCAAATCGACCTCTCCCCCTCCGCCTCCTCTCCTCCATTGCGCCGATGCTGAGCTGTGGACTTGCTGCCTATAAAGAGGTTTAGGTGCAAACAAACAGCCCATTTAGCAGCATCCCTCTTCCATTTAGGCCGTCATCACAGGCCTCAAGGCCCTGGCTCAGCACTGAATTATGAATTAAGTTGTCGTGAGAGCCTCTGGTTATGAGCTGAGGGGTTCATTTAAATTTAATTTGAAAAGGGATTCTGTCAGGAATGTATGCTCAGCAAACTCCTGCGGACCCTTCCTCCTCAGAGGGAGAAGAGGAGGCTGGAGGCGTTGGGGGGGGGGGGGGGGGGGGGGGGGCGCTAAGGCCAAACGAAAGCAGTCGGAGGAACATCGACTGGCGATAACGTGACGGCGTGAAAGCTATAAGGCAGTTACATCACCGTGAGCCGCGTTTGAAATCGTTTTCAAAGTTGGGAGCCATCACCTGCAGTTGATCTGTTTTCACGGTCTGGCTGTCAGATATTTTGCTCAAGCTGCTGCTTTAATAAATGAAACGTTGGTTCGGCGACCCACAGATCGCGTTGTTTCAGGGGGCTTTGCTTACCAGGATGGACTTGTTTATTTTTGCTGGTTTGTAAAATGTGAAGAGAAACACCTCCGTAGACGGATGCTTCTTTAAAGGAAAATGCTGCTGAATTTTTTTTTTTTTTTTTTGTTCACTCTTCATTCAGAAGGTAAAAAACTCACCAGCGGATTATGACGCTGGTCGAACGTCGTTACCGTTTATTACTGGATTTTATGTTTCAATTCTCCCTTCTAGTCCCATAGAGCAATTTGTCGCGAACTGAACTTTAAAAAACATTTCACAAACAGTCTGACGTCGACATAAGTCGAGAAATTAAGAAACACAATTATGTTTATTCACATTTTGCGCCTGTCACACCTAATGCAAGGATTACAACTGTACCACCCGAAATGAACTCAAGAAATGATGTTAATTTGTTACATGTTGAAATAAGTTTGTCAAAATTGCTTTCTTTTTTACATTTATTTAATATACATTAACTTAAAACTTTATATATTTAATACACTCAATTTGCTCACATAAAGCAAATAAACACTTTTTAAAAGTTGGACATCAGTGTGCAGCGTCGTCTCATCAATGACTTGGCAAAAAAACAAACGAAAAAAAAAGACGCTTTAAAAAGTGAGCATCAAGATGTCAAATCTTTGTGCCACTAAGACGCTTTTCACCCGACAGCCCGTCTATACAAAGCATGTACTTTTTAAGTCAATTTGTAATTGTACTTCTTTTTTTTTCTTTTTAAACCATCAAAAGCTCCAACGTTTTTGTGGATGCAGCGCTGACAGCACAAATCCATTTGCTGTCAAGTTTTAAGTGTTCTGATCCCGCAGAATAATGCTGCCACCACCCATTTTGACTTGTCCTCCTTCAGGATATTGCGTTGTCTCATTTTGCTCCCAGTCCTGATGCATGTTCAACAGTTAACAATACAAGTAATGGAAACGCATCTGGCAGTCGACGTTTTCCAAAGTAGACCCAATTACCCAAACATGCACGTTAAATACTTAAATTTGTGTTTTCAACGAAATATTTCTTCATTTCACCTAAATTAGCATTTGATTAGCAGCCGAAACAAAGTAAATTCAGGAGGTTAACCGCATAAAGTTGCACTTTCTGGACTTTTGCATAATCTACCAACAGGAAATTCAACATTCTGTGAGTTTCTATCTCTAGTAATTGTTAATTGTTCTGATTGTGCAAAGAAACCAGCTTTGCATGTCCCCTGACTGCATGTGTGTGTCTGCGCGTGTATGGCAGCTGAATGTCTGCTGCCGTTGTGTTTTTGGTGCGTAACGCACCATCTGCACTGTCTGGCTATTTTTTTTTTCTTTTGTCAGCCTAGCAAACCAGAGAGAGAGATGAACAGAACCATTTCTCTCTCTGGTTCTGTTCGCAGAGAAGAGAGATGGTTCTGTTCGGCTCTGCAGAAGGAAGGAGGCTTCAGGCAGGATGCAAATGCACAAAATCTGAATGTAATGCAGCCTCCTCTCATTTGTGGGTTTTGTTTCTCCACCCCAGAAAAAAACAGAGAAAACAACCTTAGGTTTCCTTGCAAGAACACAAACGTGTTTGTGTTCCTCAGAAGCCGGAAGCTGGGTTGATTTTTCTTAAGTATTTTTTTTTAATTCATGCCCATGCTTGATTTTCATGACATAAATATGGTACCAAATTTTTTTAAATTATTATTATTATTTATGTTTTTGATTTTTTGGGGGGGGATGTGAAGTGGGAGGTTGAGTTGCACAAGTCGTCGTTATTCCCACAGGAATTTGTTTTTCATCTCATTTCAGTTTTTTTTATTTATTTTATTTTATTTTTTACATTGTCTGAACAATTTCAGTCGTCACGCTCACGCCACTGATCTCACCCAGAGGTCATTTTTACCTCGGCTCCCTGAACCGTCTGATCACCACATGGCTCCGGACTCCTGGGATTCTAAAAACCAAAATAAATAAAAAAATAAAGCGTAACGTGCATGTCTTCATTCAATATGCATTCGCTAATCTCTTTTATTTGGATGCATGTTGCTTTCAGAGACGGTTTGATATTTTCACACCTTCTTCCCCTTTGTATCAAATATTTCATTAATTTAACTACAGAATTTCAAAAGCAATTCAGACGGTTTGTTTTATGCCTGGGCAGACAGCCATATCCCCCATATCCAAAACCATCAGTGGAGATGAAGTCATTCAATAAGAGGCCTTTTTTTTAATCAAAGACAATAACAATTTAATAATACTGAGGATAATGAGGACAAACTTACAGGAAAGAGCTCTAAAATATTGACAAAAAGGGCAAAAGAAAAACCCTACAATTGGTCAATTCTGTTAGATTTATATTCCAATTTCATCCTCTGTCCCAAGTGGCTCAGTTTGAATAAAGACGTCTTGATATTTTCATTTGGGAACTCAAAAAGCCGGGCCGTTGTGTACTTCAAATTACATAACAAATACTTTTATTTGTCCTTTCACAATCCCACCTTGCAAAGCTCTGGGCAATTCGCGTGGCTGAATGGTTTGTTTTCTACGCCGCCCGTCAGCTTCGAGACCGTACACGAGAACACGCGACTTTTTCGATGCCCAAAGAAGTCTTTACTCGGAGTTAGAAATATCAAAGGATGTATTTGTAATTTCTGACAAATTTGTTTTGACCTTTTCGTGATGCACTTCAGTTTTTTGCACGGTGGGAGGATCAGACGAGAAACGGCTTTCGAGAAGTTTTAAGAATAAAAGTTTGTGTGCAACTTAATCAATAATTTGAAAATGCCACAAAGTGGACCTCTTGTCTTGGTTCTGTGTTCGTTGAGCAACATTGGCTTTTCATAAGCGAACATTTTCACAGATTATGTGTAAAGTTCACAAATTTTCAAGTGGGTTCAGGTTCAAGGTCAGACTAACGTTAGAGCGTGATTAAGTGATCAGATATTTTTTAACATCGATTGACAGCACTATTAAAAACTGAATGTTTCATTTGTGGTTTCGATTTGGAATGTGCCGGCACTCTTTCCTGGAGAGGCCAATGAAATCAGAGTAAGGGAGTTTTTCTGGAATATTAAAGTATTTGGGGGGGAAAAACGGCCAAATGCTGAAGGGACAGCTTACACTGGCTTTAATGTGAATCAGAAACATTCGTCGGCCTGACTCACCAGCAACCGTGCCGTTGTTCACAGCAATCAGAAGTTGTCATTAGTGCCGTCGCAGGTTTTCTTCACAACATTTCCCACGTTCCGTCTTGCGGTCGAGATAAAGTTCGGGATCCGCAAATGGAAACTAAACACCTGCCAGGGAAGGAGCTGAAAAGTCACAGAGACATCTTTATAAACCGAGCTCTGCCACTGCTGCATGCACGAGGCCACCCGGTCTAACGCGCTCCCAGCCCCCGCTCCCCCGCCGCACCCAGGGGTCCTCCTTTCAAAACGGTCTTTCATCGTTACAGGAATGTTCAGCAGCACTTCTGAGAGAAAGAGACAGACGACTCCTCCGTCTCTGTTAATGGCGACGGCTCAGTCTTACATAACCCCGTCGGTGCCGATGTTTGTCCTTTAACAAGCTCACGGAGTGGACTTTGACTTTCCTACCTCTCTGTGCCAGATGTTTGGCAGCAGCTGCTGTCCGTCTTGCCCCAGGAGACTCTGGAGGTGGGTGGGGGGAGAGCTCCTGCCAAAGCGGGGCCGGCTCAGAACTCCCACGAGGGCCATTGATCGTCATCGGGAAAGGTCTTTGGAAGGGGATTCGTCCCTTTTCCGGGCTGCTGCCAGCTAAATGTAAAATACCCACACCGATCAATGACCGCCGGCTCGTGTCAGTGCGTGTGTAGAGGGTTTCGTTTTTCCACATTTAAACCTTCTAATAAAGAGCACTCATCTGATTGGGCAAGGTGTGACTTTTTGTCCTGGCAGCTGCTGTGCATTTCATCTAACGGTCATTTATACGTTAGTGTACGCCACCGAACCTACAAAGCTGCTCCAGCCTTCTTCCATACGCTCGCCCGTGACCTGGGGGTATCGTGACGTTCCCGTCCAGCTGGCAGTCGGTGGGGAACTGTGAACCCCAACAGCCAATCAGATGGTCCGGAGGTCTAGAGAGGAAGAGGAGAAGCAGGAAAAGAGAGCAGGAAGTAGGTGTCGGCAGAGCGGCTGTTCATCCCGACATGACGCACGGCGGTAGTTGACCTTAAACCTCGTGTTTATTCATGCTCTCGTTTTCCCCACCCCACCTCCAGGGCCAACGCCTTTGCTCCATTGTAATACATCTATCGTGGGTTCCCCCGCAATTCCAGATTCACCCAACAGTTTGTTCTGGATGGACAGCTTCCACAGAAAGAGAGCCAGTTCTGGGCGAACTGAAGAGGGTTGAGAGATCCAGACAGTCGAGAACCTGAAGGAGGACCTGACCTGCAGGGCCTGGAGGGGTGGCCTGCCAAACACCGGCTGAACGGATCTGTGTGTGCGTGTGTGTGTGAGAGAGAGAGAGATGTAGCCAGGAGGGGAGGACGATGAGACGGGTTTGTGTGCATAAAGAAACTGAACAAAAGTTTGACTGTATTTATCTATTGATAGCAGTGCAGATTCATTAACAGATTGGTGTAAATAGACCAATAGCTACATTTTATCCATAGTCTTAAGGATAAAATTACATTCGCCTCACACAAAATAAAGAGGCCGTATTGTGCGTCTTCCAGCCTCACAGTGCCATTTTATAGCACAATCAAGTAACTATGTTGGCTTCAGTTATGGTAAAGTTGCTATATATGTCAAATATGACTTAAAAGAAATTTGGATCTGATTAGTTTTCTTTAGATTATTGTTATATAAAATCACCAGAAAGCATGTTTAATACTTATTCCCCGTGGCTACATATATATACAGTATATATATAGATTATTTTCTTTTGCAGCGACTGACTTATTTGACATCTGGTGTGAATTTCATGCCAATATCTCCACCAGAAACGTATTTACAGAGAAAAACGTTGACGGGTTCAACACTTGTATCCTCCCCCGTCGCATGAATAAATGCAAAAATATACATAAAAAAAAAGAAGAAGAAGAAGGAATCCACATTGCTGTTCAAAATGCAAGAAGTCTTTGCAGAGACACAGCTTTTGATGGAGGGGAGGAAGAGGAGCAAGGGAGGGAGGATAAGCAGAGGTGTGGAGGACCAAAGCGTCCTCCTGCGGAGAAGAGACTGGGACACGAGGAAACAGGAGGAGCGTCTGCCGTCTCCAACTGTTCCGTCGGCGTAAGACAGACGGATGACAAACACATCGCAGGAACGGCAAAAAACAAGCAGAGAACAGTTCCTTGGACTCCAAATCAAAGGCCCGGAGGAAGTTCGGCGCAAGTGAATGCCTGTAGCAATAAATCAGTCGAATGGTAAATAATAACTCACATTTGCATTATTTATCGTTTTTCTCTTTTCTCTCTCAAAAACTGTTCACTCTGGTGCTTTGGTCTGAACTAGCCCTTTTTTCTTTTGAAGGACAATTTTGATTAAAAATAAAAAAATATTTGTTTCTGTTCTTTTTATTTTGGATATTTAAAATGTCTTCCAGTTTCAGTGTTAAATGTTTGTTAGAGTTCAAAGTTTATGGATCTTTGACAGTGTGCTCTTGCGTTATTACGCCATCAACATTACAAATAGTCCCAAAACAACAACATCACCGTTTATCGCAGTGGCTTCTGGGACAATTTATCATCCAGCGAAGTTTGTCCTGTTGACAGACCACGAAAACCGACTGTCAGAAATAAGCAATGGCTCAAAATTCACGTAGCAAGAATTTCATGTGAATTGTTCACGCTAACTTTGCTGAATGGCAACGAGGTAAAAATAAACTGACTTGTAGACGATGCAAAGGGTTTAGGTTCAAAGTTCAAAGGGCTTTTACATGAACATGAAGGTAAATGAAATAAGAAGTAAAACATTTTGTGGTGATTTGCAAACAGAAATAATTTGGCAAATTACAACTGACCTAAAACAAGAGCAGCTTGGTCCGATTCGACTTCAGACCGCGAGGGAAAAAAATGTGCATATGTCTTTTTTTATTCTGTTTATGGAAACGTCTGGTTTCAGCTCGATGTCATCTAGAGGTTTTAATTATGCAGACGGTGCGCCGCGGTGCGGTTAAAAACCCGACTGGAAAGTCGTGAGAGGCCGTTTCATCAAAAAGTGGATAAATCTGGGAATAACCTGCCTCTTTTCTTTTATCGTCTTTGTTCTGTGAGCATCTTAAAACAAAAGCCAACGAATCTTGGAATTCTTACCACATGCTGCCATGAAGGTTTTAAGTCGTTTGGGGTGAAATTAATGAACATAAATCATCCGCGCAGACCGAATTTGTACAACAGGAAATAAAACAATCGCGGCTCTAATTGCGGCTTGTCCCTTTTTGTTATATGCACCGGCGGATGCAGCAGGGAGAAACAAATTGAGGCCTTGACACCAGATGAGTCTGATGCTAAAGTTTGTTAGCGCTAGTGCTTCTATTTTCTTCGCTCAGTCATTTAATCATTTCCTCTGCCTGCTTTATGGCGTTCAGGGTCGTGAGGGGGCCGCGCGAGTTCTGGCGGTTGAAGCAAAGCGAGTTCATAAAATTATTATTTTTTTTAAAAAACCTGATTCGTGTCTGCAGGTTTCTGCTAGTGTGAAAGGAGTCGACTTTAACCAAGCACAGCTGACGTGTTTCTTATTTGTTTGGCCTTTCCTGGGCGGATGTTGCTTATGTCTGCTCATCCTGCTTTCTTCATTCGTTCTCATACAAGGGGAAGCAAAGTCATAAAGTGAGCAAAATGGGGTTTTTTCTTCTTCCTCCAGGTTTCTCTGGATTTCCTTAATCCTGATTGTAAAAGTCTTTTATTTTTGTTTTTTATTATCTGATTTTCGTTTGAATTTGGGTCTAAAACCCCCCTGTGCTATACGTGAATATTCCTTCTCACGATCACCAGTAGCTTGTTGGTCACGATTGTTTATGTATATATACATAACCTGCATTTCAAACTCGAGTCAAGCAAATCTCAATCTCGTTGTAATCTGTTGATGACAATGACAAATAAATCTTATCTCCTTCGCCTCCTGCTCCTCCTTTCCCTGGGGCGCAGAACACACAACTCAAGTCATCTACAGATAGAGCCTGGTTATGTGTGTGGGACGTTTGCATGCACCGCAGAAAGATTTCACGTCTTTAGGCGCAAGAGACAGAAACTTTGGACAGTTGACTGGCTCACATTTAGAGCAGAGCAGACATATTTCAACGTTAGTGGCTTTGTGGTGAGCGGAGCTGAATGCAGGGCATTCATAGAAGGGTTGTTTTTATTATTATTATTATTATTATTTGTTGAAAGCCATACGTCTTTTTCGTTCTATTTTGCGACTATCCACAGCTTTGTGCTGCTCTGCCCCGTAAAATCCAGATAAAACGCGTGAAATAATGACAAGTTAGAAAACATGAAAATGTTCAAAGGGTATGAGAACTTTTGAAACGCTGGATGCAAACTGAACAGACTTCAGTTCTCCTGTCTTCAACAAGCACTTCTCCTTAACAATGTAGCCAGTTTTCATTTTTATTTATTATTTTCTTCAGGTTTTTTTTTTTTTTTATCACCTCGTCACTGAGAAATGAAAGCAAATAGAAACTGACGTTATTTCTACGAGTCAGGGAGTAATGCTAGATGCTGCACCATCCAGCTACAGCCGTTGATTTCTAATAGCCTGTAAAAAGTGGAGAGATCTGATATGGACAAAGTGTTTCTTCTTGCTTCGATTAAACTCCCTTCTCAAATTATCGATCCGCAATTTTTGCTGTAAAGTGCTGTGCTGAGCTTTAAAATTATGTTTTTGTACTGCAGGAGCAGGTATTTATTTATGATCCCAGTAAAGATGTTACAAAGTGCATTCGCAATGCGTTTGCTCACACCAAAATGAGCTGTTGGTTATAATTCATAGATCAATAACGCTGATCAGGCCTTAGCGTTTTTTTGGATCGGTGTCATATTTCTCCCGGCGTGTAAAAGTCCCGTTTTTTACGTCCGGGCAAAGCGTATTCCGAGTGTCTGCTTTGGGAAGGGGAGATGAGGACATTTTCCCAGGGAGAAATCTCTCTGTGAACGGACAGGTCTTAGAACGAGAGCCGCTACAAATACGTCTGTTTGCCGTCTCTGTTTGGTCCCCGTTGTGCGAGGCGCTGCGGTGTGATGGATGGCAGAGGAAAGGTTGAGGACGGCTCACATCACCTCCGGCTCACCCACATACACCGGCCGTGTGTGTGGTTCAGTGGATGGTAGGAGATAAAAACGCTGCCGGTTCAGATCATAGCGAGCAGCTGCTGATACCAACAACAAGGGTCTTTTCTGTGTCCCATCATCTTTTCAACGTTGGGAATAAACAGCTGCTTGGTCTTCATCACATCTCGGCCTCAAGCTTCCTGCTCATTCCAGTCGCTAAGGGCCGTTCTAGCAGCGGGTCGGTCAACTATTATCACCATATGACACGTCCATCCTTGGAAACTGTTTGATTTTGTTAGTCCTCCATTTTTCTTTCTCCTGATGTCCCCTGCGTGCGTCGTTTTGGGTTTTTAACCTTTGTGTCCCGTTTTTTTTCTTCTTCTCCTGTTATGAAACTCTTCTTGATGCTTGCAGCAGGCTGAAGTATATGTTGAATATCTTCACTCCGCATCGCTGCAAGTGATCATGTCGCTCTCTAGATGTCTTCCGTGTTTCGTCTTTTTGTTTTTGTTATTTTTCTTCCGCACAGTCGGCAGAGACCCCGTCTCGGAGTTCCCCTTTTTAGTGCCATGTTGTTGAGGCTTCAATAGATTTCAAACTAGTGAAACAGAAAAAAGCAAAATCTTTTTCTTTTTTCTGCTTTTGCAAAAAAAAGTGTTTCCGAAACCAGTTCAAACCCGTCAAACGGGTGTCCGAGGAAGGTTCGCGTTTCTGTTTTTATTGCGCCACCTTCTGCCGTTGGCGCCCTGTGACACTGGAAGCTGATTTGAATTTAATAGCATGCATTTTGACGTAAGTTATTCAGTAAATCTGACATGCACTCTGTGCTCCTATAGCCAAACAGCGCATACTTGCTCAAACACAGAGGTTTTGGGATAAAGGGCTTTCAAACTGTGAGCTGTCTTTACACCTAGAAAGAATATTTTGTGTTTTTAACAGCAGGAGAAGCACAAAGAGCAGGAGAACTCGAACCTTGTTAGTGTCACGAAACTTGTACGAAAACCAAATTATTTGCGTGTAATGTACAGTATGTACAGGAATGACTAAGACGCACAATCAAGCAGTAATGCACCATTAAACTGACCACGCATCAGTTATGATTTATTTATTTCAATCTAATTAGGAAGGAAAAAATTTAACAAGTTCAACAGCTAAAACTTTTAAACATATCTTCAACACCAACTAGTTTGTGTTAAATTATCATCAGTGATTTCACTCGAACTAAGTAGTTTACTCAATTGCGGCAATCGGTGAGGTTTTATTCTTTCTTATGCCGACTTAAGCTTCAATAGCTGGCAACAGTTGTCCAAATTTCGATTTTAGATTTTATTAATCAAATGAAAGTATAAAACAACAGGAGGAGGACATTACGCCATGTTCATAGCCTTTCTCAGTGTGACGTCATCTTCCTTAACTGAAACATATAAACTGCAGGGATTCATGACTAACAGGCGCCTCGGCTCTTTCTTTCGTGCAAGACTGTAGTTTTGTTCTCCGTGTTGGAAATAAACAAAAAGAAGATCTGGCTGTGACTGAAGCACAACATGTTACTTGACAACCACACAACGAGACTCATTACAGAATAGTTTGGTTTTTTTTTTACAAAATAAAAATCCTTTTTTTTTTTTTTTTTTTACATATTTAATTACACTCCAAATTTAATTTTACATTTCAGACAGTAATGGTGATCACTGTCCAAGGTGCTGAAAGCAAAGGCTCACTCTCATAAAATGACTAAAGATTAGGGACTTGGCTGCATTACTTTTGATTGACCAGTTACAAAAATTTTAACCAACTTAATTAGTTTTAATCAAAATTACTAGTTTTATTTATTTATTTTTATTTGCATGCAAAGGCTCCCGCCGGAATCTTTGAATTTGCGCGTTTCTGGTACACCCGTAAATCTGACGCACAAGCGACATCCGCAAATATTTTTTTGCTTCAAAAACCCCCCACCCCCAAAAAACAATGTGATAAAAACACTATTGTTGTGTGCAAGTTGTGCAAATAAGAGGTTTTTCTTTTAGGGAAGTTTTTTTTTCTTTTTTTTTCTCAAAGAAGTTACATGAATGTTCAGGTATGAAAGCACTTTGCAGCAATCTGATGGTTGAGCAACCTCTCTAACGGATTAAAATCAATATTTGTAGTTGAACTGATACGTCCATTTATTCAATAATTTAGCGGCAAAACAGGCTTCTGAATTGAAGACGTTGCCTCTTTTGTTGATCTATGGTTTTTGATTAAAATGTGATTAATTAATTACACACCCTGCAATCAACTCGATTAAAAATCTACTAAAAATATAACCAATGTTGATCATTTACAAAATCTTGCACTCTGGGGTGGAGACAACAGATTCTTTTTTTTCAGACATTTTGCTATTGGCCACCGCTTTCAAGAAGAGCACAGCTCACTACCCCTAAATTGGATCAGAGATTCAGTCAAAAAGGCAGGAAAAGTTGTGGGTTTTTTTAGTGTCTTTTTGTTACCTGATGCATTGTTTTGTTTAACAAAAGCTTATTCTGCAGATTACGACCCGCCAAGGACGAAGCTCCTCCTTCGAGCTGCGGTCTCCAAGAGTCTCACAGAACAGCCCTCACCTACAGCTCCCCCCCAATCAGCTCCTTCAAACTAGCGCCAGCAGTTAGCAAACACCTGACGGAACCGCGCATCTGCTGTGCTCGTGGCACGAGCTGCTTCTCAGTGCAACGCTGGTAAAAACGCTGTTAAAGGGTTAATAGAGGAGCCATGTTGTGATCGTTTCTGAAGAGACAGAGTTTTTGAAACTCAAAGTGTTAAATTATGAAGTCAAATTTCTTTTAAGTCCTATTTGATGTACGTAGCATTTTCTAACAAGTAACATAGTCACTTGATTGTGACTGGAAAATACATAATACTGACCCCTTAAATGTTGGTTAATAAAAAGGCCTCAACAGATGTCCATATCTGTGGGTGGAACAGAAGTAGAAGTAAAGAGGAAGAAGCTACACGTTAGCATGCTTAGCTGACTTGTCTACGCATGCTTAAAGGCGAGGCTTACTGGGCAGCACTGGTACAACCACATGGACGTGAAGATGCTTACAGGAGTTCAGCTTTTACAGTACTCGCACCTTTTTCTGCCTTTTTTTAATTTCACAATAAGCATAAGAAGTAAAAGTCTTTATCAAAAGCTTTGGTAAAGCTGCTGCGAATGAGTCACCTGCTTACATCCTCCTCAGTAAGAGCAGATTTTCATGAAATAGAATATTAATAATACTAAAAAAAAAAAAAAAAAAAACACAGCGAGAGCGAAAAGGTGGAGCTGACTTTTCTCCAAGGAGTCGGGCTTGGGTTTCTAAAACTGCAGACGCCACTGACCAGTCAGGACGAAGCCTCATCCCGTGTAGAAATGGTGTCACAAAGCATCTCGTCCGCGCACGGGCTCGTTTTTCTGAGCCGTTTAAGCGGAAACTTTTGCATACTGTCGCTTCGGATCCGAGGAAGCCGTCGCCGAGAGTCAGTTCCCATTCGGTGAAACTGACTGGCTTTCACACCTGTGATGGAGCTCGACACCGTCACAAGTGGCTGTGCTATTATTAGAACAGGTCGACCCAGCGGAGCCCCCACCCCCTCCCCTCGGTCTGCTGAACTTCAAAGAATTTTGGAAATTAATTTTAAAAAGAAATCGTGGCTGCTTTTTTTTTTTTTTTTTTTTTAAATCACACTGAATCCCCAGTGAGAATGGCTCCAGTGGGGAGCGTGGCACCGGTATGGAACATGCTCAGCATCCCTTCTTTCCAAAAAGGTTTTAAGAACAGCTGTCACCTCCAGAAAACCTCCTTCTGCATTTATCTTCTCTCCCTCTCGCCCTCTTTTTTTTTTACCCTTTCCAGTGACGAAGAACAGCGTGACCTTTTCTGTGATCTGTGTTATTATATTGGTGCCATCTTGCTACGTGACTGGAAGAGGAGAGACAGCCTCTTAATAGGTGCAAAGTCCCGATGTCACTGTGGTGAAGTCAAAAAGAAACAGGCAGGGACGCTCAGCAAAAGTACGCCGGGACGCAACGTGAAAGTGTAGAAGAATATACTGTAATTATATTAATAATTAAAAATTATGTTGTTTGGTGGGTTCGCACTAAGATATGTTTCAACCTAAAAGAAATGTATTGTGTCAAATGGACTGGGTCAATCTGAAGAAGCGGAAATACTCTTTATGGCGTTGTTCTTTACTGAGGAAATCTGGCGCCGTTAAAGGTCAGTTTGACCTGAATAACTTGGAAGTCCTTTCCCTTTTCTTGCTTGCAAAGCATAAAATTGGACCGAAATGTGATGGGAGGAAAGCTGTTTAGACCGATAAGAATAACATATGACTGATGGAGTGGCTTGTTTTGCACTTTTGAAACGGAGCAGATGTTGGAGGTCAACAGGTCTGAATATTCCCAGAGAAACTCCAATACACACTCATTTAAAAGCTGATAAAATTCTTACGTAAGGAAACACGTCAAACACGGGCAGCAACGCTATTGGTCAAAACTTACCAACTTACACCAATGAAAATGAGATTCTATAAAACAGACTGACTCTTAAGAATACAAGGAGATTTGGGGAGATTTGACTTTGTACTGTAAGATGATCTGTGGAACGGTGTAATAAATCTCCACCTGCCGTGGCCTGCAGCTAAAGGACTCGTCTCTGAGTATTATTCTTTATCTACAAATATAATTAAGAGTTAAATCCTTTTTCGATCCTACAAATGGTGTCCCCGACGTGATCGTACAATTTACTTTTTTCGAGTAAATTGTACAAGTCGACCAACGTGAGCGTCGCTGTCAGTTACCATTTTGGAACCATTGTGATCAAACTGGGGAACAAACTCCACTGGTGGTGCATTTTATGGTTGCCGTTTCAAAAGGTCAACTTAACTGTGCGGTGACGGTAGCAATCCTGGTTCCTCTCTAACTGACTGTTGTGTTTACGATGAATAATTTTTGTCAATGTTTTCGGTTTCAAAGCCGTCTCTGTTCTGGAGGCGGGGCTACACAGCCAGGTTTTTATCCACAGTATTCCTATAAACTTGTGTGAGTTATGTGTGCATATCTTTTTGTGTGCTTTTGTTTCATCTCCTTATGTTTCTGTGGAATAAAGATTAAAAAAAAAGAAAAAGAAAGCAATGTGCTCTCACAGAGCAAATATGGGTAAAATGCAGTGATGCGCCGATACGAAAATTTGAGTCGATATCAATATTCGATAGTAATATTGTTGTTATGACCGATAGCAGATATTATATATTATTTCACTACTGTTTTGGTATCTTTGGTGAAACCGCCCCCCCCCCCGACCAGAACAGACAGCAACAAGATAAAAGTAAATATTACTTGTTCATATTGGCCCAGTTTTATTTATCAGATCGATACCGATAATTTAAAATATCCCTAATATCGGCTGATACCGTTTTTAGTGCTTATATGTATAACACCCCTAGTAAAGCCCTCACCCAACCACAATGTGAAGTGAAGATCTGGATCTGTTGGCTTTTTGCTGAAAACTCAACCTTTTAAAAACAGGAAATGCTGAACTGGCCCCCTCCCAAATACATGTAAGAGATGGAGGATCTGAATAAAGGAGCAAACTACGCTGAGAATACACAAAAGTATTGGCAAAAGCATTTATGGCAGAAATGTATGTTAAACTCAACAAATAAAATTCAAATGGAGTAATTACTTAATGGTTATTGCTTTAAAACATACATGCGTAAATGTAAACTCAGACGTAATGCTAATAAACGCCACAAAAACTACGACGGTGTGTGAAGCAAGGTTCCAAAAATGGCACTAAAGTATCACGAATAAATAGAAAATAAGATGCAATGAGTTTTGAGTTTGTTGAAGGGGGAAGTGGTGAAAAATTACAACCTTAATTCATTTGTCGCAAAGCTTCATTGAAACGCCTGTCATCCAAAAGTAAAAGTAAACATGTTGGGAAAGCTTTGAAACTTCAAATTTTGAACAAATGGACAGCAAAAGTAAAATATGCTTGAACCAATTATGGCAGCAAACGTTTTTATTGTTTCTTTCTCCTAAAAGTCACACAGTGAACTGATGCGTCCTGTTGCTATTCTGCTGTTTTAAAATGTCGACCAAGACGTCATAATTTTTCTGTTATTTACGCCGTGCTTCCGCAAAAAGTGAGTCAATCCCCACAAAACAAAATCTGAGGAATTACTCCTACATTTCCCACGATGCAACTCAGTCCTACCTCGCTCCCACGCGCAACCTGACGACGCTCGTTTAACTGATAAACATGGCGGTTTTCACAAGACTCCTGACTAAAGAAGCTTTCATGAGGTTCACCACGGAGACTAAAGCAGCAACTGTTGCTCTTTTTTTTATGCGAGAGGACAAGAGCAGTCGAAACGTTAAAACCCCCCGGAAACTGTTTACGGGGGTCGAGTCTGTTCTCAAACCCGACAGACTCACGGATTAGAAATGTTCTCCCCCCTCCCCCTCTAAAATACTCAAATTGCGCATCTCACCTGACACAGTGGGGGATGAATTGCACTCAACAAATCCTTCAAACAGCAATGGCCGCCGTATCTTTCAACAAACCCCTAGAAACCAAGTTAAGAGAGAGAGAAAGGGTAAAAAATAAAAATAAAAAAAAATGGCATGCCAATCTCTGCAACATTAATAACTCCTTGTCCTGGCTGACACAAATGGAAAGAACAGTCTGATTGCGGGCAGAGAATGGCTCAGGAACACCAGAAAGCTCTTACCTAAGACGAATTATCGCGGCTATTGCAAAGGAACATTAGCCAGCAATGATGGATATTTTCAGTATGTGTAAGATGAAGCCAAGCTGATCAGAAACACTCTCTGCAGTCCTCCTTTAGGGTCACTACACACAGGCCTAATTACATTGCCTCTCACAAACGTGTCGCCTGAGCGGTGTGCCAGTACTGCCATCTAGTGTTGGGATGATGACATCTTCTTCCTTGGCCTTTCCCCCCAAATATAGCTCGATAAGAAAAACAGCTAATAACTTTACTTGGAGTCACAACAGGTTTCAACTTGTACACAAAAGTTTAAATATACACATAGACCCTGACTCTTAGGTCAAGCTGCTTTACCAACTTGCATTCGACCATTGTTGCAAGCATTAACTAGCATCTGACACAGTTCTGGAAGGAAATTCAAACACTTTTCTTATCCGAAAAAAGCAGACTTCATTTAAATTGACTGGTGTCCTGCCATTAATCTAGCTGTAAGCTCTTCATAAATTCCCCTTCACCATTAATCCACCCACTTTGAGTAATCCTTTACTGCAAACTGCACAAAACAGCCCCACAGCATGACACAACCAGCATAAGGCTCAACAGCTTCACCTGCTTGCAACCATTTTTCCGGTTCTTAGCAGCATTTACATGAGCATAAAACTTGTTTCCAGAAGGACTTGGCATATTTATTTGGCAGCTGCAAATTTTAATAAACGAGCTCAGAGGTTTAGGTCTTGAGGTCTTTCTTGGTTGGTGATGTAAAACCCACCTCACCCTGGGCAGTGACGCTGGTGTTCTGTCATTGTCCAGATTCTGACAGGGTTGTGGTGTGGTATTCGTGAACATCCGTACCAAATGTCCTTAATTAAAGAGAACAGTTTGGGTCAGTCGATTGAAACTTGGACATAATTGGGTGCTCCAGCGAGAACATAACCTCAAACAAACAAACAAGACTGGTTTTGGAGTTGACAGAACCGGCTAGGCATGTAATTTTAGTCCCCACGGAAACTCTTTGGACTGTGCTTAAAAGCCGGGTTTATGGCAGGAAGCTCTACAAATTTTGTCCAGAAGAGCGAACAAATATCTTGACAGAATTGCACCACCAGCTAGTTGAAGTTGCTTCTCTGCAGCTTGCTAATTGACTCAAAACACCTGCGAAAGTTTCCTGAGCCTCTAGTGTCTCTTACTGAGTCAGTATGAGAAAGACTGCTGATTGGACAGATGTCCAGGAGTCACTGACCCCTTCCATAAGGAGCGTAAGACACAAGAGGTCGTTGCTAAAGCAGCTGGTTGTTCACATAAACGTTTGAAAAAATGCAGATTTCAAGATTTTTGCCAACTATTTATTTTGGGGGTTTTTTGCGCCATTTCTTCTCGGATACTGAAACTTTGACGTACACTTCTTTTCTTCTTCTTTGGCTTACACACAGTTAAATTCAAACTTGTTTACCCGGTTTGAAAATCTAAGGAGGTGGTTTTGCACAAAAGGCCCCGGAAAAAGAATGGCTCAAACGAAATATTAAGAGCCCTGAAATAATATGAAATTGATGCAGGTACAGAATCTTTTACGCCTGCTGCTGAAAGAGGGAACGACTGACAACCTTAACACTGAACTGTATGATGAAGTGATGAGTAATGAGTGATGCGTCACTTCCAGAGGCTTACAACTGGTTGACTTATTGCTTAGAGAATGAAGCTGTAGATACATCTGACAGAAGTAGCTGTCATTGTCCTTCTGCAGATAAATCCCAGATAAACTCTTTAATCCTTGTTTTGTTTGGTCAGTTGTTCCCTCTGGATTTTGGTCTTACTTTTTTTTTAAACTTTCAAACTGTTGTTATGGTGCATAACTGTAGCAACTTCTTCTTTTTCATTAAAATTTTTATTAAGGAACAACATGAAGAATGTGCATCTCGTCTGTTCAAGGTGGTGTAGTCTTATACAATCATATATTCAGTTTGTTACATTGATCCATACAACGCACCCCTTCATGTGATTATCCCATCTGGTATTTAGCGTTCCATTGTTTTTCCTTCTTTCCTCCTCCTCCACCCCAAATCCTCTCAGAAGAATGGGGAGGAAAAAGAATGAACAAACCAATATCACATCGGAATAACTTTATCGACCCGTAAAACAAACGGCCTAGTCCGAGCGGAGTAGCTAAGGAACAAAGGGTGTCACCTCATTTCCATTAGTTTCAGATCTGGTGTTCATGAAAGTCCGCCATGGGGTCCAACACTTTTCAAATCTGTCTTGCTCCAGTTTCAGTGCAAATATCAGTTCCTCCATCTTGCAAATGTCTTGGATGATGTTTATCCACTCTTCTAGTGTGGGCGTTTTGTCAGTCATCCATTTCCGAGTGATTGCTTTTTTACTTGCAATTAGCATGATATTGAACATGTATGTTTTATAGAATCCCTTTACACAGTTTGGTCGTTTGCCCAAGAATATAGTCTCACAGTTTAGAGCAAAATTGGCCCCAATAACAGTCTGCACACTTTGTTTAATTATCCCCCAGTAAGAAAATAGCTTAGGACAGCTCCATAAAATATGAAAATGGCCAGCTTGTTTCGACCCACATGACCTCCACCATGTTCTGCATTTCTGCCCCTCTGAGCTGGTGTTTTGAAGAAGAGTGTAACAGCCTTCCAAGCAAATTCCCTATATGTTAGTGATGTGTACATTTCCAACAGTTATTCAAAATGTCTAACCAGTCTTCAATGGGAATTTGGTGGTTCCCTTCGCTGTCCCATTCCTCCTTTATATATAATGTATCCCCTCTCTCCAGGTTTTGTAGTTCATTATACATTTTGGATGTTTATTAACGGAGGTTAATTGATGCAATTTTGGAAAGATATTCAATATGTCAACAAATGTCCTGTCTGGTTCATCTTTGTTTTTTCTAAATAGTGCCAGATTTGTAGATAACAAAAAAAAAAATCTTTGTTATCAAGACCATATTTTTGCTTAATGTCTTGAAAGGACCTCAGACAGCCTTTATGATATAAATCATTATATTTTACTGAGCCCTTTTCAATCCATTTTTTAAAAGTAGTATCTGTTATTTGGGGTAAAATCTTGATCATATGCTATCCATCTGATTGGTAAACAGGACTCTTTATTTTCTTTTACTAATTTTGACCAGGTCCTGAGTGCTGTTTCTGAACATGGATTAAGTTCTTTAAGGCCTTTTATTAAGTCTATATTTCCAATTGCTGCTTGCAAGGCGACACCATTGCTTGTACATTCAAGCTCCTTTCACTTTGCTGTGTAGGAGGAGTCACACATCTGCAACAAGGTACTTTTAGCTTCTTTTTGTTTTTTTTACAACAGGAAGAGGCTTGCATCACAAAACCTCCAACAACACCTGAACTTTGACCTCAAATTTCAGAGGAGTTGAAAAGGAGACAGTTCAAACTACCTGTTCCATTGATCACTGTGGGCAACAATTATATCCAAAACTTCAGACTGAGATTTACGGAATCATACTTTATTGAACAACAAAATATTTATTGACAGTGAATAACAGTTCAGCGACAAACGGTGCCAATGTTGGCTTGATGCATATTCTTTAAGTCCCTGGTCACAAGTTGAGGATGAAGCGGTCGACCTTCATCATGTACGATGGTTTCAGGTATTTCTGCAGCTCGCTCTTCTTCACCCAAAGCAGAGGCGCGGTCGGAGCGCTTCCCGGAGCGCCGTCGGCCAGGATGGCTTTGAAGAAGAACACCTTTCTTCCGACTGAGCCCTCAGTCCGAGCGGCCTTGGGCAGTTTGTACTTGTAAACGCCGCAGGGAGCGTTGCCGAGGAAAGTCACCTTGACGCCTGCTGCTGTGGACGGGAGGACACAGAGGTGGAGTTTGAGGCAAAGGGCGTCAATCGTGCTCTGCTTTGCGTTCGGTTTGCGTTCGTTCTCGGTTGCTGCTTGAATTTGCACAACATTTTTTAAATTTCTAATCTCGTAGGATGCAAATCCCCAGGCGGCTCGAAGCACCAGCGCTGCCTTGTTATAGACGCGCCGTTCCCATACGAGTCCGGCTTTATTAAAAATGGATCAACTGAAAGACACTTTAAATAAAACCCTCCACTAAACATTACATTCTAGTATCAAGGTCTTCATAGAAAGTGTTTGATGGAGTGAGCCCTTGCTAAAGCAGTCACTCAAGTGCTGATTAGCTTGTAGACTTTGCAGCTTAGAGGCTTCCTCCAGCTGCACGCCAACAACTGCAGCTTTGTTTTAAATCTCTGTTGTGTTAAAGATCTTTACCGAGTCAATGAAAATATTTGCAGCCGAAACTTTATTCTGGATTTAATCCTGTTAACAGACTGGATCTTTAGCCTGACTGTGTGAAGTAAAATTCTGCGTATTAGCGGGAGCAGAAAGGATTTGTAGTGTTAAGACGAGCTTCAGGCACAGGCCACCTGACAAAGAGGCAATTTCTATTCAAAAGTCTATTTTTTTTTATTATTATTAAACACCTTTGAAACTAACTGTAACAAGGTTAAAATTAAACTTGTAGCTTTTAGCATGGTGTCAACATGAACTAAGAATTTAAAATGAGTAATAATAGATTAATTAGAACTGATTCTGAATTTCTTTTCAGGAATTGTTATAAACTAAACACTGAATCTGCTGAAGAACTGCAGGGCAACAAAACACGTCATGTCATGAAGAAACATGTATTTTACATGTTTCTTCAAATACTCTACCCATTTCTTAAAAATACTTAAAACAATGGCTAGAGAAACTTAATTTGTCCACTTGACTGTTCTACATATTTGCCCTCTCTATAATTTCAAAATGTTTATGGTCAAAGTCACTAAATTTACACACTTCCTGTTCAAATACATGGAAGAACTGAGATGAGGCAGTGATGAATTTGGGTTGCCGTTTGTAAAGTTACACAGTCAAACATTAACGGCAGTAGTTTGGGTTATATAACATGTACTAAGATAAGGCTATAGACATTTTTTTCAAAGTCATATTCTCACCAACTAATTTATTCATTTATAAATGGCACAGTTTCTAAAGAAATATTTCATTAGGAAACAAATATTTAGGTGGAGAGCTACATATTTATTTAGCAAGCAAAATTTTAGTTTGCCAATTTAATATTTATGTTGCTAACTAAGCACTCAGCTCCAAGTTAAATATTCACTTTGCAAGCTAAATTTTGGCTTAGCTACTAAGCCAAAACTAACTAACTAAGCATTTAGCTTAGCTAGCAAAATACTTAGCTTTGAGCTAAATATTTATTAGCGCTGATGTAAATACTTAGCATAGTTAAAATTAGCTACAAACTAATTTTGGAGCTAAAGGTAAAAGGATTAGAGCTAAATATTTAGTTTGCTAAATGGTCAGCAAAATAAATATTTACTTAGCAATAAATGTTTATTGCTAAGTAAATATTAGCAATAAAGTCAGCAAGCTCAATTTAGCTTCTAAATAATACTTATAACTATATTTTATAACTATATTTATACATGTATACATCACATAAGATATTTTAAACTGAGAATAATATAACCCAGATCACAAGCACTGTTTCTGTACATTTCCATTCTCCCTGTTGGCCACAAATTCTGGAAGTGTGATATTAACTTTCTTTGTTTTGCAGATGACACCCAGCTCTACATTTCTTCCAAAACCTTCCTCCTTTCTGGATTGGTTCTCCACTGATTTTCTCAAACTTAGCTTTAATACGACAGAAATGTTACACTGTGACACACATTTAGTCTTCCCAGTTTCTACATTAGTATTTATAACCTCCCTTCAGGATGTCATACATGGGAGTACTCTCTCAGCTCAGTCTCATTAATTATATCACCTGGTCTGCATATTTTTGCTTCCTTCTTCTTTGTCCCTCCATGAACTCTCAAACTCCTTCACAGCTCAGCTTGGTTCATAACTTGAAGTCCCTCAAGAAAATACCTTACTCCAGTTCCTTAACAGCTTCACTGGTTCCCCATGGAAGCTAACGGATAAACTTTAAAATGTAAATGCTCACGTTTTAAGTGCATTCATAACCTTGGCCCTCCTTATCTCTGTAACCAGTTTCGCATCGCCACTGCTTCCCGCTCTCTCAGATCTTCGTCTGCCGCTCATCTTATTGTTCCTTTTGCCCGTCTTATCACCATGGGGAGTGCAGCTTTCAGCTTTCTGCTCCTCGCCTCACTTCCTCCAGTCATTAGGAATATAAATTCTCTCCCCTTATTTGAGTCACAGCTCCGAAACACACCTGCTCACACTGGCTTATTCGCTTTAAACCCAGATTTAAACTCTTGTCAAATCTTATGTGCTGATTTTCTGATGAACTGTTTTGTTGATTAAATATTTATTTTTTTCTGCTCTGTAAGATGACTCAGAGTTATAGAAAAACACACTAAAATATATTATTATTATTACTACAGAGAAATGAAGGAGCAGCATATTCTGTAGTCACACATATGCATATTTAAATTCTGTTTACATTATTTTAGATTTTACAATGACACAAAGTTCTCTACACTAAAAAAAATTATTTTTTTTAAATTAAAATGTCGATAAAATCATTATGCATTAGGTCAGAAAGTCCACCAGCTGAAGCGTTAATATGTACGAACTACTAGAATTTAGTAGATTAAAGGGGCAGTATTATGTATCTTCCAGCCGCATAGCATAATATTTTATCACAATCAAGTAACTATGTGATCTTAAGTTGTCATAAAAATGCTATATATTTAGCAAATATGACTTTAAAGAAATTTAATGCCTTGAAATTGGGCCTCTGTCACTTTAAAAACTCCTGCTCTTTCTGAAACTTGGGTTAATAAACTACCAGCCCTTTAAAAACATCTTACAGAAGCTCAGGCGTTTTGCCCAGCTGAATGGTTGCCATGGGAGATTAAAGGGTTTCTCAAACATGCATGAAAGAATCAAGGCAACTATTGTTTGATAAGGGAATAACATTATGATGTAAAGCTAAAAAAAAAAAGAAAAAAGACTTCACATAATACTGCCCCTTTAAATTTGGGGACGTGTTAGCGTTGGAGGAACTCAAAATGCTTTTTAAAGACGGTGTTAACAGACTCAAAACAAAAACGCACTAAGCTTTGTGGCACCTGTCACGGAGTCGAGCGCTCTCTCCGCCGTCTGTCGCAGCGTTTCTCCCTCCTGCCACGCAGCCTGAGGCAGCAGCCACAGCCTCTCTGCTCCCACCTGCTGCTCAGCCAGCAGCACCAGAGAGTCGGCCAGGCAGCGCTGCGCCGAGCTCAGGTCCTTGTCTACGTCGGCTAAGCAAGAATAAGGTGGAGAGATGGGAGACGTGTCAATAGATTTTACTCTAACTTTTATGATGTCACAAGAAGGAAAATTCCTATTAAAGAAAAAATTATTCATCCATCCGTTACATGCAGTGGTGGCTGCATGTAGGATTTCCCCCCCAGTTCAGGTTGCTGCTGAGCTCCGGGGGGGTTAGCAGGCCCAGCTGGTTTCACTCTGCCTCTTGAGGAGCAGAGTACAAGGCTAGCTGGGAAACTGACTTTCAGGGCCTCTTGGCCAATTGGGCGGCATGTGTGCTGCAGCTTTGTGGTGCTGTGATGGAGGAGTTGTCTGTTAGAAACCCCGGTTTTTGTTGTTATTCTCCCCTTTCTTTTCTTTTCGGTTCTCATTTTCACCTTTGAGACTTCTTCCGATCCCACTTAAAGATTAAACCTTTAACTTTACCCTCCTGGTTTTGTCTCTTCATTTTTCCCTGGTTTATCTATTGTTACAGCCCCCCTCCAAAAACCCTAGACTGCCTTGGGGATGTAACACCGTCTCATAAAACTCCTTTATATGACCTATTTTTCTTCCTAGTCTCCGTTAATAAATTATCAAACGTTTTTTCCAGGAACATTCCTAGAGCGCTGCACACCCAAGTGACTTCCTGACTTTTACCAGTCCTCGCCTCCACTGACCTCTGACCCTTGGAGCTGGCTGGAAGTTCTTTAACCTCTGCTCCCAGGTGTCCTCCAAGTCCTGAGTCATCATAATCTCTTGGTCACCCCGATCCTCTTCGTCCGAGTCATAGTCGTCAGCCTGCCTCCGACTCATCCTCTCCGCGTCCTCCATGAGCCGCAGCTCATGGTCCGACACCAGGCTTTTCTCCAGCTCCATCTGGGGTGAACATTGTGTTTAAGATTACTTTTGTTATGTTACTATTTTTTTCTGTGCAAGCTCTGACACATATTTCCGAAAAACCTATGTGGTCTATGAAATAGCCTATAAAAAAAAGAGGAAAAACTTCCTGTGCGCGGAACATTATCAAAGTGTAGTTTTCCTATCTTCCACTAGGTGTCACTTCTTCATCCATCAGGTCACAGAATCCCCGGGACACGTTTCCAACCAGAACTCTGTCTTTATCCCCAGCGGCTCACCTGCTGCAACATCTGCTTGAAGCGCTGCTCTATCGGACTGCAGTCCGCTGTAATGACGGGTAACCTCTGCAGACACACCGCGGCCATCAGAGACCAGGGAGAAGTCGCTCTGTCCGCTGCAGTACTGGCCCGAGGAGTCGCTCTGTCAATAGGAGTGACGGAAAACCGGCGACATGCCCCGCTTCCGACGGCTATTCTACTAAAATAACACAAAAGCTGAGGGAAGGACCGACTCGCCATCTTTCTACAGGGCGCAGCCATCTTCTTTTGTTGGGTTCAATGTACGTTCCGAAAAACGGGACGTTAGCCGTTGCGCTACAAAACACTGAATTCAAAATGTTGGCCTTTTGAAAATAATAAAGCCTAAAACTTCGTCGTGTCTTCGTCGTGAAATAAAATACTCTCAATTAATATACAGCCATCACTGTCATAGTTTTATGGCGCTCTCTGACTCTAAGCAAATGTTAATGAAATGTCAATATTTCCGAGGCTCCTTGATGAACCTGAAGGTTGTAGTTTCTCAAATTTACCCACAATTCCAAGCGCAATCTAGCTGCAGAAACGGTGGAGCTCCAGTGGTAAGCGGAAATCAGTGCAGCTCCTCAGTAAATCGGGAAAAAAAATGTCATCTCCGGTTTTCAAATGAATTTATTATATTGATTTATTATTAGTTATTATGGACCTACTCAAGACATAAAACTAATAATGACATAGGAAAAAAGAGACGGCAAAATAGGCGTATGTGGTGACTATTAATAATTAAATTAGTCGATCAAACAATGTAATAGTGGAAATAAATTATATTGATTTAGTTAGTAAGTAGACTCATAATTGCAAGCAATTGTATGACTAAATTCATGCTAAGAATGTATTAAATTTTATGGGTTTGAAATTTGATTAGTTAGTGCTTCATCTGTATTGACATTTGACATTTGCAGAAACGTGACTGAGTGAGCGCTCTTAGCAGCAAGCTATCTTTTTCTCCGGTAACCATGTCAACAAGAATCTAGTCAAATAAAATTAACAACTCATCACGGACACTTTGAATGTACTTTGTACGCTTTGTACCGTGGAAAATTGTAGTCTTTGTAAGTATGTGTTGAAAGACACTTCGATGTGTTGTTTTTTTTTTCTTTAGTTGATCAAATGTAGCGCACATACACATAATCTTTGAGACTTGCATTAAGATATGTGCATTAACTAGGAATTTTGTTGTTGCAAAATGCCCATTTATAAAACATCTTCAAATGCAAACCTTGCAGACCTTTTATTAGTTGTTCGCTGGCTGCTAACGCAGTTGTTGTGAGGACAGCACAACAAACAACAATAATTATATATTTATTTTCTCTTGAAAATTATTTTTGACACTTTAAAGTGCATCATAAATCCAATATGGTAAAAGAAGAAGAAGAAGAAAGAAAGGCATCAGCAGTATGGCAGTAAGGACATCCAATGTTCTGTGAGTTTATATAAAACAATTAAATGTAGTTTTTGGTTATGTGTTCTTTTTTTTTTTTTTTTTTAACTGAGAAAGTCTTTCCTGCTTACACTGTTTTTGGTATACCTCGCAGTTCATTTTGGGTCAGGTCTGCTGTTCATTTGCTTTTAGAGCTTTCACGTTTCCTATTTGACGCAACGCTATTTCCGCCACCACTGGAGTTCCGCCGGTGACGTCGCCTTGCAGGTGCGCGTGAACCTGCTCTCGTGAAGGCAGGCAGGTGCTCTTCGGTCCAGCCGCGCCGTCTGTGACCGCACGCCTGTCCTCTTCCAAACATGGCGGGTTACCTGAGAGCTCTGCGCGCCGTGTTGAGGAGCGCGGCCGCTCCGCTGTCACCGAGCCCCGCGGCGCTTTCACCGTCTGCCGTCTGCATTAAGAGACAGCAGCAGAGGGACTGTAAGTCAGCTTCCTACCGAAACTCCAATATTTCGAAAACACACCGCTGCTGTTTGCTCTTGTTGCTCAGGTTCATAGCATTACAGTGCACGTGGACATACTGTATTTGTGCCAGTTGTGTGATTTTGTTATTTTATTTTATTTTTTTTTAAACGGTCCCAAATGTGACTCTGAAAAAAAGAAAAAAGAAAGTTTCTTCTGTTTGGCGACCAGCCATTGCTGAATCACATAGAAGAGACTGCTAGCATACAGTTCACTAACACTGAATGGGTTCATTCATCGCTTTGTCTAAGACAAAGAAAAAAATAATAATGAAAAAGAACAAAACTAACCTGTCAGGTGCTTAGAAACAGTCAAATTATGGAATATTTTTAATCACTGTAAAAGAAAAAAATGTTATATACTTAAATTAAGTGCAACTTGCCTGGTCTTTTCATCCACTTGTGTAATAAACGCTATCATAGCTCTCGTATATCTTTAAGGTGAGATAGCTTGACCTCGTTTATAGCTTCATATATAAAACCTGTCGTACACACCCTGAGAGTTGTGTTTGAGTTATTTAAAAAGAAATGAAGTGAGTCATCATCTTTTGTTCAGCATTTCCAACAGGTGTCGCATCCTGTGACACCTGTTGGAACCTTTGGACTCCCCAAAGGCAGGGAGTATTTATGATCCTCAGAGTTTCCCTCTTGATAATAAATCTTCACTGCCAACCTAATGAGTGGCAGCATTGACTGTGTGCAAACTTTGACCCTTGCCACCATTTCCCCTTCCTACGTCCTTGTGTAGCTTTAGACAACTTTTACTTGGATTTCTGTGGCTCAGATCAATTGTTTGATTTAAGGCCTCAAAGTCTTAAATTGACTTTTCACAAATGTGATGATGTGATGATTGTTTCCATGTGTTATTGTTTTGGTTAAGGAATTCGGGTGTTGTTACAACGTGACAAGATATAAGGCTCCTGATTAGGAGCGCACCGATCATACTTTTTCTCCAATTTCAATCGATTTTTCCTTTCCCTAGTGACATTAAAAACTGGACTGCAGGTGAAGATTATCCATATTTATTAATGAAAGCAAATGTTCCAAACCTTTTCTGAGCTTATTAAAGTCACAGAGTTGATACATTTATGGAGTGAAAATGGTCAGTGGGAAGACACTGTTATGGAGGACTGATCCTGCCAAAATTGACAATAAGTAAGTAAATAAATGAGAAAATGAAACTGTAAATGAGGAAATCAAATTGAAAATAAATAAATACATTTAGGTGAAAATTAAAGTAGAGTTGTAATTATTTATTTTAAAATAATCAACTCCAAAGACTACGGAGTTGCAATGTATATTAATTTCAATGTAGTATAACAAAATTTAAAGAAAATAATAATATGCAATTGAATTAAATTACTTGATGAGATTTGAGACTTTCTTTTGACTCTTTATGTCCGTAATTCATAAAAGATTAAGATAATTCATATCAAGATAAAATAGTCCCATTCTGAACTCTTATTGGTCTTAAATAGAAGTTTCAACCCTAAAACGCTCAAATTTTACCTACTGAACCTTTAGAGAGACCTCGTTAACTCAATTTCTAAATTTCTATTTTTCAGATTCAACGAAGCGCATCAAAGTGGACCAGCCGGTGGTGGAGATGGACGGAGATGAGATGACCCGCATCATATGGGAGTTCATAAAAGAGAAGGTAGAGCCTGCTTTAGTTGCTGATGTCAAACCGTTTCGATTAAATCTGTTTACAAGCTGTGTGATTTTGAGTTTTCTCTGTTGCCTTTGACTCCAATGTGGGGAAACCAACACCTTGTTTAGCTCATCCTACCAAATGTGGAGGTAGAGCTGAAATATTTTGACCTGGGTCTGCCCTACCGCGACCGGACGGACGACCAGGTCACCATCGACTCGGCTCTGGCTACGAAGAAATACAGCGTGGCCGTCAAGTGTGCCACGATCACGCCTGACGAGGCTAGAGTTGAAGGTGAATCTGAACGCGTCATTAAGTTTTTGACTCAACGGCAGATTTGGTATACGTGCAGCTGCATCTCCACTGACAATATATAACCGCGCAAACTGAAATTACGAAATAAATTTGCTTAATGAAGACATGGCGATTTAAAACAAAACAACTTGTTTTTTGATAAAAAGGTTTTGCGCTAGGATGAGGTGGTTTTTTGGTTGTATCAAAATTAGCGTATTTTACAAAAACCGCCATGGAAGCACTTTTCTCATTACACGAGTTTTGTAATCCACAACCGGATGTTACTACTGCTGGAAAAGATGACGGCAAAAAGTGGTAGGAGGAGGATGTTTTTTTTAATGACTTATCTGATAAACAAATGTATCCAAGTGTGATTTTTAACTGCGTTTTGTATTTAATGGAAACCCTGCAAATGTGAAATTGTGTACTTTCGACAGCGTAATATTGACAAAGCTTTGTGCACATTTGTAATGGAAACGCAGCTTCTGATAAAGTTAAATTTTTTTGAAATCCTCAAACACATACTGCATTTTCCTATTTTAGAGTTTCACCTTAAGAAGATGTGGAAGAGTCCAAACGGCACCATCAGGAACATTTTGGGTGGCACGGTTTTCCGTGAGCCAATCCTGTGTAAAAACATTCCCCGCCTCGTTCCTGGCTGGACACAGCCCATAACCATTGGCAGGCACGCCTTTGGAGATCAGGTGTTTGGAAAAAAGATATATATATATATATTTGTATTATTTCTTCTCAGGAGGATAACAGCTAACTGCTTAAAATGTGGAAATGCTCTCAGTACAGGGCAACAGATTTTGTTGTGGACAATCCTGGGAAGTTCAAAATGGTATTCACTCCAGCGGACGGAAGTGACCCCCGGGAGTGGGAGGTCTATGACTTCCAGGCTGGAGGCTGTGGAATGGGAATGTACAACACTGATGAGGTGAGAGCACATTACAGGTTCTGAAATGCGGCCAATCTCATCTCTACATTTGGTATTTGATTGTCGAGTTGTGACGATTTTGATATCTTCACCACACAGTCTATCAGTGGCTTTGCTCACAGCTGCTTCCAGTACTCCATCCAGAAGAGGTGGCCTCTGTACTTGAGCACCAAGAATACCATCCTCAAGGCCTACGACGGCCGTTTCAAAGACATCTTCGAGGACATATATGAAAAGTAAAAGAAGCAGTTCCTCTGACTTTGAGCATTTAACACAGACAGTATTCTCTCGGTACAAATCCTGCATTTCTTTCCAAACCACTTTGCATCTGATCGTTACCTGATTTTTTTTTTTTTATACCGTGTCCTCCTTCAGGTCGTACAAGCCCGAGTTTGACAAGCTGAAGATCTGGTACGAGCACCGACTCATTGACGACATGGTGGCCCAGGTTCTGAAGTCCAGCGGAGGATTTGTTTGGGCCTGCAAAAATTATGATGGAGATGTGCAGTCAGACATTCTGGCTCAGGGTCAGTGTGCTGCAATAGGAACATAAAGTCATACAGTCTTATTCCTCACAATGATTTTTATTTCTCTGTGTGTGACGTACAAAGGCTTCGGCTCTCTGGGTCTGATGACGTCAGTGCTGGTGTGTCCTGATGGCAAGACTATAGAGGCAGAAGCTGCTCATGGCACCGTCACCAGGCACTACCGAGATCACCAAATAGTAAGGCTTCCGGATCAGTCTGATAGGACGGGCTTTACCGTGGGGAGAAAGAAAATTGTCATATTTTTTATTTCCATTCAGATCTTGTTTAGATTCAATCAGAAATTTATGATGAAGATGGGACAAAGCCAAAAGCAAAAAAGTACATTAAATGGCATTTTCTTAAAAAAAAATAGGAAACCAGAGACTTTCATACAAAGTATAAAAAAGAAGCATAACTCTTTTTCTTTACTGTGGTCAAAAGAAACATTTCCTGTTTTAGGGCTAGCCAAAATTGTGCCAATAATTTTTCCAAACGCTGGAATGATGAGAGATATTTAACGAACAACTGTTAAGCGTTTGGCCATGATGAACACTGCTACATTTGGAGGAATCAGGGAAACTCAAAAACACGTGTTGAGGGTCATGTACACTTCGTCAGATGGATGACGTCATGAGGAAAGTGCAGTCTGTGGAAATATTGAAGACCAATACATACTTGGCAAGGAAAGAGAAATTTGTTCTCTTGAGGTGCAAGAACAAAGATTTATTTCTTTTCTCACCAAGACATTTCCCAAGAGTTCAGTCATAGAACCCCTAGGGTGTTCTTCTGGATCTCTCAATGCAGCATCTCTTGGTGTTTGTAACCAACAGATAAAGGGTAAATGGACTGAACTAATCTATTGTTTTTCCAATAATTTTAACCATTCAAAGCGCTTTACACTAGAGTCACTTTCACCCAATCACACACACATTTATCCACCGATAGATCGGTGGGAAACTTGGGATTAAGTGGGTAATTAGTCATATGCCCCTTGGTTAGTTACAATGTGGCTTAAGGACAATAAAATCAGATACAAGAGTGGCCATCGCAAAGGCCAGATATCTAATCTCATTGAAGACATGTGAACAAGGTGGCCTACCAACCTGGTTCAGTTCCACCAGGAGGAATGGGCCAAAACTCCAGCAAAATATTGGGAGAAGCTTGTGGAAGGAAACCCCGAATTTTTGACCCAAGTCATAGACTTTGAAGGAAACGTTTGCCATGTCACAACAGTGAGAGTGGGAGAAAACGTTTAGCGTGTGTTACTACAGTATGTAAACACATGGTTTCTTAAGCTAATGCTATCTTTTAACGCATTGTTTTTCTTTGTAGGGCAAACCGACCAGCACCAATCCCATCGCTAGCATCTTTGCCTGGACTAGAGGACTAGAGCACAGAGGAAAACTGGATGGAAACAAAGATTTAATAATGTATGCCGTTTTCCCTTCATGCTCATCTTCATGTATTTGTGCACCTCAACAGTTTTCTACAAACCACATCTTTGCTCCGAAGGTTCTGTCAGACGTTAGAGAAGGTGTGTGTGGAAACGGTGGAGAGCGGAGTGATGACCAAAGACCTTGCAGGCTGCATCCACGGCTTGGCTAAGTGAGTTTGAATTTTCATTTTTTTTCAAGAGTGCATGTTGGTAAACTTTATTTATTGTCCCTATAATCACATTTTAAAATATATATATATATATATATAGTGTCAAGCTGAACGAACACTACGTCAACACAACTGACTTCCTGGACGCCATTAAAATCAACCTGGACAAAGCTCTGGAAAAGTAAACAGAGGATGTCATCAGATTTTGAAGAATTCTCCATATTTTTACCTTTTGCCTGTATGAATCTTTGTATATGAATGGATTGTATATTTTTGATAAACAATTGTGCCTTTTATTTTACTTCCTGCTCAGTGCCTGCACTCTTCCAGCTTTGAATGCTTTTATACTGTATAAAGCAGATAAGGCTACAATAGAAATGAAGGTTAATGTTAACCAATACTGACTTTGACAGGAAAGTTTCAGGCTTATTTAACCAGTGGTTGTGTCAGAGCAGAGTACAAGTCTGAACTATGTATGCAGTATCAACATTAATATAAAAAACGTCAAGAACAAAATGGTGTTACGTCTCCCTTTTTCTCTTATCCAGATTATCGGGGCAAAAATATCACAGACATGCATACAGAAAATGTTACAAATTGCAGATGCAGTGTTTCGCCAGCAGATGTCGACATTACGAAGCTGGTGAACTTTCAGAAGCAAATTAATACCAATGCTAGTAAAGCAGAATACATGGTTACCTTAAATCACTGACTCTTGCCTGAGCTTCATATAATTTGAATTAGATGTGGTTCCTTCAAGGCCGTTGCAACAGACTTCCAAATGTAAGGCCAGCGCACTTCTCAGATATGAAACCAACGTTTTTTTTCATTTCAGTTCACTTTTAGTCATTTGGAGCCGACGCGTCTCTAAAAGTTCAAAACAACTGTTGACTTGGAGATAGGACGGTCTCCTTGTTTGAAATTAGATGTCAAAGAAAATGAAACGCCTCTATCAAAAATGAATAGAAATGAGCATTTGGACGACCTTCATTTCCAAATGTTTAATTTTCTCCTCCCAGAATGTTCCCCCCTGGAGGATCCTGAACTCCATCCTATCGTTTACAACCTTTAAGGGCAATTGTGAGATAAATGATCAATTGTCTCTTGGAAAATACTTTCTAAGGAAGGATAGAGCAAATCTCTGAGAACGCAAAGCCTCCATTAAAAAGATCAAAATCAACCTGGACGAGGACATAAACAGTAAATTACGGAGATGGCGAGGTGTACCACAAAGGTTCATCATCGCTGGCGATCATATGCTAACTTACTGAGTGGATGCAAAGTTTGCAGCGTTTTAGGCGGCGTATTTTGCTCAAATACTCGCAAGTTGTCGAGAGCCCATGCAGCCGCAGCCATTTTGGGCGCCGCCATCTTGGAAAAAAAAAAATAGATGTAATAAATTCAATGTGAAGTTCTATATAAATACTCTAGAAATATATTAAACTCTAAAAAAATATGAAAAACCATAGAATTTAGACATAAAAATGTTTTGGAACAACGTACTTAAGTCAGAAATGTCACAAGATTGAACACTATTCTCACTTATGTGTATATAAGAGCGATGTTACTATTCATAATGTTGGTTAAATTTAAATATTCTTCCAGGTTTTCATGCTGTTTTAGTTAGATATTACATCGATAGCTCTATATAAACTGGATCCGATTGTGAACCACCTACTGTGTTATTTGTTTCTGAATATTTTCCCAAAAATATCCAAAGATATTTGGGTATCTTGAAAAGAAAATGAACGCAGCCGTAGAATTAGTCCTGAAACTAATTCTTGCGTCTCAAAGGACATCCACGAAACACCTCCGAGTTAAAATAACCCTTCCAGTGAAGCCAAGTCTGTTGTTTAATAATATAGTTTAATAATATTGCCATATTTGGGGTTGAAAGATTTTACAATCTTATTTCCCCAACAAACAAACAAAAAGAAAAGTTTCAACCCAAAAAGAAAACAAAAAAGTGCTTCGTATCATTTACTCAGTAATTCAAAAACTAGAGTGATATATTCACTACACAGGATAGATTATTCATGTAAAGCTAGACCATGTGGAATAGAAATGGTGGGTAAACACGCTGCATGTCGCAGAAAACATCTGTACAGTGAGAGGGCCTTACATGCCAGCAGTTCTTGACCTGAAATCTATAAATATGTGGTGACTATTTATCAAAACTTCAGTATTTAATGAGCAACAGGTGGGCAGGGTGGAAGATGAGCCGTAAAATGTTTCTAGCTGGCACTTCCAGTCCAGAATACGATGCCGTGTGTTGGATGTGTGAACGAAGATGGCGAACGATGACTCTTTCTTTTTTCTTTAAACACATCTGCAGTGTTTTCTTCTTTTTAAGTAACCGACACATACACACAACATAGAGGTTGGACTGTCCGTCAGCGACAGTTTTGTGAGTCAGTAAGTCTGGTTATTATGTGAAAGGAGCTTCCAGAACCCCAATCAGCAGCTTCAGAGTCTCTGCTGCAGGTGGGCGGGGGTTGAAACAGCTCCTTTGAAGCGCGCCTCCTTCCAGGCCTCCCATCATCGTCCGTCAGATTCTGGAAGGAGGTCCGAGCTAGGAAGGGATGAAGAAGGAGAAGAAGAAGAAAGAAAAAAAAGAAAACATTTTCCCCCAGAGTCTGTGAAAACAACTCTGTAATTCCCATCAGCTTTCAGAGGAAGAAGGGAGGAGGGGAAATAGCATCTTCTCTGGTCCATTAACACTCACGGCGTGGTGTAGCTGCTCGTATCCTTCCCGAAATTGTAATATTCCTCCATGTCCTCTATGTTCGCTGTGGTGAGTTTTGTGAGGTTTTGGGAACCGCTGTTGTCCATATTGTCTGTTGATGTAAAGTTAAAGTTCTGGCCTTCATATTCGCCTTGGCTTTCCATTTCTGGAAGAGTTTCTGCACGTTCAAAAGTAGAAAGGAAAGGAGAGTTTAATGGCAAAGGGAAGGCAAGCTTATTTATTAAAACACAAAATGATTTGAAGGAATACAAACAAAGGCGTTAAAAGGTTAGAACAATTTCAAGTCTAAAATATATTTAGGTTTAAAATCAATTTCAATTACTTAGCCACACAGAGGTTTCTGGGGTTCAGTCCTGATTTCCAACTTCGGGACCAAAAACAAAGAAGGTGCTCTTCTCTGCATTAACCTGGGGACAACTGTGACCCAGCAACTCATCAGCTCTGTCTCCATTGTCACGTCTCACCCTTGCCTACAAGTCCTCAAATCCAGGTTTTGAGGACCAGTGTCCTGCAGTTTTTGATGATGAATGAAAGTGGCCCGAGAACAGAGCTTTGAGGAACCCCCAATGTAAACTTTTTTTTCACTGAGCTTTGTAACAAAAAAGTAGTCCATCTGACAAGTATTAACTAAACTAACCCAGCACAGTAACAGGCACTGCCACGCACATTTCCAGGCCATCAGTCAGTAGGTTATGAACAGTGTCGAACATAGAACTGAGATACAGTAACACCAAGAGAGAAGGACTGAACACATTACTGTTGAGACTAAACTACAAGTAAGCAAACTTGACATTGTTGTAGCTCAATCCAGAGATGCAAATTACACAGAGCTTTGTAATAAAATATAAACAATACAATAAGAGAACTAAAAGCAAAATTACAAATATAAACCTAAAAATAATAAATGTCCAAAAGATTTATAAAATTAAAATGTATCACTAAAGGCTCGTCTGGATAAGAAGTCTTCACGCGCCTTTTAAAGGAACCACAGAGGTTCTGAGTTGATGTCTAAGTCTTAATTAGGTTAAAGATGTCATTAACAAAAGTATGGATAATCATCACGACAAAGTTAGCATTTTGACTCAAACTTTCATTTTTAAACATTATTCAAGCTAAAGAAACTATTGTAAAACTGCTATTTGGTGTAATGTTTAGACACATTGATTAAATGCAACCCTCATGTTCCTTAGACCAGACTGGACAGCTAAATCTAAATTTGTTGGCTGATTTTTGAAGTTATGTTCTGCAGAAGAACAAGCAATCATGTGTTTCTGGAGTCAAAACGAAAGTTATTGTACCTTTTGTTACTTAACGCCTGACGAACAGTTCAGTAGGTGGAATTTACAACATGTTCCCATTTGTCTCAGTACTGTGTTCTGGTTGACGGCCCGACCGTAGGTGGATATTTGTGGATAGACTGGCTTTTTAATGATCATCGCCCAGATTCTTAGGTTTGCTACTCCTGTAATTACTTATTACTGAGACAGAATGGTCTTCTTTAACAAAAACATGACTGCAGCTACGATTGCTGCCTTTGGTGAAATCAATAAAGTCTCCCTGAAAGTATCATTTTGTAGCTTAGCAAAATCAGAAATCCAAGATAAAGATTTAAACAAACGGTAAGTAGTATCTATTCACCTAAGATGACATGATGCTTTACTCTACACTGAAATGAAAAAGCAGCACTGACCTTGACCTTCTGGTGAGACGTCCATTCCATGTTTGACCTTCATGTGCCTGCTGAGGTTCCCCTTCAGGTTGAACTTACTGGTGCAGTAAGGACACTTAAAGGGCTTATTGCCGGCATGGAGATGCATGTGGCCCAGCAGGTTGTACATTCTATTGAAGGACTTCCCACAGACCTGGCCCACAAAAAAAAAAAAAAAAAATACAACAACATAGCAATTTAGAAAAGTTGACATTAATAAAACATACACTAAATGAAAATGCTCGATTAGGTGTCTCATTCTTTTCGCATTAAATTTGTGTCACCGGAATCTTGTCGATCTGCCGCCACCGTGGGAGTCCAAATGCTCACCTTGCATTTGAAAGGCTTGACGGGCAGATGGACGATCATGTGGGTCTTCAGGGTCTGCTTCTGGATGAAGCTCTTGAAGCAGACGTGACACTGGAAGGGCCGGACGCTGTTGTGGATGAGCATGTGCCTCTTGAGGTTGGCGGACAGGGTGAACTCCCGGGAACACACCTCGCACTTGTGGCCCTTCATTCCCTGCGGAACACAAGGGGACATCAGCGCGCGGCGAAGGCAGCAGGGAATGTAAAAAAAAAAAACCCGTTTTGAACTCGTTTTCGGTGATCTGCAGATTATTCGAATTCACAACAATGCTAATTATTACACTTGTCTTGGATAAAAAAACAACAAGAAAAACCCACCTTGCAGGTAATTGCAATTTTTCTTGAATATGCTTTGACGCAAACCCTTCAACATAGGCTTTTCCTCCAGATTCTAGCTGTGTAAAACCTTATTTATGTACAAATGTATGCTTTTGTATGTAACAAAAGCATACATTTGTTTTAAATAAAGTCCAATAAAACAAATGTATGCTTGTGGCTTAAGACACTACAAATAGACCATACGTGTCAAACTCATGTGGAACTCACAGTGTAATTACATTTGGCCCACATGTGTTCCAAATCCCCCGCTGGCAAACCGTGCATACTACATTTCCCAGAATGCTCTGGTGGTGATCCAGAAGGTTCTCTGCTGATGTACATTAGCAACCTCATGAGTTGAGCATTGAGCTTTGATAAAGACATGGACCTGAATGGTTGAAATGTTACTGAAGGAAATTATTACGATTACTATTACTGTGGTGGTTGTTGTTAGGCTATTACGAAGGTTCCCACTTAAGTAAAACTCTGAAGGTTACAACGAGAGAAAAGGCATAACATTGTTTTTTTAATTAATATCTGAAACTTTGCTTGTTTACATATGGAAATATTCCTCATTATATCATTAAATCTTCCTGATTTGCAGACATTTTCTCAATAAATTCCAAGACTTGCCCATGACTTTGACCCAGAGTGTGTCTAATTTTGCCCACCCTGGTAGACTGTATGCAGCCCATGAGTGACCATTCCTCTGAATGGTGGTTAAAATGTACATAAAATGTAGGCATATCAAATCCTTACAACTGAGAAAATACTCCAGCAAAAGTTTTCTGTACATCCCTGAAGATGAGATACTAACAACTAAAGCAATATATTTTTTGGTTACAGGAAAAAATGCAATAAAAAAAAAAAAGAACTACAAACCAATCAACAAATTAATTGTTGGTATCCAGGTCTCAAGTCCTGCAGCACACTAATACTAAAGAGCATGTCTAGAAGTTATCAAACGCTGCCTGTGGTATAATGCCGGTTTTAATTCATTTTAGTTGAAAAAGATCCTTTTTTTTTTTCTATCCCAAAGGGAAATTAAATGTTGCCGGGGATGAAATCGCTGCCCAAACATGCAGGTCAGAAAGGTGCATCAAAAAGAGATAACTAAAGAGAAACGAGCCATTTTCTAGACATCTTTTATAAGACAACAGGAGCGGCCTCAAGGCTCTTCTAAATGTGCCGCTGTTTCATTTACTCTACTTTACTGTCAGTGTGGGGAGAGATTAAAAGTTGGGACTGAATGAGAACAAATCAGTGCTTGTGGATTGAGAGATGGTGTTTGTGTGAGAAAACTGTCCATCTGCCCACTCTCTAGCCAACAGTTTGTCCACAAGGGGGAGCTCCAAACAGACAGCAGGTACAAAACAAAACCAAACCACTACAGGGAGTATGCCACCCAGTGGGGGGAATATGGACTGCAGTGTGGTTATTACCCATCAACATCATAAGGAGTGGGGTTTGCAAGAAAGCCTTTTATAATTTTTTAATCTGTCACTTTATGGCATATTTTTGTCATCTGCGTGAGTAGAACTCACCAGGTGATTGGTTTTTGGAGAGACCAGGGGAAAGACGGTCTCATGCTGTCCTCTGACTTTCAAATGTGTGAGCAGGCAGGGAAACTTTAGTTCGCAATTTCAATCAGACGAGGACTTTGACAAAAGGTTCGTGGAGATGCTCGTCAAGCTGACCACCAGCAACTGCAACAGATTGCGAATTATACTTCACAGGGAGATCAAATTTAAATTATCCCAGAATTGTTTCTGTTGTCTCAATAAAGAAACTTTAAAAGGGTAGTATATGTTATAATGTCATTCCCTCATCAAAAACAAACGTGGAGTGTTGCTTTGATTCTTTCATGCATGTTTGAGAAATCCTTTAATCTCCTATGGCAACCATTCAGCTAAGCAAAACGTCTGGGTGGACCTAGCTCCGCCTCCTAAGAGCTGAAGTTTCCAAGCTGCCGAGGTTCCGCCTCACAGAGCTGCCTTCCCCCACGACTCTGCAAATCAGCCCCTTCAGACTAGCTAGCAGCAATTAGCAAACACCTGGTGGAACTGCGCATCTCCAGAGCTCATCATAGCAGCTACTTCTCAGTGTTACGCTGATAAAAATTTTGTTAAAAGAGTTAATAGAGGAGGTCTCTATCAACTCCTGAAGGTTTTAAAACAAAGAAACCTTTAAGAGTTAAAGAAAGAGTTGTTAAAGCATTTTAAAGAGACCCAATTTCAAGAAATGAAATTACAAAGTCAAATTTCTTTTAAGTCATATTTCATATATAGAGCATTTCATAGCAAAAAATTGTGTTATAGAATAGAATAGAAGTACTTTATTCATCCCAGCAGGAAAATTACTATTGATTATTAATTATATATTGAAATTACATAATCAATATATAATATATATTTAAAAAAAATCAATTAAACACAATGATTAATTGATTGTGTTATAAATTGGAACTATGTGGCTGGAAAAAATGTAATTCTGCCCTTTCAAACCACATTCATCCCATAGATCATTGCACAGGATAATTGTTTGCAGGAAAACCTAAAGGTCACAAAAGGTAGGAGTACCTTATGAGTTAGCGAGTGCTGACGTAAGTGGTGGAGCTGCACAAACTCCAGGCCACACTGGGAGCAGGTGTAAGGCCGCGGGCTCTGGTGCTTCAGCAGATGGTTCTGGAGCTGGCTCCGGTATGCAAAAGACTTGTTGCACTCTGTGCACTGGAAGGTGTGTGGGCCCTGGTGGCTGGTCTGGTGTCGCTTGAGGTGGGCGTAGGTGGGGAATTCCATGCCGCACTGTGAGCAGACGTGGCAGCGGCCGCGCTCGTGCTTCACCTCGTGCGCCCGCAGCTCGCTAGGGTAGGCGAAGCCCCGGCGGCAGAAACGGCAGCTGTATGGCTTGACGTCGGTGTGCTGGAGCATGTGTCGCTTCAGGTGGCTGGTCTGGGTGAAGCCCTTCTTGCAGACAGTGCACTTGTGGGGCCGCGTTCCTTGGTGGGTCAGCAGATGAGTCTGAAGGTGACTGGGCTGCTTGAAGAGCTTCCCGCAGTGCGGGCAGGCATGTGGTTTGATGCCGTTGTGGCCCAGGATGTGCGTGACCAGGTTGTACTTGGACGTGTAGGACTTGTCGCACATGCGACACTTCCAGCGCTTGAGGCCGTCTCCAACATCCACGCAGTACGACTCGTCGATCTGGATGTTTATGTCCAGCCGGTCCACTCTGCGGCCGCCATGTCGCCGGGGAGGCTGAGGGTGTGGGGGCTGCTGATGCTGCGCTCCGCCGCTCCCGTCCGTCCACATCATGCTCTGGCCGCCATCTTCGTACTCGCCGCCCATGCCCATTTCTGTAGAGTCATAGCTGCCCACCTCACTGGTCTGAAAGTAGCTGCTGATAGCTTCCTCCTGCTGATTGGGCTTCATCATAGTGTTGCCCGGGTGTTCTACCTCCTCTTCGTCCCCTCTAGCTCCTCGACAGTGGCCCCCCATAGGGCGCTGGGGCTGGAGTCCCCTGTGACCCTGCTCTGCCCCTCTATGTACCACTTGGGCCGGTGGAGGATGGACGTGAGTGTTTGCTTGCTGCTGGTTGGTGACTTCGCGCTCGCACTCTGCACAGTTCTTGTTGGGGCCTCTGAGAGTGGCTGGATCTACCTGAATTAATCCCCCTCTGGGAGCCATATTGTTCAGCATGTGGACGCAAGAGGGCATAGCAGAGGTTACCTCTTCCCCTTTCACGTGGGAGGAGGTCACGTCACTGCCTTGGAGGGCGTGACGGTCAGGGAGGACCATTTTGGTGTCCACGTGTTGCGGTGGCGGTGCCGCCTGTTGCCACCGCCTCTGGCTGCAGCTGGGCTGCATCTGGCCGTCTTCTCCTAAGTTGTCTCCGAGGTAATCTCCGTTGGCACCGATAAGCTGGTCTGCGTACTCGTAGTCGACTCCGTCTACTGGCGGTGCAGGGGACTCTTTGGGTTCGCCGGTGTAGAAGCCATTGGGTGCGATGGTAGCTCCAAACACTTCATTCTGGGAGATGAGACCTAGCACGGCGGCCTGGGCCAAGGACAGCACAACTACGGGATCTGTCTGTGTGCTTATGTCCACCAGCCTGGCCATTACCTTGGGCTCACATCTACCCAGGCGCCGGCTCGCCTCCTCCTGGAACAGAAAGGGACAGTTCATCTTTAGACATTGTTTGCATAGTCTAACCACATAGAGGCAAAGTTCCTTATGGATTTCTATGGTCAACATTCGTAAGTCCATATTGGACAATAAATAAAAACGTTGCAGAAACAATGGAATGACATAAGTACCCCGACGTATTAAGGAAGAAAACCATACTACTAAATCCCATTCAATAAGAAGCAACTTTATTTACAAGTGAGTTGTTAGCATAAAACTCAAGATTCACTGCCACGCCCCTTCTACCGAGATCAACTAATCCCCAAAACTACACTTCTATTAGCCTTTGACTGGTATCAGTCGATGTTTTGCGTGACCAGATTGTTTTTTTAAAAATCAGCAATTGGACCACACATAAAGACTTACAGGTTGCACTGAATATAACAATCTTTATGTTGGATGACTGAAGTAGACTCAGTGAGCTGGTTTCAGTATCAGAGTGGTACTGAATCCATTTTCTATAGACGAATGTCAGTCTTTCATTCGGAATGCCACTTAGAAACTGAATGGGAGACTAAAGTCAGTTACAAGGTAGCTAAATGTATAACACTAATGTTTTTAGATTTCCCACAAACAACTAATAAAAATAACTTGGTTCTGCTGGACTTTGTTTGCAGTGTTTTGAAACCCTCACAGTTAAGGTACAATCTACTGGCCACCCAAGGAGTACACACAGATACTGGTAGTGCTAATCGCTAATTTAATATAATTACAATACTAGTGTTCAACATTGTGACAGTAACATCAGTTCAGATTTACACACATTTTCTTAATTTTTTCCATCCTCACAATGTCCCTAACATTGTCCTTGAGCTACAGCATCTCAGCTGTCATAAGCTGTCAGGTCTTAACGAAGGAGTCCCAGGAAGTGCTACTTTCAGATTGCTAAATGTATGCAGGCTCAAGTGATCAGTAATAACTTCCTTTCCCAAAATCCCTGAAACATGGGAACATCGGTGATTTGTTTAAAACTTGGAAGTAAAAGGGCCAACAAAGACAATACACTCTCTTGGCCAAATAGCCTGTTATTAAGTTTATCAATGAATGAGTGAACTGCTAGTAACTCCAGAGCCAAAGTGATAAATAAGTTGGACTAAGACTTAAATGTAGCAAATAAACAGGGAAAGTCGGAATCGAAATGTAAACCAATTTCAAAACAATTTCTATCTTTTAAATGATATGAAATAAATTCTGGACATTTTAATTTCTTTCTAAGCTCAATTTTCATTCTTCATCCAGACTTTCTAAGAGTGTGTACCAGGAACCCTGTACATTTTTTTTTTTTTTCTCCAAAGAGTTTTTTTGCGGCGCTAGTGGCTCGTAATTTTTGCGACAGTAGGCAGACAGGAAAGAGGGCGAGGAGAGGACATGCGGCAAAGGTCGCCAGGATCGGGAGTCGAACCCGCGACGTCCACGTCGAGGACTAAGGCCTCCAAATGTGGGGCGTGTAACCCCCTGCGCCACCACAGCACGCCCCAGGAACCCTGTACATTTTTTTTTAAAAAAGCCCAGCTATAAACTGAACTCTCAGGAAGCACGTCAGTGCCAAGTGTCAACACACTGTGGAACAAACTACCAGAAAACTACAAAACTGCAGAAACACTGAGCTCCTTTAAATCAAGGCTAAAACCCCATTTGGGTAGAGTTGATTCTGATTGATAGCTGGAATATGATTATTCTTTATGATTTTGATGATGGCATTTGACCAATGGTAAAAAATGTAATGTTTGTTGCTTGTTTCATAATTGTTTACTTTATTATGTTTTTAGAGCACTTTGAACTGCCTTGTTGATGAAATGTGTGATACAAATAAACTTGGCTATGACTCGATAAGACTTTAAAATGTCACGTGTGTTCTCATGTTGTCTTTATATTAGACTGTAAATAAAATAAAATAAAGTAAAATCTTGGTTCCCTGCAGAGTTTAGTGTGGTCCTGATAATTATTCATTAGTCACAACAAAAAGTATATTTTTAATTTGAAGGAAAGGAAAAATGTTTTATTAATCACCAGTATATGGTAGTGACAATAAATTAACAACACATGACCTCAAATCAGAGCTTTTCCACTCAAGTATCAAGCTAAACAGACTGGTATAACCTTTTTATTTTGCCATGATCTTCTGATATGGGGCAGAATGCAGAAAGCTATAATCTGGTAAACGAGCCAGGGACATGTACTGTTTTGTTATTTATTTAGGTAGGTTTTCTTAAAGGTAGAAACGGGCTAAAATCAATGCCAGCAGAAATTGGTATAGGCAATAAGCCACACAATCTCTGATATGTGGATCTTGATTTTCTCTGTCATGAATGAAGGAAACCCTGAGAAGTGGGGCATGAGCCACAGGAAGTATGAAAGACAGCATCTCAATCCACCACGATAACTATGTATGGTGTGAGTGTTGAGGAGGATTAGATGGCCTACTGATCTCCACACACACAGTGAAGTGCAGAGGAGGCTATAGGGGCGGGGAGGGAAGACCTGAGCAAGATTAAGGAATAAAAAAAAGTGGAAAACAGCAAGAGAGCAGGGAAAAACAGTAGAAGAAGAGGAAGAAGGAAAGAGGGAGGGGAAGCTTAGAGCATACATGAGTCTAACGCAGGGGCAGGACGGGAGAGAGAAAAAGATTAATGAAAGGTCGAGGGACTGAGAGGCAGGAAGGTACTGAGGAAGAAAGTAGGAAGCAGTGGCTAAAAGAGAGAAAGAATAAGAGAGAGAACGAAAGTACAGACAGAGAAAAGGATGGGAGGGAGAGGCAATGAGTAACCTGGAGACAGAGGAACAAAAAAAAAAGAATCCAAAATGAAAGCCAGACTGAATAGAAAAATGTCAGGTAAAGCAATTCAGAGAAAGAGAGCAAAAAGGAAAGAGCTCTAATGAAGGAAGGTGGTAACAAGCGAACAGAACGAAACCTACATGACTGACAAATTGTGTGCAGCAACTTTCCAAACAAATGAACAAAAACAGAACAGCATCACTGGATCCCTGAAGACAACCACCGACCGCGTCCTTCCACCATGCTGAACACGGCAGCCAGCAAACTCACCGCGCTCCTCCTGCTGTGAAGTTTCAGGTGCTTTAAGGACCTCATTCTTCAGCCTGAGTGACACTCGGCTCCGTCTGCCTCTCTTTTTAAGCGTGAGGGACGGAGGGGAGGCGGGCACGGGCGCTAACCCATCCTCCTCTTCCTCCTCCTCCTCGCCCCCGTCGCATGCACAGTTTTAAAAGTGATCGCAGCAGCAGCGCTAACGACAAACAGCAGAAACAAACACTAACGTTCTTCCGCCGAGCGAGCATGTGGCTGAGGATAAATGAGCCAAGTCACCTCAAAGTCCCAACGTACGAGCTCAAGATGCGACAGAACAATGAAATCATATACGTCTGAGATTATACCCTCCAACTACTCCTCCATCTCAGTCATTCTACTCCTGTTTCTCTTTTTTTTTTCTTCATCTCCATCTCCATCTTTTCCCTCCATCATTAAGTGATTTTTACCAGATAAAATCAAATAGTTGCGAGACTGTCTCAAGGACAGACTCACATGGAAGCGTCTGTCAGGGTTAGAGGACGAAGACGACGGAAAGAGGATGAGAATGAAAGAGATGGAAGGTGACTGACAAGGGGATGAGCAAATGGAAGAAAAGACAGAGAGAGAGAGGGAGAGAGAGAAGGGAGATGAGAGTGGATGGAAAGGATACTCAAGAAAAAAAAGAGGGGAGGGAACAGACAGAACGAGAGAAAGAGACGGAGGGGGATGGGAGAAGAATGCAACATGGACAACAGAGTTAAATGACAAAGCAAAAGATGGTTTTTTTTCTTCTCTGTCTTTATGCTGCGTCAACTTCATTTCTACAGTGACGAACTTTCATTCTCTTTTTAGCTCGACTCCTCCAGCAGAATTAGGGAGGAAGCAGAAACCCATGAGCCGGTGAGAAAACGAGCCCCAGGGCCGACCAGCGCCAAACAAGTCACATTTCTAGACAACGCAAGCGTTCAACGTGCTGTTTTGAATACATTTCCTCATTTCAATTTTCTGCTATTTTTGTGTGGTTGTCCTCACAAAATTTACTACTTCATTCTCCTAATGTAATGACTTTATTCTGGTAATATGAGGACGTTATTCACCTGTTAATTGAACTTCCCCGTAGAGTTGACCTGAATTCAAACTCCAAAAAAAAAGTCCAAGTTGTAAAACACGGTTGTCAGACAAGATGGCGGCTGCCACCGCTGTGAATTATGGAGACCCAAGCAGTGCATTGGTAAGAAAAACAAAAATCCTGATTTTCCAAAAAATGTGTCTTCAAATACCAAAAATTCAATTAATAGCTAAAACTGGTTTATTGCCCAGTCCTATCAAAAATATTAGAATCAAATCCAAGTTCCTCTGGTTGAAGCCAAATGCTGTGGGCTCATCCGGATTGGGATCGACCTAATCAGCTTGTCATTTCATTTAAACTTCATCAATGTGGTTGGACGTCATTTCTGGCCAATCGAGATCTTTACAAATGACCTCTTACTATCACTTTCTCTTGCCTGAAAAGTCACCAAGTTGGAAAGTGTGGGGTGACTTTGTTAACCAGACATGCTCAGACCTTTGACCTCCAAACATGAGCAGACTAAGCTCTCCCATGATTTCACAGCCATATCACAACTTTGAAGAGTGAACCCGACCATATCAGATATTCTGTGTGACACTTTCCTAATGGGACACTTTTTTTTCCTCATTACGCAAACCTATTTATGTAAAGTTGTAGTTTGATTTCTTTGTGTTGTAGTCATTTGCATCTTTAAGCATTTATTTAGGAAAGTAGTGGTGTGTTCAATACTAATTTTACCTATTGAGCTCTATTATTTAAATAAAAATAATCATATTCAGTATCACATTTAATCTAAAACAAGGCTGTTGCAATAGGCAATTAAGCGCATGATGAATATTTCCATTCTAATGATTAAAATTTTTTTAAGGGCAATTTTGTTTAGAAACCTCACAACACATTTTATTCTTGATTTCAGTTGTGTGCGGTTTTTATTTAACTTTTATTTATCGTTTTTAGTCGTGTTTTATTTGGTTATTAGTTTTTGAGAGGGCAAACTTGCATTTTTGTGCCGTATTTGATGCATTATGGCCTCAAAACAACATTATCGTCATTTATGGCAATAATTAGTGTGACAATGTATTGTTCGGCAAAATTTGCTATCGTGACAGGTCCGATGTAAAATATTAATATTTATTGACTTAATTATTGCATACATATTTTATAATTTAATTTAAAAACTCTATTTATTAATCACTGATTTTATTTTATTTTGCGCCTTTTCCAACAGCAAGACACAGCTAGGCCTGGACTCTGTACATCCTTTGCTGTGTGGGCAACAGCAGACTCAGTAGTCTTCTGGTATGTTTCACTATTACATCAATATAAATGAAACACAGACTGCCAGGCACAGGACACTACTATGACAGTAAGAGGGCTCGTAAGAATCCCCACAGCAAGATGCTGCCACCACCGTGGGGGAAGACGTTGAGGAGGGTCTGCAGAGTTCAAGCTTCTGGCACAATTCACCAACTCCCAACGTGGACAGAGAGTCATTCTAATTAACGCTACACGAACTTGCCGATTAAGAGGAGTAATGGTGTGAAGAAGAAAAAATTGATTAGAAATATCTCATTTATAAAAACAGGTTTTTTCATACTTCAAACATGACACTAAAAGTGATATTTGGATCGAATTGCATTTCCATGTTTTCTTATTTTTAAAAAAAGGAACCAAATTGTTTTGACTCGCATTTTCTCTTTCATTATACACCTTTCTTTTGCTAGCTTAAGTAGCTACTACAGAACGACTAATACATTTTTTTTCTGTAATTGTTCAATTCATGCCAGAATAATCAATAGATTACTCAGTTACTAAAATAAGCATTTGTAAAAGGCCTAATCTGCAGTATTCCAGTTTGCCATTCTAATAACACATCCTTTGTGTTTTCCCTTTTTCTCAAACCACATTGAACAAAACTTTATGTCGCAGGCTAGAAAGTTGGCCTCTTGTTGAACATATCCAAACAAAGCAGCTGCGACATTATGAGAAACCACAGGTTACAGGCATCAACACTGGTTGAGATGCACATTTTATTTAGAACAGTGTGAATAGGATGGGTGATTTGAATGGCACCATGGACGGACGGGTTAAATTTTAAAAAAGAAGCAAATGTGCTTTGATGCAAATTTCATCTTCGAATCTGGATGTATGGATGTCTTGGTTCTGGTCAGGTTGGATTTTTATGATTTAAACAACGTTTTAATAAAAGTTTGTGTCCGAAATCTCAGGAAGAAGTATGGCTAAACAACCAGATGGAGAGAACATGGAGGAAAGGGGAAAAGAAAGGGAACTGGCAGAAGACAAAATGGGGGGCGTAATGGAGCAAGCAGAGAGAAAGAGGGAGAGAACAGATGATTGCATGAAATGAAAGAGGGATTGAAGGGGGGGGGAGAGGGGAGGAGATAAAGGGAGCAGGACGGGGAGGCGGGAGAGGACTGAGAGTGAAAGAGGGAATGAGAGGCTGCAGTGGGGGATGGGAGGATGCAGAGTGAGAGCAAAGAGAGACTGAGAGCGAGACAGCAAAAAGAAAGAAAAAAAAAAGAGAGAGAGATGAGACGGGGAGCGACGTGAGAGCGAGACAGATGCAGGGAGGGGCAGCGTGCAACGTGAGAGAGAAAGAAGGAGAAGGAGAGGAAGAGAGGACAGGGAGGGGTAAAATATGATGGAAACTGAGAGGAGGAAAAGAACAGAGAAACACGAAGGGAGGGAGAGTGAAAGAGGAAGAGAGGAGGAACAGAAAGAGGGGGAGGGGAAGAGAAAAATAAAGAGGTACAAAAAAAACAGGAGTAAGTGAGGGAAGAAGAGAGCACAGAACCCCTCGCTTTTTGTTTTTGAGGTTTTACAAACATGGCTGCAGCCAAAGAGGAAAAAGAAGAGTAGAAGTCTTTATGTTGAATACAAATACGTTGTAGTACAGTACAGTGGTCTTCTTCTTCTTCTTCTTCTGTCCTGCAAAAGCAGCTCTTACACAGGCTACTATCTGGACTGGTTTTGGTGCATCATAGGAGTTCACAAACTGGGCCCATCGGAGATACGAGGCCATGACAAGCTGACGGGACCAAAACACTGCAGAGACGGCGAGGAGACGCTTCAGGGCTTTATGTGGGAGAACCAGGCTTAAGAAGGAGCACCGATCAATCTGCTCCAGACAATAGACATCGAATGATGGAACAGCTCCCAAACGAACGAAAAATATTTTACTTTTTTGGGGGGGATTTTAAACCACCCTGCATACTACCAAAAAAAAAAAAAAAAAAAAGAAAATCAAAAAATCACTCCACGAAGTCCAATAAAATTCAAGTTTGTTAATTGAAAATTTTTCAGTGTCTAGCAATTACTTTGATTAAACATTTAATCAAAGTTAAATGTTAAGCATTTAAAATATATAGCTTAATTTACCAGTTAGCTTAGCTGCCTGGCTTTTTCTTAGTTAAAAAAAAGAAGAATTATTGAAAATATAAATTTCACAAAAGCAAACTAAAGTCTATTTGTGAGCATTTTGAATTGATTCAGGCATTCAAGGACTTTGGTCCAAACTCCAGATCCATCTAGCATCCTACGCTAACGTTCACTCAACAAGTAAATGCGACACAAATCTGACTTTTTTCTTTTGCAACCCATTTCTGACTTTTTCATGGCAGTCTGAATAGCCCAATTCTGATGTTTTCAGGAAAGAACATTTGGATTTCTACTATTCCCGAATGTGGTACTAAACTGGATACGTACCATATCATTTTTAAGGCGTCTGCAGTGAGAACGGTCGCATTTTATCCGACTTTCAAGTCTTTTACGTGAGATGTGTCATAATTTTGCACCAGAAGAAGCCAGGCTCGGTAAACGACTGCAGTGTCGACATGTTGGATAGAACTTTTCAATGCAAAGCTTCCTTCACCCATTGCTCAACAATGTTCAATCTATCCATAAACTTTTGTCATGCATTATCATTTCTTCCGTGAACAGTTCATTACTGTCTGACTTCTAACTTTTTTCTTCTGTGAAAGCGAGTCGCAAAACGTTTTGTTCACAAATATTGCAGTCTCGTTTAATTAGTATTAGGAACAACGACGGCACAAAAAAGATCGGATTTAAGATTGAAAGTCATAGTGGAAACTTTTCCCATCCCCATCATTTCCTTTCTCAAGAATGAAATGGACAGAACCTTTAAAAAGTGTCCAGGCTCCCTGGGAAATGTTTAAGCCTGAACACACTATATTTTAAAAAAAAAAAGGAGACAATGGTAGGTTTTCTACACCACGAATATTAAAACACACTTAAAACATTAATCTGCTGCAACTAAATAGGAAGATTTGTCAAAATTATTACTTGTTAGCTTTATACAACTATCTATTGAGTTAATTGTTTGGTATGTTTACAGGACAGGTCTTTAAATAACAGAGACCTTTTATTCATTCCTTCATGTCTGTTGGTGTCAAAACGACTACCTCTATAAAAATGTACTTTTTTGCCTTCCTCCACATGTTTTAATACTTGTGAAACAAAAAGTCCAGATCATTTAAAGTCAGAATTAGCAGGGCAGACCTCAAAGAACACCAGAAAAGTGTTAGACATTTGCATTTTCTCCCACCCGACTAGTGCAGCTGCAGTTAAAGTGTTTTTTCTGTTCTTTTTCTTATTTCACACTTACAAACTGGACAGAGAGAAAAAAACAAACAATTTAAGCACTTTGCAGGTAAGAGTCTACATGCCATTCTTTCTCCTTTAACAAACACCCCAATGCTCAGACAGCTTTCTTAACCCCTGTGTCTTCTAAGTCACCACAACTTCAACACTGCTACAGCAAAAGCGTACACACACTGTAGAGATGCACCGATCTCATTTCAATATCTGTATCGGCCCAATATTGAAAAAAAAATTCTAGATCAAGTATCGCGACAATGTGCCCCACCAACAAAGGCAGATCTATTCGGTCTAATTCTATGCTTGGTGCTGTGAATGAAGTCATGCTTTATTATTTATTTTATGTTATATTTAGAATTCCTAATTACACTTTTTGATTTGCAGCAGTTTATTTTTTTAGATGTTTGACCAAGGTAGTCAACCTAGTTTTCTTTATTATTTATTTTATATTACCTGGTATACTCCTAATTGCATTGACTGAGCAAATTAAAAGTTGTTTTTACATGTTTGACCCAGCTGGTGAAGAAGTGTGCTGTACTGGTGCAGAGATTACAAATAAATTTGTAATCAAAGAACCATCTTAAATCAGTCCAGCACTGCATTAGATTGATATCGGCCGATAAGCCTCAGATATCAGTATCGGAAGTGAAAAAAATGGAGCAGTGCGTCCCTAGTTAAAGTTTCTATTAAAGCATCATTATCTTCGTGAAAGTATCTAACACTGAATTGCTTTTTGGACTTTAGATAATCAAATGCTTGTTTAATTATTTGGACAATTTTAATATTAAATCTTAAAAAATTCAAAAGGCAATAAACTTTAAAATGAAAAAGCCAAAAAAAAAATTTTTTTTTATTTTTGCATCAAAGATTTGTAAAAAGGAGAGGCAGGAAGATTCTGCATTTGTGATTAAAAGTGCCGTTTCAAAGCTGAGAACCCATAAACTGAGCATCAGTGAAGGCTTCCTGCATGGAGCCCTGAAGGATAGTGAATTATAAAATATCCAGAGGAACAGAGGGGTTTAGTTAAGAGTACGTCTTCTGACATTATATTCTTTGTTCACCAGAGGGCAGTGGACGGTTTGTTTTAACTTGGACTGACTGATCCAGTGATGAACCATCAAATGCACAAAAAAACGCCCAGCAATCCGATCACACTGAATCAGACTGAGCTGCCAGTAAAAGAATAATAACAAATGACATTACACTGAGCATGTTTATTGCCCCTGACTCGCGCTACGTTCAAATGAAAACGATTCCTTTGGGTTCACTGTGAACGACCCAGAGCGACAGTATGTTTGTTACCCCTTACATACTATACCTGCAGTTTTTGCTAAAAATTGTATAAAAAAACTAAAGGAGGACCACAACAGTGTTAGACCACAAAGGCCTAATACTCTGAGCAATACGCACATGAACTTAAATGTAGGCTAAATATAAGGTATAGTATATGTTTTTGCTAGTCTGTGTCAAAATTGATATAATGATCACTACATTTTAATCACAACACGCCTTCAAACGAACATGTCTAATTAAATTAACATAGCAGATTGTTTCATGTGAAAAGGTACAGCCATCATGGACAGAAATCCTACATTTCAATCAGACAAGACAAATATGAGAAATGAGGTTCTAGTGCATCAAAGCTTTTACTAGACGTTTGCAGAAGTCAGAGTTTGTCTAATTTGATCGCGATTCATTGCCCGATGATCAACAACATATTATTAATAAATGTTATGTACTTGACCCCACAGAGAAGCTTCTCTACACCCACACAAACAGCCCAAGTAGCCCTGCACCCTCTGAAGTAGTGGCGAGTTGCAGCCGTCCTCCCGCATAAGCAGCCTAATTACGTCCATTAAAAAGATCCCAGAAATCGATGTGATAGAGCTGAAGTCCTGCCCTGCTGCTGAAGAGTCCAACTACTCTAACCTGGAGTTCAGCGACCCTGCTCTGGATTTCCAAAAACTTCTCAGGATTAATGTCAGAGAGGAATCCCTGCTTCTTTTTTTTTTAAATGAGACATGTATACCATATCAAATTTCATTCTAGCCATAAGACAACATAGCTACACTGAACTCAAAGTAATCAGTTAACGTCTTTACGTCTCCATAAATGCCATCTCTCCTGATCGTTCCAAAGCCCTCCATTTTGTTCATTTGTCTCTCCTTTCACTCCCATCCCTCTTTCTTTACGTTTCCATAAATACTCCATTCCTTTCCCCATGCTTTATCTTTCCCTGCTTCCTGTACTATCCCTACTTTGACTTCATCACAGCTTACCAGCATCTTTTCCACAGTTGTCTTTTTAATGCACAAACCGTACGGTGGGGTCGGGACCTCGCTGATTCCACTGACAGATGCAAACGAAAACTTAGAACATTTGTTCACATTGACAAATTTCCCCTCAGGGATTTTACTCAGAGCAAAATCCCTGAGGGGAAATTTTTTTTTCATCTTGTTCTTCACCAGGCAGAGACATCTGCGACCCAACAGCGCCCCTAGACATCAAACTTAGACTTGCAGAGTGATGTTTAAGGAAGTACTTTGGTAAAAAAGGTAATGTTGATTCTCCAGTTAATGAAGAGGCATTTTAACAAAATGTCTCCTCACATCATAAAGAAACTGAATATATTTTAACAATTTATTCAGGCTGTACCCATATATTTTGATATTTTTGACGTTTGCCTTATTGTGTTGTCGTTCAATTCGGAGGAGACTTTTCTGATTCAGAGACGAGACGTCATCTTTCGATCAACGTAAAAGTAGCGAAGCAACAAAATGCGTTGTCAGGTGCAAAACTGCGACGAGTGGCTCAGTAGTGCCAACTGGCGCGCCGACAGGACAGAGTGAGAACTGCATGAGCCTCATCCAGAGAGACGGAGACGTGGGGGCAGGACGGAGAGGGGACGAAGAGATGCAACCACAATGCACGCACGTTATGACACACGGCTAAAATTACACCGAAGAGGGCATGAACTAGGCCATGGCTCTGCATTGTGCTGGGAGTCAGCTGACTGAGTGCAGGGTTGCAGCAATCCTAAAGTCAAAGGCCAACAATTACTGCTGTATAGAGTGGTGATGACTGATGAGGTCAATTTGTTGGTGTGTGATCAGTATAAAAAAACTAGGCAGATGTCTTTCTATCTAAGAGTTTTAAGAAGCTTTAATAAGCTCTAAAATAATTTGTGTATAAATGACATGTTTGGTGATTAGGGATGCACCGATTGCAGTTTTCTGGCTGATCACAAATTTTTTAAAAAGCCTGACCTGGCGATTCCGATTTTGTATTTTGGCCGATACAATTTTTTATTATTTTTTCCATTTTCTGTCTGAGAAGTCATTAAATATAGAAACTTCTGTGGTCCTTATAGGCCCTCAAAATGATTCTGATACAAACTTAAACCACCAGAGCAGGTGGTTTATGGAAATGGATGTCTTTTTTTTTAAAAAAAGAGCTTTTGATACTTTCCTTGATCAATGAGTAGCAAAATAAAACCCTCTTAAAAAGAAATGTCTCAGATGGGATGCAAACATTTGACAGTATTTGCTTTCGTTCTAATTTGATTCACCTTCTTCAAAAATGAGTAATCCATGTCCCATTGTTGGTGATGAGAGTAGACCAAATTTATAAAAACTGGCACTAAAAGCTTAAGACACGCCACGCCTTTCTTTTAAGAAGCTGTTTAGGATCCAGAAAGACTACAAAACCCTTGTAGTCTTCGTGTTTAGACTAGAAATTTGATGAGAATAGACCAAATTATTTACATGTTTAATTTATTCACGAGTATATTTTCATGCCCTCAGCATAATGCAGCCACCTTTGTGCTTCCCTTCGCTGAATAGGTGTTCAGGCTCAGCATATTTTAGTTTTTCCCTACAATCTTTTATGTGCGCTTGAACATTCTGACAAGAGAACGGTGACAAAATTTTCTATCATGTCAATCTGCCACAAAGGCTAGATTTGAACGACAGTGTTTGTTTTGTCAGCATTAAACTACCAAACAAGTTTTTTCCAGTTTACTTACTGACTAAACTTACCTCACAGGCCACTTTCAAAGATCCAGTATCAAGAGATCGTCAAATGCCAACAATTAGAGACCACTGATGTGTCTTGAGCCAAGGAAGTAAAAAAACCCTGCAATCCTGGCACCGTCAGTCTGGATGCTAAATTTACAGCACACTTTCCTTGTGTGCCTCTAAAAATACAAATGCATATCTATCTCCATGGAAGCAGGCCAACAGCGTGGCAAAGCCTCTTGTGATGACAACAACAGTTGACGAGACTGTTGCTTTTGTTCTAATAAATTCTCACTTTCAACCACGTGACCGGAACCGTTTAGATTACGGGCCCGGCGGTCACGTCTGCAAAACATTCAACCATTAGCAGAACTGTGGCGCAATTCCAAACAGCACATTAAATTATTAAAACCTTGCAGAGGAACCAGTCGGCTCGTTTCTGAGTCTAAAAGCGAGAGTGAATTATGGAGAGAGAAAAAATAAAAATCTCTCGTTCGCAACCCAACCCACGTTTTAGTCTGAAGGATTTATCGCCGTGGCCACACGGTGCTCTTTTAAAACACAAACAAACCGGCGGTGCATGCTGGATATTGTTCAGCATGACTGTATCCAGCAGGCAGCACACATTAGGCCTTTGTGCTTTGAGAAACACCAGCTTTTCTCTTTTTTTTTTCCCCCCCCTTTTTTTTTTAAAAGCCTGCCTGCAGCACAGCCATGCACTGCAATGTGCTGACACCATCACCAGCTTGTTCTAAACCCTGTTCAGCCTCATTCCCACTTCCTGATAAAGAAGAATGCGAAAAAGAGGCCATTTTTATTTAATTCAGTTTACATGAACAAAGGTGTCGCAAGTAACAAAAATCTCTCAGATTGGTTTTTTTCTTCTTTTAAAAAATAAAATAAAATAAAATCAGGTCCTGTGCAGCACTCTTTTGCTGACTATAATCCATGAGCGAATGGCTTAGGCCTCTCTGAGCAGAATACAGATTGTACACCAGCAGCAGCAGCAGCAGCAGTCTAATAACATATTATTGATCCAAACTGGGGTGATTTCAGGTTTCCTCGTGGTAAATAATAATAAAAAAAAAAAAGTTCAAAAATGAAGGTGTAAATCCTGAAACTGAAAACAGATCAGGGTCCAACATACCAACCCTTGTTGAGCTCCACAGTTGGACCATCGATCGCATCGCTGCAGCGACCATTTTTAAACGATCTTTCAAAGGTCATGGAAATTTTTTATTTTAAATGCTTGAGTGCAAAACATTGGGAAGTAAAAGACAGAGTCACAAAGGGACAGAGCATGTTAAGGCTAATACTAACTGCAATTAATGGCAATCATATTTATTGCCATTAATTAATTACTGACATAATTGTCAATAGAAGAGCAATTAATCGTTACCCGGTGTATACAAAGTCTTAAAAAGGCCATTTGCTGAAAGAACACCGCCATCGGAGCGGTAATTAAGCCAAAACTGTACAAAAAAAAAAAAAGTACATTTTGCATTTAAGAATAATAAAAAAAACTTCTTTGTATGTAAATACTTTCTATCTAGAACTCTCCAAGTGGCATAGTTTAGCTTCACCTGGTTAAAACAAACTCTATTAAGTATCTTTTGCTATCCAGTTATTAATTATTTAGTCAAAATTCTTTTTTAAATCAACAGATCAGCCCTACACTGTGCTGATGTTAAGTTAAGCAGGAAACGTTTCACATGTTGATGTTAGAAGTATTTGTTTAGCTCCAGATGCATCCTTTGCAACAAATGATCAAGCGTTCACTAAAAGAAGGCCTTGGTATTGAATTTTATTTGGTCAAATGCTTATTTTCTCATTTTAAAAAAAGAAGGAATTTAAATATTTATTTGCATTTTCTTATGTACAGTATTTTTAATATTGTACAAAATAAGCTTATTCGCTTTAATTAAAAAAATCGGCAGAAAGTGCCAACTTTTTCTTATTGATTAATCGTCAGAATAACTGATCACTAAAACAATCGTCAAAGCATATATGTTTCAGAGTTAAGAGGCAACTTAAATTCGTGTTTACGATGTTTTCGACAAATCGCATTCGCGGAGAAGGTCGGAAGTAAAGGTGTAAGAGATACGGAGGGGAAGACGTGATTTTTCAGTATCCAACCTTCTCATCATCGATCGTAGAAGAGTTGGCTGTTTCCAATCTCACTGGTGTGTCTCTGGTACACGCACAGACAAAAATATCAAATCCACGGCGGTGTGAGAGAACTCCAAAACTCTGAAAACGAAAGCAACTCGCGTTACAGTAACAACACCGTACAACACACTTCGCCGTCAGGTGCTGCAACAAACATCATTTTCATCGTCTTCGGGATGTTAAATGACACAAGTGAGTCACCTTGTGCAACATGACTTCATAAACTCCGCTAAATCGGCTATATCCATCTAAATGACATCTATCAAATGACCTGAAGGCCACAAGGGGGAGGAAGATTTTTTTTTTTTTAATTACTGCAATCCACTGAACTGCATTAAAGCATATCTTTAAGCCCCCCCCCCCCCCCCCAGCCTGCCAACTGCTATGCTGGGTTTGCAGCTGGCTTGCTGCATGCAGTGCACCATCCTCATTACTGCATGGCAGGTATGTGTGTATGCAAAGGGTCAGCAGGGTGATTACTCCCTCTCCTTCTTTGCAGTACATTACATAGGGCAGAACCGAGGGTGCAAACGCAAGGACCCTAATGCCCAACCAGCAAGGCTGTGTTTGAAATGCACTGGCCTCATTAGTGCCGTCGAGGATACCTGCGTGGCCTATCAATGATCTCACACAACACTGGAGGATTCAGCCAGCTGGTGGAAGGCTGTCCTCCATGCAGCAGCAGCAGCAGCAGCAAGCAGGCCGGGCTACAGGTCATCTGCTGCTGCAGTACATCTTCCAGGTGTCCAAAATATCAGCTCTGACCCGAGCTTCGAGCCGAAATTGTGGCCTCAGAGCCGAAGCACGGCTGTGTTACTTCATATAAGAGATATTTTGGTCTGCTCAAAGCCACAAAAACGGCAACAAAACAACTTCTTGCAAAAGAAATACGCGACAAATCAAGAGCAAAAAACTTTCTTGAAGGCAGGCCTAGCAGAGACAGCCTAGCCTCCGGTGTGTCGGCATGAAGAGCAGGCTGCGTGGACGCACAGATTAGTGATGGGCTACCGTGGCCCGGTGTCGCCCCTCTTCCTTTCTGCGGCTGCTTGCCCGCTCTCTCCATCCCCCCCTTTGCTCTGTCGACGCCATCTGTTTGTGGCAGGAGAGAATGTGGAAGTACAAGAAGAGAGAGAGGAAAGAAAAGGAAGACGACATTTTGACTGTAGTTGCTGACCTACATCGCCGCGTTTGTTTGCGCTCGCGACGACGAGGAAAAGCCGCAGCGAAACGACGAGCGGTTCAAAGCGCAGAGGCGGGAAAGCAGATAAAATGTTACAAAAAGGTACAAATATCTATGTGGGCTGACCGGGAGGAATTTGATAAGTTATGGTTGAAACACTCCTCCTCCTGCTGCTGCTGCTGCTGCCTCGCCGGCCCGGATAAGTGAGCGCTATCAGCGGTAGAAATTCGCGCTGCCCTCCGCTCCGCAACACCAACACAACCCGGGGAGAAAACGAGAGAAAAAGCACAACTCACCTGAGTCCAAAAGCGGTTTATGGTGGCGACGTGTCTGTGGTGAGCATCAAAATGGGAAAAAACATTGAACGCTGGGTCCCCGTTGTGTAGCAGGAAGGAGGGAAGGGAAGGGAAAAGGGGCTGACGTGAATGAATAAACAAGCGAGCTCCTCCTCAGCGCCACAAGTAGAAGCCCGATGTGGCTCTTTAGCGGTGATACCCACAACTAATTACATAATGTTTTTGTTAAAAAAAAAAATCTTTAGTTTTACAAGTATTTACTTTCTCTTCATCCAACATCCCATCTTTTATAATTTATGAGATTGTATTTATTAAATATAAAATTACTGATAATCTTCAATACGATCATCCTGCAAAGTTTCTACTTCAGTTTCATCCGATGAAATTCTATCAAATCTTTCTTAAAATGCTAAAAATATAATTTGTGCATTATCATTAAAATCCACCAGATGGCAGTGTGCTTGCATCCTGACAGCAACGTAATCAATACGTCCTGATCAAGCATAACAATATATGACCACTGATTACTTAATTCAGTGTTTCTTTATGTAACAAATGCCATCTCAGGGCACTATGTATACAAGACATGCAGCCCAAATCGTATTCATATGTGGAACAAATATATGTACAAAGTATTCAACCAAATAATAAAAGCAAATGAAATTTAATCTCAATGTAAGCATGTAAAATAAGGTTATAATCCCAATTGGTAAACAGTCACCAATTGTCTTGACCAATCATGTGGTAACAGTTGAAAGTAATCCCCCCCTTTAACAGGAAGAAACCTCCAGCAGGACTGGGCTCAGGAATGGCCAGTGTGAAGGCTGACCTTGGTCCAATTCAACAGCCGGTCTACTTTAAATTGGTGAAAAAGTTAACCTTGGTCATGCTGTTGAGGAGTAACAATGTACAGTTCATTACTTTTGTTGTGGCTTTCAAAGAGGGTCGAAGGTCGAAGAATTGTGTTTTCTTTTAAATCGTGTTGATTGTTGTGTGCGTCCATTACTTGGGAAACACTTGGCATCAGGTTGGACTATAATAAAGGTTTAATGCTTTGAGCAATGTTTTGTGGGAGACCTTGAGTTGTGACTTCCAAGTGGACATTACTTTCACACATCCCACCCACATAAGCATCAACAACAGCAACACTTTGTTAATCCCAAACAAAAATTGAACGTTGTAACTCATGTTATGCGAGTCTCTACAAAGTGTTGTAGATGCTGATGGCTGTGTGCAGGGAGGATCTCTTGTAGTGGTTTGAATTACAGCACATCTGGAGAAGCCTTTGACTGAGGACGCTCTGTTGTTGTATAACAGTCTCATGGAGAGGATGTTCAGGGTTGTCCATAATGTTACTCATTTTGTAATTTTCACGTAAAATCTTTATTTGCATCTCCAGAACAGTCCCTAGAGCAGAACCAGTCTTCTTCACCAGCCTGTTGAGCTTTTGTAAGTCAGTGGCACTGATGCTGCAACCCCAATAGATAGACGTATAGAAGATTTGCAACATATTGCTGGAACTTCCTGAAGAAGTACAGTCTGTTCTGTCCCTTCTTGTAGATGGTTTTAATTGTCGTGTCTGTTGTTCAGGTGAACACCAAGGTAGTTATATGTATCTCTTAAAACCTACAGTCATCTCATGTAGTTTGTTTACATTCAAGTTGACATTCTTATTTCTAAACCATGCCACCAAGCAGTCCATCAACTCTCTGTACTCAATTTCTTATTCATCTCTGATACACCTGACCACCGCAGAGTCCTCTGAGTATTTCTGAAGCTAACAGGTCTGTCTTGTACAGGAAGTTGGAAGTACACCGACTGAAAATGAATAGTGAGAGTACAGTCCCCTTGGGAGCTCCTGTGCTGCTGACCACCTGTTAGACACACAGCCCTTCATTCTCACACACTGTAAGCATGCACACTGTTTCATGAAAAACTGTATTCCCTGACGTCTGTGACCCTAACAAGTTCCTCCTTCTCTTGCCTCACATAACTAAACACAGACCCAACATTCTTCCCCCTTTGTCCTGGGCATAAAGATATACGTATATCTCATCTCAAAAACAGCCTCTGCCTCTGTACCACACCACAAAAGTCATTCAGGAATGGTTTGAGGAGCGAGACATCTTTGAGGTGTTGGCTTAGCCTTCAACTTCCCAAGATCTCAAACCAGTCTAGCGTCTGAGGGATGTGCTGAACATATAAATCTGATCTATGAAGGCACCATGCTTGCATTCAGGGGTCTAGCGAAGCCATGGATCTGAAATGTCAAGCCAGCAAAACTCATCATGGTCGAGCAATGATTTCTGGTGTTCCACACAGTCTGTTTAGTCAGTTTCCTCGGTTCAGATATGACCAGGTATGCACTATTATTTATTCATTGTCTAGCAGTTTTGGATGATTATTGAACAAGAATAAGAAAATTGAAGAATTCTCTTAGTTTATTTAAATTCCCCACATCACACATTGCCTATTTGAGCATCACTAGCTTTATAAGGGCTATATGTTGGTTTCTGTTACGCTGTGCTGTCATCATCATTTGGAATGTTTTCTTGCACTAAAAAACAATCAAATCCTCTTTTTTCCATAATCAAACACTGATTCCTCATTCAGACGTCTAATCTTCCAGCCCTTATGCTGTGTTATGTGAAGAAAGAAAATTATATTTCTCAGCAGATTTTAATCTGTAGGAATGTCTAATTATATCCCAATGTTATCAGATTATGGAAGCATAATAATTATCTCCTCATGTGGTTTACTATGGACTAATAAGACCGTATAATGGCTCTTTTTAAAATAATAATAATAATAATAATTGATAATCATATTTTACCCTTACTCTCGCTACAATCTAATTTAAAGCATTTTTGGAAATGAAAAAATCAGTTTTGATCAACATATTGAAATGTAACTAGTTACATTTCGAGTTGTGTTATTGCAACATACTTGTTACTTTTATTGGAGTAATATCATTATACTCTTATTTCAGTACATACTTCGAGTAACTGAAGTAAATGAAGAACAAATGTTTATACTAAAAATGCACCATTCGCACACCTACAAATTATTTTAGAGGGTCTTCTTGTTTGTAGACAAGCTTCATGTTTCTAATTTTATTTTCTATCTGCAGAGTTTGTTGCGCCATTTTAGAGGTCAAATGAAGGTACAGCGAACAGCAGAAGCCCACATTTGATCAAAACCTGATCTTAATTATCTTTAATATGATTATTTAAAAAAACTTTTAAAAAACTGTTAATCTAGTTTATATTAAGGAACAGATGTTTGACACTAGAGGGCGTCATCCTTCCAATAAAGAGATTGAGAATCAACTGCCTTTCTGTGTTCTGGTGGTTCACATCTAATTTGATAAACATTGTTTTATTAAATCGTTGCATGTGCAGGTGACAGGAGGGCATTTGGCTGCGCGCTTCACAGATCTGGCCAGTTTGCCACAACCCTTAAAGGAAACACAACAAACATGGAGGACGAGGTGCTCTGGTCAGAGGAGACCAAAACTGACTTTTGTGGCCACAAGTGGTTCTTTAAACGGCTCTTTAAAGCTTTAGCTGAAAATGATAAAGAAATACACAACATTTTTAAATATAGATATATTAACAAACACATATTCTAGTAATTCTACCAGTTTTTCCAAGGAATGATTGCATTGTTATATTTTTTTCCTGTCATTAAGTTGGAAACCGTTTTTTTTTTTTCTTCAGATTTTGTTTCACATTATATATTTTGATAGTAGTTGTAGTTATAGTTTTAACTAGTTTTGAAATCTAAAAATGGATTTTTTTTTAATAGTAACAAATTTCCCATAGTAAATATTTATCAAAAATTAAACTTGTGGGTTTTTTTAAAAAAAAAAGAAAGAAAACTTAATTTGCTGCTTTACATTAGTTTTGTAGTTGGAATGAGTGAGGGCAAAAAATGGCTCTTTGGACTGTTGAGGTTACAGACCTCTGGTCTAGACAATGATGCATGGTAGTGGCAGCATCATGCTGTAAGTGGGTGGAAATGAACTAAAGTGCTTCGCAGAATCACCTTCCGGCAGGAGATTCACCCGAAGCGTACATCAAGAGAATTAAATGGTCTAGTCCATGTCCAAGCTAAAGATTTAAAAACTAATATCCACAGATCCTCTCAGTCCAATCAGACAACTCCAAAAAGAAGAACAAGCAAATAATTCAGTTTCTAAACTTAGAAAAGGATACCCTGGTATAACTGCAGCTGTTGTGTCAGCTAAGGATGGTCGCACTAAACACCAGTACAAAAAGTGTGTATCATTACCTTCAACTTCATAATTACGCGCTACTTTGTTAAAAGGTAGTATTATGTCATATTGACTTTTTTAAACTTTACGTCATGTTATAATGTTATTCCCTCACCAAAAACATACATGGAGTGTTGCTTAGATTTTTTTCATACATGTTTGAGAAATCTTTTAATCTCCCATGGCAACTGTTGAGCTGTTTTTAAGCTTTAGCCTCACAGACTCCTCCCACTCGCCTCCTTCAGACTAGCTAGCAGCAATTAGCAAACACCTGACGGAAACATGAGTCTGCTAAGCTCATTGTACAAGCTACTTCTTTCTGACGTGGCAGTAAAGCGACAACAGAGGAGCCGTGTTTTGATGACTTCCTGAAGGCGGAGTTTCAGAAAGAGCGGGAGTGTTCAAAGAGACACAGGTCCAGTTTCAAGGTGTTAAATTACAAAGTGATATTTCTTTTGAACTATTTGATATACATAGCATTTTTATTACAACTGAAGGTGACGTAGACTTGGTTGTGCTATAAAGTGGCATTATGTGACTGGAAAACACATAACACCGCCCCTTTGATTTGTCTCTTGAAATATCTAAAGAGAAGAAGAAGAAACACCCCGAGGTTTGTGGTGAAAACGTGAGAAAACGTGAAAACGTTCAACGGGCGTGAATATTTTTGGAAAACCCATTGGTGTGACAGTTACAGATACAAGCAATGCATCTATGCTTTTCCTCCCGAGTGCAGTGAACAGCACACAACGCAGAGGTGTTTGGAAAACTAACTAGTCCGTCGGCCGGCGGGGGAGCGAGGTGGGGCTCTGAGGGTCTCTCTCAGCTTTTGTCGCAGCATATGCAATCCCCGTCATCTGTTCGCGGAGAGAATCACTGGAGAAACATTCTGGTTATTTAGATTCGACGCTGTTGGGCACGGCTCTGATAATGCCACGGTGACACTCTCTCCGCTTGCTTTCTGCGAGGCCGTGGTCTCTCAGAGAGGCCCTGAGATGGTGCACCTGTGTGGGCGGTTATTTAGCTAGCAAGGCCCACCATCTCCTCGCTCCGCTCAGACTGTGATTACCATCTGTTTCATCGCTCAGGACCGTCCACTGTTTGCATCTCTCTCTCTCTCTCTCTCTCTCTCTCTCTATCTCTCTCTTTGACTCACATAAATGGCCACACAAAAACCTAATAAAAAAATTAAAAAAGATCTATTACCCCGCTCCCGCTCTCATGGGGCAATCATGACTAATACAGTGTTTATCATGCCCATTACCCTACAGACAAATGGAAGAGCCCAGTGATGAGTTCGGAGTTTATGGCCACGTTTTTGTTTCTCAGGACGAGAGAGAGATGGATTGCACAATGACTATAATGTGAAACAGGCAATCTTTTAAATGGAAAAAAAACCCGCTTACATCTGGGGAAGAATTGGCCTCAGCTGGCAGGGACTTGTTCTGTAATCAAGTACAATTTGGTTCTGAATCTGCACGCAGAGCCAGCGCTGAGGTCATCAGTGAGACTTGCGTAACAAGTCCAGGAGAGAGAGAGAGAGAGAAAATAAAGAGGAGAAACATGAATTTGAGTCAGCATCACAGTTTTTTAATGTTGTTGTTAGAATCCCATTAGCTGGAATCGCGTTAGAGACGCCATCCGTCTCCGTGAGCATTTAGAAGAAGTCGGCGTTGATTAAATGATCCGCAGTTGTTTTTATTTCGGACATTCTCGCCGTTTGTTACGATGAAGGGTTTTTAATTTGCTGTTCGCTCCAGACAGAGTTACACTCCATTGTCTTTTTTTCCCCATTTCCTGTTTGTTTTTAGTCTTTTTTTTTTACTGGGGTGTAACTGCATTACTTCATCGGTTCTCCAAAGGCCGGCTTTCCAGGGATGCACGAGCAGGGCGTGTCGGGCGTCATGATCTTCACATGTTCCTTCTCAAAAACACTAAGAGTTATGTAAGAACTTGTGCAAAAAAAAAAGAAAGAAAGGATTTTAATACGAAAAATGTCCAGTTACAAGAAATGTCGCCAACGGAAGTGAGACTTTTGGGACTTCACACAAAACGATACTTGTGGAGGATAACAAAAACTGCCTATCAGCCACCAACGCATTATCCCTAATGTGAAACATGGTGGTGGCTGTGTCATGCAGCAGAGGGGCTTTGCTTCAGCAGCAACAGGGAAGCTGGTGAGGGTTCATGGAAAGGCGAATGATGCTAATTGTGAGGAAAAAAGACCTATAACTGGGGTTGAGGTTCACCATCCAACAGGAAAACCAACCTAAACATACAGCCAGAGTTACAATGGAGTGATGTAGGTTGGAGACAAAAGGTGTTAGAATGACCTAGTCAAAGTTTAGACCCAAACATAATTGAGACATTGTGGCATGAGTTGGAAATTTGATGTGGCAAGTCAATTCCAAAGCACCCAATGCTTTTCTTCCAATCACAATTTTCCAAAACTTCTTCTTCCACTGGGATTGATTCTCAATTCAATTTTTTTTTTCCACATATGCAAGTAGCTCAGGTCAGATCTTTTGGGGATGTAAAGGTTGACATTGGGCCGCTCAGACTGTGGCGAAAAATACGTCGGATATAGTAAAAAAAGAGCAAAAAAGCAGATTCGGGTCACATTTGCTTGCTGTGTAAACAGAGCTGTAAAATCCCACTAAACTATGTCAGTATATCGTAACGGAGTATTGTGGTCATTGCACAAAAGAAAGTAGTCGAAAATGTACCACAAAAAACGTTGAAATTCTGAGATTAATATCAGAAATCTTCTAGAAAAAAAGTGCAAATTTCTTACTTCGTCATAATAAATCAAGTTTTGTGTTTGGGACACAAAGAAACAGGGAGACGTTCATTGGCATTTCAAAAAGATGTAATCATTGTTGCTGTCCACCGGGCCAGAACCTTGTCAATATCAGGTCGGATGACGATGGTGAGGTTTTGTTCAGCATTGTAAATGTTTCAAAACTTGAACATCTTCATCGACTATTAAGTCGATGACTATTCATCGACATCGATTATTCGACAACACTCGAATGTCACCGAACGGGGAACTCGAAAAGAAAAACATGGAAACTGTTGGATACCAAAACCTCTGCAGTTAAACTGGGCCGAGAGTTCAACCCCATATGCATCGTGAATAATCCTGCAACAAACCTAACGCTGAGGATTTGTTGTTCAGAAAAAAAATAAATCAATCTGATGATTCTCATGAATTGCTAAACAGCACAGGTCCAAACCTGTGAGCCGACAGAAAAACAGAGATGAACTTTAGCAACCTACTGGTTGGGTTTTTCTGCAAGCTGTACGTCTTCAGACAGCCATGACTCACCAGGTTGTGTTTCTCAAATGTTTTTCAAAGTTTTCGTGGCACATCCAGTTTTCTGCTTGTTTTGGAGTTGAGATGAAAATCTTTACGAACACAGTAACGGACGCTGGCTGAGCGCCACGGAGCAGGAGTGCTACACCTGACAGACAAGACACCGGCGGGCCGCTGAAGCTTTTGTTTTTTGTGAATGTTTCTTGATGTTGTCCCTTCATTTTCAGGTTATCTCCATTTAGATGGATCCTGCCTGATTCATATTTAAATAACACAGACTATAGATGAAATAAAATCTTGTTTTTTTAATATGAACTCAGAAGGTTCCTTTATTTGTTTACATTAAATCCTGTCCTGTTTTGCGTACAGTACATTTTGGTGATCTATTTCATCAAATGTAACTTACACAGTTTTACATTTGAGAGATGAAAACATTAAACAAGCCTTAAAACAGAATTAAAATTGTTGTTTTTCAACTTGCATTGCAAAAACACAAAATCTTACCAAGAATCTTTGGTCTAGTTTTTGGTACAACCATGTTAACACACTTGAAATAACACAAAACTAACTTACATGTAAGTTCATAGCAAGAAAAATGAGCTTTTTAAAGTAAATAATTCCTTAATATTGACAAGATAAAAGTACTAGTTCCACTGGCAGATTGTTTAACTTATACCAAGACATTTTTCCCATGTTATCAGTGAAATAGTCTGCCGGTGGAAATAGTATTTTTTTTTTCATCAATATTAGGGATTACTGACTTAAAACAAGCTCTTAATTCTTGCTGAAAAGTTACTTGTGAATTAGTTTTGTCTTATTTGAAGTGTACCACAATATTTGCAGTAGAAACTATAAACCCCAAAACAGTCGGTAACACTTTGTGTTTTTGCAGTGTCTAATTCAAAGCAAATATCCTAAAATATTTATTGCTCAAGTAAGCTCATTCATCTTGCGTTGCTTTTGTTTTTTGTTCACCTGGATCAGAGATCAAAATGACTCCCAGGGTTGTAAAGGCTGCCAGTGTAGGTGGGCGGCCATGTCCGGGTGTGTATGCAGGAGCTCCATAATCTGTCCGTTTTCAGATGGGGGATAAATGCCACACCTCTGCATTTGGTTGAAAAAAAAAAAAAGAAAAAAAGAAAAAGAACGAGCACAAAGCTTGTAGATCCAGTAGAAGGGAGGATGTGAGGGACGCACCTGTTTGGACTTTCTCTGTCCTGCTTGAAATGGGGGCATTTTGTTGCCTCGGGGTGAAGAGGTGCTGGCTGTGCTTGATGTAGACGCTCCAACACGGGGAAATCCACCCACCTGTATCCATCCTGCATTTTTTTTTTTTTTGAAGACTCCCCCACTTCTTTGAATCTACAGTGTTTTTTTCCCCCCCAGCAGACATAAAGGACGAAGGTTTGGCACATGACAGAGAACCCGAGGCTGTCCTTAGCGACTATGAATTAGAGTTGCTCAGAGCTCATGGATTATAAATCTCTCTCGGTCAAAATGGCAATTGGGTTTGATTACAGCATGAAAAATGTATTTTTCACATGTACTCTAAGCTAAATTTAAAGGGGCACTATGTGTTTCCCAGCCACATAGTGCCAGACGTTTGCATGGCTGAATGGTTGCCATAGGAGATTCAAAATTGTCTCAAACATAAATGCATAAAAGAGTCAATGCAACACTGCAGATATGGTTTTGATGACAGAATAACACAATAATATCATCTAAAGCTCAAAAAAGTTGATTTTACATAATACTATGCCATTAAACAATAAATAACATAAGATCTATTAGTATATATCTATATAAAATTGCACTTATCTTAAAGTCAAATTACCTCTAACAATTAGGTGCCATGACCAGTTATGACGATATGAGGGAATTATATTTTCACACATAAGTTAGTTGGGACACCATTTCCCCCTGAAGGGGGCAGTATTACGTAAACCCTGGTAAAAACGTTGTTAAAGGGTTAATAGAGGAGCCATGTTGTGATGACTTCCTGAAGTTTCAGAACGAGCAGGAGGTTCTTAAAGAGACAGAGTCATGGCGTTAAATTACAAAGTCAAATTTCTTTTAAGTCATATTTGATAAATGCAGTATAAATATGTACAACATTTTTATAACAACTGAAGATAACATAGTTCCTTGATTGCGCTATTAAATGGCACTATGTGCATGAAAAATAAATAATACTGTCCCTTTAAGACATTAAGTCACATTTTAAACACTACATTTTGCATCTACTCCGCTCATAATTGAGTGACAAACAGAAAAAAATACGTAAGGGGCAAATGCATTTTCACAACATCATATCCATGACATCACATCCTTGTCTCTTTCTCTCACATACCTGGAAAACAGTTTGGAGAACACAAAAGAACATGCATTTATTCTTTTCAGTGAAGTGACAGTAAAAGACTGCAGCTTGGTGGTAAACGCCTCAGTAAGTCACTTACCCAGAACTGAGAGTGGATTTCCTTCCCAGTCTTTAATATGTAATAAGTCAGAACAAGACGGAAACTCACACGAGTCACACATGAGTCACGCTGTCACTCATATCATGTGGTATATTACTGCGAAACATGTCTGTCATGTAGTTTCCCACATGCTTTCACGCACCAATTAAAACCAGTCAGTCAAAGTTTTCCTCTGATCCCGTGTTCTTCCGCACATCCTGCTACCACAAAGTCACTTAAACTCTCAAAGACCTGATCGTAGTGCATCACGAGAGAGAAGTAAAAAAAACGAGAGAGAAACAAGTCCTCCGGGCCTTGTCGGTCACAATTCCCCGACTTTACTGTGTCCACTGGTAGGCTATCACTCTTACCTCAAAGGTACTCTGAGTTGGTTTTGTTTTTTTCTTTTTTAGAAGTGGTTTTAGGAGAAGTGAGACTGAGCATTTGATCCGAGAGGCTGTGTGAGGTCACAGCTCTTTAAACGTCACTTTAGCTGTTTTAGGTGAGCTGTGCTCACATTTATGACTATTTGACTGCTTCAAATTGTAACACGATGGGTAATATTTACCACGTTAGCATCAGAGTTGCAAAGCTCATCTAGCTAGGCGGTTTTACGTTAGCATTAGTGCTGTCACTAAGCTCGTTAAAATGGGACAAAAAAATCTAAATTTTTGTTACAATGGTGAAAATTTTATTAATTTTTACTAAGTTAATCATTTCAGTCATAATACAGCTAATATAAGCCATGCTACAGAACAAAAAATAGACAAAAGAAAAAAACTTAATGCTAGAATTTAGCCATTGTTGAAACTTATACTTAAAACCATGTTGAACCCTGTAAATTCTAGACACTAACAGGTACCATAGAATTGCACAAAAATCCGTGAGGGATGTACGGAGCCTTGTGCCAGAAGCCCATTAAAATGCTGTCTACATTGTTTTAAACTGTGTGATTGTGAACATGAGTGGGAATAAAAATAGCAACAAGTATTTTGTTCCATATAACACAGTAGGGGTGTAACAGGTAAAACCTTCTATGGATGCAAACTCGACTAAAAACTCACCTGCTTAGGATTGTATTTGAAATGTAATCAATTACAAATTTATTGATGGAACCTGACTTAATGTCGTGTTTTGATTGTTGATTCTATGTTGCATTGTGTTTCTGTGTTCGATATGATGTAAAGCACTTTGAAATGCTTTGCTGCTGAAATGTGCTATACAAATAAAATTTGATTTGATTTTTGAATTTAAATAAAAAATAATTGTAATGGGTAATATTTTAAACCCTCCAAATGTCTTTTTTTATGGTATAGTTGATGGCATCTTGTTTGCTTTGGTGATGGTAAACGGGCAAAAGCAGAAACGCTGCGGCTGCTAAATCGTCCCTCTGATTCACCGTAGAGAGCAGGAGTTGTCAGAAAACAAAGTGGAGGGAAGTGACTGTAGAACACCGGATGTGATCAATGTCTCTGGACAAAGAGTGTGCTTAATGCCATGAATTACCTCATATCCTTCATGGGCCGGGTTGGGCTGGGCCGGGCCCGGCGCTGATGACTCTGTCACTTCTCAGCAAGGTCAGGACTCATCGGTGGGAGGGTGCGTTTGTTGTCTGCTCTCTCCTGGCTCTCCTCCTGCTTCTCTTTGCTCCTTCCCTCTCGGATGCGTCAGTCCATCAGTGATTGATGTCTTCCCGCAGGACTCGACTCATCTTTCACCTGGAGCCCGTCTCACAGCTGCTCGGCGAGCTCGGCGCCAGGCCGCCACGTTGAGCTGTGTGGTTTTTCTGTTTTTGTGTGTTTTTTTTTCTGAAAGTCCAAAACCTGATTCATCTGCATCCAGTGTTTTCCTTTCTACTGAATTTCTTCCTCTGTATGTTTGCTTCCTTTGTTACGGGGAGAGGGAAGGTTTCGGAGTGACAGATCAGTCCAGATGCTATTTTGTATGAGAATCGGTGCTTTCATTCAGATTGCCCCACCCTTTATTGCTGCTCCCCGGAGCACAGGAATAAAAAAAAAGCTACTTTTTAGCTGCAGAGGCTGTAATTCCATGTTGTCAGGGCCCATTGTACTGCAGAAGCTGCATCTGCTCTCGCCCTCCATTGTCTATTGTCGATGTGGGAGCAGCAGCCTCAACGGGCACAATTATGCATCTTTGCAAACAAGCGAAACTGCATCCCACTGCTACCAATGGATCAGCGTTCTCTGAAAGCCAAAGGTGAGGGAAGACTGCATAAATACGTTTATCTTCCTTAGCAACAGACCTGGGAGCTTTTCCCGCTAACACTCAGTGCCCACGGTGACACGTTCGTGGAAAACGAGCGGGTCCACATACCTTCGGCACCGGCTTAGCATCTCTCCGCTTGTTTGGCCTTGGCTCTTGGTTGGAAGCGGAGATTATGCTTGCAGACAGTTTTTCTCCTTCAAGCACAACAGGGTCTGCAGAGACACCAGCACAGATTCTGGATTGGACTGTGTCTTTGAATTAACAGAAGCAACAAAGAAGTCATTTGGGGGACGGCAGGCTGTAAAATGTTTTAGTCTGAAACGCCGAAACATAGTCATTACGAAATGGCTGAGCTCTGGGGAATTTAAATTTCATTACATTCAAATTTGAACGTGACAGCTGCAGTGCCCTCTAAAGTATTCACACCCCTTGAAATGTTCCTGCATTTCCAAATTTAAGTCATGGATGAACACAGGATTTTGAAGTGGAAGGAAAAGAAACCTTTTTTTTTTTTAAACATTTTTAACAAATTAAAATATGAAAAAATGTGGTATGCATGTAAAAATACTTAAAGAGGCAGAATTATGTATTTTCCAGCCACATAGTATAATTTTATAGCACTTGCAAGTGACTATTTTACCTTCAGTTATTGTAAAAATGATGTACCGGTATATATCAAATATGACTTAAAATAATTTGACTTTGGCAAGATAAAGCCTTGAAATTGGGCCTCTGTCTCTTTAAAACTCCTGCTGTTTCTGAAACTCCACTTTCAGGAAGTCATCACAACATGGCTCCTCTATTAACTCTTTAACAACATTTCTACCAGCGTTGCACTGAGAAGTAGCTCGTATAATGAGCTCAGCAGATACACGGTTCCACCAGGTGTTTGCTAATTGCTGCTGGCTAGTCTGAAGGAGCTGAGCGGGAAAGTGGAGGGCTGCTCTGTGAGGCGGAAGCTCCGAAACTTAGAAACTGCAGCTCCGAGAAGGCCGCCTTCAAAAGGATTTGTACCTCGACTGCCTCATGTGCTGTAGTTTTATTAAATTGCCTTATTATTAAACAGAACTCTAGTTTGGTTCTGTCATTCTGTTTAAGTCACTCCAAGAAAGTGTCCAATTCCCAATGAAAAAGAAATACACTCAGCAAACTTGAAAGTTGAAATAACTATAGAAGAATGAAGCTTTCTCAAGAGTGACTTAGAATTAAAAATGTGACTTTCCTTTCTGGAACTCATCAAAAGATACGTGTCAGAGCTCTAGGCAGCCGGTGGTCCTGAATCCAACGCTTCCTGGAAAAATGGCCCAATCCTCCCGGTCCGGTCGGGAGGAAATGTTCTCCTGGGGCCTCTCTCAGTTCTCAGAAACTTGTAAGCCAAACAGATAAGTGAATCGCTGCAGCACAGCTTCACACTCCCACAGCACATGTCCTTCCGATGTTCTGTTTTCAATTCACGTCCCACCTTTAGCTTCAGAGTGTGGCTCTTCTCAGGGAATTGTGGGAAAGGAGGTGAAATGCGTCCCAAAAGATCGCTCCGGCTCTCCTGTCGGCCAGTTTCGCAATCTGCAGAGTCCCAGTGGACAATGTTGCAGCTGATTTTATAAGTTGGCTAAAATGTTGCAATGCCCGATGCCTGAGTGTAACGTGTTTGTATATGCTTTTTTTGTTGTTGTGCCTCACTGTTTGACAAAAAATTGGAACAAAAATGTATGACATCAGAATATGGAGCCTTGCAAAACAGAATCATGCCCTTTGAACTTTATTGTATTTTTTAAAAATTACAGCCTTACAATTGTTGTTCGATCTCTCATCCAACAATGGAAGGAATGTGGCACACGTCATCGTTCACATAAAGTGGTAACTGTATTGTGAGACAAGGGTTAACTGAGGTCCACAAGCAGCAGGTGTTCAAATATCAAAATACTAAGCCAGTTTACACAATTATTTTGTCAATGGAAACACAGCTAGTGGCAAAAGAAAAGACTTGAGAACAGAAGAATCTGACAAGGAGTATCCGACGTGGAACATCATGGCGGCATGTAGAAATGGTTAAAATGGCAACACTGGAAAATAAACAGAAATGATCCCAAAGCAGAGCAGAAATAAACAGGGTCAAGGCTAAAGAATGAACCGATACAGAACAACAACAGACGCAAATTCAAACTCCAGTAGGTCATGGTCAGGGTCTGTTGACATGGGCTGTACTATAAGGGAACTCATCATTTTAGAGAGAGTTAATTGTAAGTTTGCATCCACTGTAGTAAGATTAGCAACAGCGTTAACGCTAAAGTAAAGCAATGAGGTCTGACCCAATCAAAACCTGTTTAGTTTTTCACTTCCTTTGAACGTGGAGGACAAATCAGATGAGCAATAACATCATATTCCTGAGAATTTAATTGATTTATTAATGAACTCTTTCACTGGAGTGCCTTTAAGCTCTTCTAGATGTTATAAACAGAATTTCTAGCTATAGATGTTGATTGAAATCTACACCCAAACGAAATGTACAGTTTTGGTGACAGTTTTAACAAACATGGGAAAACCCCCCCATATTTTTGTTAAAAGTTACACATTGCACCTTTAAAGGCCCCGCCTGATATTGTCCCCACAACTAAGAGAAAAACACTAACCATCAACGGAATGAGAACAGTGAATTCTTCGTGGTGGCTGAATAGACTCTTCCTTCTTGTTTGTCAGTGAAGAGGGCCCGTGTGTGAAGAAAAGCCACAGAAGGGAAAACGAGTTCAGATTTTCCGGCCCTTTTTAACCAAAGAGGAATTAATCAGCACTCAAAATGGATCCGTTCAGTCACTCTCTCATTTAAAAGCGGTCGATTCGTGCCCCTCTGCGGCCCCGCTGAACTGTGTAAAGTGCTCCGCGCCTACGACAATATTAGCTGTCACCGAAAGGAATGCTTTCGTCAGCTTTCCCCCCTCCTCCCGTTTCCCTCATGTTCCCATCATGCCATCAGTCTTGCGGATGGCGGGCTGCCAAGCTGATTAATTGGCTGGCTGGTCGGTTGGCCGGCTTTCTGAAGAGGGACAGCGCAGGCTGCGCTCGCTGCCGCTTTCAGGAATGAGTGTGCTGTTTAGCTGACCTCTGACCCAGGCGATCGGCCGGCCGGTGTGCCGGCGGACTGATTCGGGCCGCTACGTCGATGAGCGTCTGAAATAACGAGGCGCTCTGCGGCTTGCTCGTCTTCCATATGTCTCCTGACAAATGGAGATCTACGTGTTCAAGCTTTTGAAATGAAATTTGACATGGAACTGTTATTGGTGAATAAATGCCCAGAAAAAAAAGACTGTAAAACAAACTGTAGCTTTAGGCAAATATGTCGATAAACATTTGGTTTTTCCATGAAGGTAAATTTGGATCTGTGAGTCTAACAGGTCGTAGGTAAATTCACTAAATACATCTTATATTACCGTGTCCTTTTCAATCGTATTATTATACATGCACACGTCGTTTGTTGTTGCGGTTTCTCTGTTTTGTTTTTTCTCTCTTTCTGCAGGTTTAGAGGCAGACCTCTAGGGTGTTGACTATCTCTTTGCTGTTTCGTCTCCTCTACTCCCGTCTCCTTTCCATTTAAACATTTTCTCCTTTGTTTTTCGCCTCTGTGTGCATTGCATTTAGAAAAAACCCAGGCACAATTTCTATTAAAGTCTCACGCGGAAATTAAATTTGAGCGTCACGGCGAAAGCCCCGACACTTTCGTAGATGCCAATCCTGAGTGCCACACTGCTGGGACGCGATTAAGAAACAACAACAACAACAAAGGTCCATGTTGCCATTGATGAAATTTAACCTGTTTATTCTTTGGAAATGTGTGACTGAATGAATGATGAGAAGTAGAGCTGAATACAGGGCAATGCTGGAAATTCACCTGTAAATGGAATCCAGAATGGCGGACGCCAATACAAGCCACACTTTTCAGACTTTTATCCGCAACACACGTCGAGAAGCATCATTTGTTTCCTCTCACTTCCCAGTTGCTGTGCCCTTTTTTTTTTTTTGTAGTCACATCAAATCCCAATAAAACAATGACGTAAGAGCAAATATAAAATAAATAAACACAGGCAGTATAAATATCTGCGAGGCTTCTGTTTACAAGACTTTGACTTAAAGAGGAATCCCTTGCAAGGAGCATCAGCTCCTTATCTGTAGACGTTGTCAAGAAACCCCGAGCTCATCCCACTTCCCCATGTTGGAGATTTGGGTTTAACAGTAATAATAAATAAAGTTATCTTTAAAATGAATCACTCAAGTGACATCGAGGCCCAATAGTAGACTTACTGTAAGTGTCAATAAAATAAATCTGGTTGTGTGTGTGTTGTTTTTGTCTCATGTAAACGTTGCTTTAATTCTACTTTTTTCTATCTAATCATAAGAAATCATAGTCAGACAGAGAGAGTCATGAAACAGGAAAATCAGGTTTTCTGGAAAAAGAGGAAGTAAGTTTCCAGCCTGCAGATTTATAAAAATAGTTGAGACTAGGCCTGTCGCGATAAACGATAAATCAATTAATTGTACAATAAATTAAAACTATCGACCCCATTTTAATTATCGGCATTATCTTTTCTTCCGACCTTTTTCTCTTCCTGTTGATGACACCGAATGAAAAAAGGTTCAACTCCGGTGCTCTCCACTGACTCCTCCCTTCCTCATTTCCTTAGTGTAAAGCCCAGCGCACACGACACGATCTTAGAGCTGTCAGCCGATTGTCGGCCCATTTTCAAAACCTGACAGACCACACATTAGCCGACAGAAATCCTAGGTATAAAGGTTCGATCGGGTTCGGTCCTGCCGTGTGGTGTCCAACAATGGGCACAAAATAATGGCTACAAGTCCAGTGAACTAATTTTAAAACCAGGCATTAATCAATGCTTTACTACAATCTACCTGCAATGCATGTGGCTAGTGTCAGCGTAAAGTCCTGACTGAATGAAAATCATTATAACCTATTTACGTCACGTTAACGAAGAACAGCTGAAAAGTTACCGGTTTTGCTCCAACTCCTCCCCTTGTCATTTCTATATTCTTTGCATGTTGAATAAACATTAATGTTGTTTCCTCATATCATCTCCAATGTCCGCTGGACTTCGGGTTGCTCCGTGTCAGCTGTTTGGGATTCCCCTCCGTAATTTCCCCTCAGAAAACATGGAGGAGAATCTGCGCTTTCTGATTGGCTACCTGTCACATTCAACAGGCTGCGTTAAGATCCCAGTGGAGAAAAATCCCCGATTTAGATCAGAGCGGCAACGATGATCTACCATAACACACCACACAATCTTAGAAAGACCAACGTTTTAAGATTGTTGTAAGGGGAAAAATAGGAGCAAAAAATCATGTAGTGTGAATTATTGCATCAGGTAGTCGATGTGCCCATCTTCTCCATTTAACTCTAATTATTACTGAAGGGCAACATAATATACAGACTTCATAATCTGCCCTCTTTAGGTTGAATGCAGTATTTATTTACACTTTGGCTTTATGTTGTTTAGTTTTTTTTTCCAGTATATTTTTTGTTAATGGAGACTGAGAATCCATTTTATTTTTGTTTTTGGTTGTTTTGTTTATTTTGTTTACCAGTTCCAGTGTTTAGTGTTCTTTTGAAAATAAAGTGTATCTAACTTTGGCAAGAAATCGCAGGCGTTATTACATCATTTTCAGTGTAAAAAGGTCTTCAAACAATATTATCGTTTATCGCAATAATTTTTGAGACAATTAATCGTTCAGCAAAATTTGCTATCGTGACAGGCCTAATTGAGACTATTCCTTATTTCAAAGCATGAAAGTTTTAAAGAAGAAAATCTAAACATTTTGAGTAATTTGATAAAATTCAAAGTAAAATACTTATATTAATATTGGTTTACTGGTAATAATACTTACACTTACATTTGTGGGAACACTTACAAGAAAAACAAGTAACTGTAACTTTGGTATCAAATAATTAGAATCATGTATTATTCTTGGTTTCTTTTCAGAAAACATCTGTAATAACTCACATTAAGATTATAATAAGAGTAATTAATAAGTTATGGTTATAAAATTATAAATGAATGCTAAATCAGAGAAGCTAAAGAAAATAAATGTAATATAAATTTGATTTTGACATTAAACTTGAAATGGTGTAAAAAGGTGTAACTGCAATTAAACATCACTGATATGTTGGAGGTAGATGGTAGGTGAAAGGTGAAAGGATAAGGGAAAAAGGGGAACTAACAGGAGAGCAGAGATGATCAACGCCTTATTTGGAAGCAGGTTGTTGAACAACGTAAACGTTTCAGAGAAAAGGTTGTGCAGGCAATGGACATAGGAGGTTGATCAACCCTGAGACATTAGCACAGACATCAGGACATAATGTCTCTTAAGACAGTGATGGATATGAGATCATCTGTCTAAGCAGACAGCCAATGAAACAAGCACAGCATCAGTGCTAGCCAATTCATACGCACCAAAAGGCTGGATAAACCCTATAAAAGGTGGGTGCAAAAGAGGAACCTTTGGTTGGATCCTCCAGGCAACTTCGAGCCAAGATCGAGATGGACAAAGAACTCTGCAGCTGAAGAAGAGCCGGGGCCACAGAGCCGGAGACTGTCCTGCGCATGGGGACCAACCCGTCTGGCCCACAACCTGTGGCTTCAAATCACACTTCTCTCATCGGCTGGGTTCAGACCCCAAAGACAAAGATGAAGATAAAGACAAAGAACAAAGGCAAAGAAGAAGAACTGGTGCCTTCCTTCCTGCCAGCACCCAAGTCCTGTGTGACCTCACCATCCATGCGGAGAAGAAGCTCATCAGACCTACAGAGATCCCGGCCTTCATCGATCAACTTCTCCTCCTGCTGCAGCACCTTCTTCATCATCAGGCCAGGTCTGGGGTTCGAAACGCCAAACTCCGTCCGTATCTCTCAAAGGTTCCCTTTTTTAGTTCTCAGTGTCAGCAGTAGGGAAAGATAGACTAGATGATTGATTTTACTTATTTGATTATTTCTGCTACTGAATTAAGCTGTACTGACCCTTGCAAAAATGCCTTACTAATAAAATATTTAGCATAAAGAAAATTTAAAAGATGTTGTGGACATTCAGTTAATGAGTCACCTTAAAGTTCTTTGATGGTTGTAAAATAGCTCTGATGTTTGATTCTGGAGAGGAAAAAGTGGAAAATGTTTTTAGGTTGCTGGTCTCAGTCTGGCTGATTCACAGGGGGAAGAAGGGTGGGACACCTGGATGTAGGCCGTCAGAAACCAGGCGAATCGTTTCTCGAAACCAGCTTAAACAGAATTTACTTCAGTTCTGGACAGGGTAAATCCCAGCAGATTTAGGAAACTCAATTAACCCGTTAGATGGAGAGCTGGTAGCACATCTCACCTCTCAGAAGAGGAAGTAGAGAGTAGAGAAAGAAGGCGGGGGAGGGGGGGGGGGGTGCGCAACAACAACGTTTTAAAGCTTGGAGAGGCTTCTGTTGTTTTTAAAAGATCAGTCAGCCAGATGGAAGCGGACGAAAGAATACCCGACGGAGAAGATCACCTTGTTCTCATAAAGCCTAAATGTGGCACTTTTTCGAATTACGATTGAATAGCTGTTTTTATTTGCATATCAGGATGATTTGTGTCTGGAATGCAAAACCAACGTTTCCCCATAGTTCAGTCTCCTTTATCAGTGTGTAAACTTGGTAGTTACTGCATGCAAACTGGTTTGATGGTGATTTAAGCAAACAAAACTTTCATGTCATTCTCCAAACAGCGCCAGTTTTGAAAAGCAATTAATCAAGAAAATAAATGTTGTAGTCGAAGTCTTATTACGAACCCCTTTCAGCACTAAGCTGTTTGTTTCCCCGAGAAGCTTTGCTCTGGCGAGAACTTCACACCGCACCTGCTTTTTCTTATCCTTCTTCCTCCTGTGAGTCTGAAGAGGCCCTTGACCGGAGAGTCAAGGAGATCTCGTTTAGGAACGGAACATTTCGTCCCGGCGAAGTGGAGGCCAAACATTTGCGCTCTGGGAACAGCCTCCTGCGAGACAGAACCGGGCAATTAAAGCTGATGAGCTTCAGCCAACATGACAAAGGCATAACCGCTTCCCCCGCACTTTGATTCAAACGGAGCATGGGACAGCGGGCCCTCTTGGTCTGCTTGCATCATCGCTTGTGTTGATGTCAAAGGTGAACGGGAACAAGGAGCCCCAAACAACAGCTGTGGAGATAAAAGCACATTTGCTTCAAAGCTAACAAAACTGTTTGTTTTTTTTCTATAGATTTCTACCACTTCTGATGGAGGAAACATGGGTTATGAACACCTTGTAGCGGGTAACACCATGCCTTTGTCATAATATGTTGTGTGTTGTACAGCTGTGCTGTACAACGTAACACGTAATCAGTTTTATGTGTAATTATAATGCATTTATAAGTGCATTATAATTGCACGTATAGTTAAAGGTGTAGCTATCGTAGCTATTTTCCCGAATGATGGAGTTCCTCGTTGCATCCTGGTTGACTCTGAAATGTGCTGCCACAGTAAAATATATGCGTTTTAGGGCTTTTTTCGCACATCTGTGACAGCATTGGTAATAAATTCAGTCAGTGTCTGAGTACCAGCAAAGAGCCTGATAACCAGAAAAAACCGGTAACACTTTATGTGACGGGGTGTGCATAACACTGACACAACACTCTCATAAACATAACACCTGTTATGAACATGAAGGAGTCCTCATCAATATTTATGACTGTTGACATGAAGTGTTATTTGGTAAATAATGACATTTTTAACACAAAGTTGGCACTTTTAATGGACTTTTAATGCAGATTTTAATAGAACTTTGTGTTCTATAGTGCCATTATTTACCAAATGACTTCATGACAACAGTCATAGACAACCATGAAGAGTCCTTCTCGTTCATGGCAGATGTTATGTCATGTTTATGACAGCATCATGTCGTCTTATACACAGCCCTTCAAATATAGTGTTACCAGAAATTTCAAAATCGGTGTGCATAAATAACTCTTTGACCCTTCAAACTCCCTGTTTTTTTTTCTTGTTTCTTTTCATTAATACAGTAAAACAAAAACAAAAATCTGTGCCAGTGTGTAATTATGTTAGGGATAGGGTTAGCAACTAGAGATCAGGCAGAAAATCTGTGTGTAGTGATGGACTCTGACCCGAACCCTCAGAGTCACATAAATACAGTTACAAAGTCGGTCTTCTGTCACCTGAAGAACATTTCCAGGGATGAAATGTCTCAGGAAGATAGAGAAACTTTTTCATTTGTTTATCTTTAGACACATTTATTACTGCAGTAGTGTCTTCACAGGTCGTGTTCTCACTAAAACCAGGCAGATAAGAGCACATCACCCCAGTTCTAAAGTCCCTCCACTGGATCCCTGTAGTTCAGAGAACAGACTTTAAAATACTGTTGTTAGTCTACAAATCACTGAAAGGCTTAGTTAAAGATGTTGCTGTTGTTGTTTCAACCTTCCAGACCTCTCAGGTACAGACATGTTCTAGTAAGTGGAACATTGATCAACATATTTATATATATATATATTTTTTTTTATATATCTCAAAATGCAACGTTTATCGCTGGTTGGTGACTGCATGATGTTGTTACGGTGTTAAACACTTTGAGCTGCCTTGTCGCTGATACGCGCCGCACAAATAAACTCAAACTGGATCTCATTTGGTCATCAGTTGGACGTACACGCGATCCGTATTTCTAACCGACGTGATTCATGTTCGACGTTACAGTTTCAGAGAGTTTGCAGAAGCATCATGTTTTGTTTTGGTTTTTTTTCCAAAGAGATGTAATCTCTGTCTTAGGCGACAGATGCCTCAAGAGGAAAGAAAAACTAGCGAGGGGTTATCTGCTCCCTCACCTTCTCTGCTTAACACTTGCTCAGAGGTTCAGCGTCACGCAGAATAAAAACGCTCACAGGAATAGAAGGCGCTGCAGCCCGTGTGTGTGTGTGTGTGTGTGTGTGTGTGTGTGTGGTAATAAACTGGGTTAAACGTATTTTCACCAAACCCAAACACTCAGCTTCTCCTGCCTGCAAAGCACCGACAGCGGCTGCAGATTGAGCGAAGAAGATAATGCAGTTGCGTTTTGTTATGCAAACGTAAAATACCACAGCATTCTCTACAGAGTCCTTGCGTTTTCCTCTGCCACACTTAAGTACTGTTGATCGTCAAATTAATGTAGTTGGTAGAAAAGAATCAGAGTGAAGGAAAAACAATGTAGATTTTTAAACGAATGTTTCATTTATTAAAAGGGTAGAAAAAGTCCAATCTATAACCCAACGGAGATGATCCTCACATTGTGGACTGCGCATCCTTTATGAAGTACAACGTCCCACAGGAGCAGCTGGTCATCGTCTACGCTGCCAATTATTCAGGCTCTCCTGTTCCCCTCCGTCGCCGTGTGGTTTGGCTCGTTCCACAAAACGTGTCGGGTCCACACAACAACAAGCAAATTAGGCCTGCAGAGATGATTGCCAGGGCGGACCTTCCCTCCACACAGCGCTTCCACAGAGTAGCTGAAATCTCTGCAGACCGCACACAAACTGGACACAAGCTAAATTTCACCACATTTCATAACAAAATTTAAAACACAAGGTCCTGGGTTCGAATCCCGACCCAGGGTCTTTCTGCATGGAGTTTGCATGTTCTCCCTGTGCATGCTGTGGGTTTTCTCCGGGTACTCTGGCTTCCTCCCACAGTCCAAGACCAAGACTGTCAGGTTGATTGAGCTCTCTCAATTCTCCTTAGGTGTGGTTGTTTGTCCTGTCTCTGTGTTGCCCTGCGACGGACTGGCGACCTGTCCAGGGTGAACCCCGCCTCTCCAAGGAAGCCTGTAGACAAACTATTAAAAAGAAAATAAACAATCAGTCATAATAAAACCTCATTGTGTTTGTTTAGGTGATTATTTTTGTATATATACACTGCCTGGCCAAAAAAAAAGTCGCCACCAAAAAATGGTCACACTCTCTAATATTTTGTTGGAGCCCCTTTAGCTTTGATTACAGCCCGCATTCGCTGTGGCATTGTTTCAATAAGCTTATGCAGTGTCACAAGATTTATTTCCATCCAGTGTTGCATTAATCTTTCACCAAGATCTTGTATTGATGATGGGAGAGTCTGACCACTGCACAAAGCCTTCTCCAGCACATCCCAAAGATTCTCAATGGGGTTAAGGTCTGGACTCTGTGGTGGCCAATCCATGTGTGAAAAAGATGTCTCATGCTCCCTGAACCACTCTTTCACAATGTGAGCCCCATGAATCCTGGCATTGTCATCTTGGAATATGCCCGTTCCATTTGGGAAGACAAAATCCATTGATGGAATAACCTGGTCATTCAGTATATTCAGGTAGTCAGCTGACCTCATTCTTTGGGCACACAATGTTGCTGAACCTAGACCTGACCAACTGCAGCAACCCCAGATCATAGCACTGCCCCCACAGGCTTGTACAGTAGGCACTAGGCATGATGGGTGCATCACTTCACCTGCCTCCCTTCTTACCCTGATGCACCCATCACTCTGGAACAGGGTAAATCTGGACTCATCAGACCACATGACCCTCTTCCATTCCTCCAGAGTCCAATCTTTATGCTCCCTAGCAAACTGAAGCCTTTTTTTCTGGTTAGCCTTATTGATTAGAGGTTTTCTTACGGCTACACAGCTGTTCAATCCCAACCCTTTGAGTTCCCTTTGCATTGTGCATGTGGAAATGCTTTTGCGTTCACAATTAAACATACTCCTGAGTTCTGCTGTTGTTTTTCTTCGATTTGATTTGACCAAACGTTTAATGATCACGATCATTCAGGATTTTTTTCCGACCACATCTCTTCCTGGAAGACGATGGTTCCCCACCATCCTTCCAGTTTTTAATGATGCGTTGGACAGCTCTTAACCCAATTCTAGTAGTTTCTGCAATCTCCTTAGATGTTTTCTCTGCTTGATGCATGCCAATGATTTGACCCTTCTTAAACAGACTAACGTCTTTTCCACGACCACAGGATGTGTCTTTTGCCATGGTTGTTTAAGAAATGAGGAGTTACTCATTGCATCAGCTGGGGTTAAATAACTTGTTGCCAGCTGAAAGATAATCGCCTATGCAGTACTTATCCAATAGGAGGCTTGTACCTACAGTATTTGCTTAGTTAAATCCAGGTGGCGACTTTTCTTTTGGGCCAAGCAGTGTACATTTTAACTTTTTTATTTAAATTGTAATAAACACATTTTTAACTCGTCAAAAGCAACTATTCCACACTTGAATCCCAGTGTGGACTTATTATCAGACATTGACAAGTTAATTTTCCGGTTAATTCCAGCTAATTTTCTGAATCTACTGGAAACAGAAATGTCCGAACTACAGTAGAAGTAAGTTATTTTACAACAGAAACTAAATCTAACCTCCTCAACCTATAAATTCCACCTGGTTTGCTTTACTTCCAACCAGACGGTTCATCCCAGATAACGACTAACGTCCTTGACTGCAGCTACATTGTCACACTGTGCTGGTAATCTATTGCACTCAGTCCCTATTCTCTAACACAGGACACAGCTATTGCCATTTTAAAAAGCCCTCTTGCTGCTGGACACGATTTTCTCTTTCAGACCAAAAAAGGAAACTCAGTCGAACCTCTGCAGAGTTGTGTTTTCACATGCGAGTGGATCACTGCTGGGGTAGGAAAGTTAAAAAAAAAAAAAAAAGAAGAAAAGTGGGGGATGCATGTGCATGCACCTTTCTACTCCGCAGCACCTAGCAGTGAATCCTCCATCAGCTGCGTGAGGTGGGGGACAGAAGTCACTGTGTATCCCACAGAGCGAGGCAGCGAGCGAGAGAGATGCCTGGCTGGCCGTAAGGTTGCCACAGCAACAGCGAACATTGCAGGCATAGTTGTGAAAAAAGAGGGGAGGCTTTGTGGTGGCGGCAGAGCGAAGGGGTTGGTCTTGGCTGATTGGGATAATGAAGACGCCAGCGGACACTTTTTGTGAATTAAGATACAAACGCACCAGTTTGAAGGAGGGGGAAAAAAGATAGGAAAACACTCAATCAAACCACAATTAACGCTCTTTTTCTTTAGGGGACATCACGTCATGGGCGCGTCAAATGTTTTTACAGCGCCCAAACAACAATAAATGGCTTCCTTGATGGTTTCTTGTTTGTTTGTTTTTTTCTTTTTGCATGGCGTGTTACGACCCTTGGAAAACGAGCCCAAATGGCAAAGTGCATTTTCGGAAAGATGAATGAACGCGAGGAGGAATGTGTGTCAAGGGCGAGAGCGTCCCTGAATGTGGCGCTGGATGGGGAGTGCGTAGGAACTAAGTGGAGACACATAAGGCCCCATTTCTTTGACAACGAGTCCACAGGGAGCACCTGCAACCAGCAGCTGGAAAAAAAAAAAAAAAAAAAGATCAGCTGATTCTCCTCTTTCCAGAGGACCGAAAGCGGCCTCTGTGTGCAGCACGTCGGAGACGTTTGTTTCCTGTTTAACGCGGTGCTCGAAAGGAAAAGCTGAAAAAGATACTAACTACAATGCTTTGTAAAAGCACATCCGCCGTTTCCCCCCAAAATCAAGAATCAAACGTGTTTCACTGGGATTTTCTAAACCAGGGGTGTCTAACTTGTTTTCAGTTTGGATTAGGCCGTACCAAGATGTTTAATGTTCTCAAAGGGCCAGTTGTGCCATTAAGATAGAACCCATTAATAAACTTAAAATATGAATAGCTGCTGCATTCAATAAGTACGTCTTAAAGGAGCAGTGTTATGTGTTTTACAGGCACAGAGTGCCATTTTATAGCACAATCAAGTAACTATGTGACGTTCAGTTGCAATAAAAATGCTGCATATATTAAATATGACTCAAAAGAAATTTGACTTTGTAATTTTACGCCTCTGTCACTTTAAGAAGCTCCTCCTCTTTCTGAAACCTTCAGGAAGTCAGCACGACATGGCTCCTCTATTAGTCTTTTAGCAACATTTTTCACTGAGAAGCTGGTATAGTGAGCTCAGCAGGTCAGCAGTTCCACCAGGTGTTTACTAATTGCTGCTGGCTAGTCTGAAGGAGCTGAGTGGAGGAAACTGTAGCTCAGAGGAGGAGCTTTGTCCCGGCGCTCAGTTGAACCAAGAGTTTTTCAGAGCTGAACGGTTTCCATGGGAGATTAAAGGATTTTCCAAACATTCATGAAAGAATCAAACCAACAATCCAGGTGTGTTTAAGTCTAAGGAATAACATTATAATGTTATTAACATTAGAATAACATTATTCTAAGGAATAACATTATAATGTGACACAAAGTTCAAAAAAGCCGATTTTACATAATACTGCCCCTTTAAAATGAAATAATATTGAACATCTTTGACATTGATGTAATTTGGCAGTATGCAGATGAAAACTGATTTGATTCAATTGATAAAATAGTATTTAAGCACACAAAAGGTTATTTTTATGTGGGCCTCTGGACTCTAGGTGGCCACCTAAAAAGCACTGGGGGGCCAGATTTGGGCCTTTAGTTTGACACGTGTTCTAGACCAATACAAAGTTGTACAAAAAGTGCAACAAATAAGGTATATATCTTATTTTAATTTGACATGAAAAAAGAGACCCTGTTTAAGCCTATTTAAAGGCCCAGTCAAAGTCCAGACCTCAATCCAGGCCAGTCTGTCAGAAAACTTCAAAAAGCCAATCTGAGCAGGAGGTTTTTCACCGAGAACGAACAACAGATCCAGCCTTGAATAACTTGGAAGGAATCGGGAGTAAACAAAGGAAAATCCAGCAAGGATTCACCGGTGACATTTAAAACAGATTGATTAACAAAAGAGAAAGCAAATATACCTTAATAGGAAGTGAGACAAAAACAAAAGTATATTCTGACCTGCGACGAGGGAACGGAGCTTTTCAGTTTAAGGTGTTGGTTTATGGAAATAATAAGACATTCTAAGCCTCTTTCTCCATTTAAAAGAAATGTGAAAATGCTTATGATGACACGATTATGGCATTGAATAATCTAATACTTGGTTGTGTATTTGAAATATGTCTGCAATGTTCTTCTGAGTTGAACAGCTAATATTCTCTCTGTATGGATAGAGATGTTCTATAGCTTCTTTCTGCTCCTCTTCATAAATGATTTCTTTGGCTGTTACATGAGCTACTCATATTTATTGAATGAATGACGTAAAAAAAAGAAAAAGAAAATGAATGACCACAACTTCAAGTGCTTCAGCACCAGGGAGGAGTGGAAACTGGACGGGCTTCACAGGCGAGTAAACGAACAGATGTGAGGGGTGGTGGATGAATGACAGAGAGCAATTATAACAACACAGGCCGACACGGGATAATAACCTAATAAACATAAAATGAATAGAAGTACAACTAAAAATAAATAAATGGAACTAGATCAGAAGAACAAACAACAACACAAGAACACGAAACTCAAGACAACACGGCACGTTGCGTTTCGAGGACAAAGTCATGTTTCTCTTTCAGATTCAACCCGCAATCACAGCAAACATTTCCCATAATTATAGATTTAATTAGAAACAACAAAAAAGAAGAAGAAGAAGAAGAAAAAAAACAAGGCCGCAAACATATCTGTAACATTTATTAAAGACAGTGGGACTTTTATTAAATACCACGCTGCCATATTGATATCCCGTCCTGCAGCTCGGCCATCAGATGTCAGCAGTCCTAATTACGCCTTTTAATTTCCAAAGCCTGGGAACGCGGCGGCCATGTTGACTTTAGATGCGGCCGCTTCCCGCCGGAGCACGGCTGTGTGTTTGTACGGCGTGGAGGAAGCAGCTCCACTGGGACCTGGTGACAACGGTGCTGGTCAGACAGAGTTAAGGCAAGCGAAGCAGCAGAAACAGCTTCAGGCTGCTGTTTTAGTTGTTTATATATACACACATGTATTTCTTTTTTTCTTTTTTTTAATGGAGGAAATTCTTGGTCTCAAAACTGCACCTAATATTGTGGATTTATGGGCTGAGAGAAAGTTAAACTGCTCCAAAACAAAACAAAACAGACACAGTCACAGGAGATGCTTTGCTGGCTTTCTACTTGTCTTTGTGTCGAAAATGTAAAGGTAAATCTCACAAATATTATTTAGTACAAAGGGAAAGAGCTTGTTCTCCTGCAGTACTTTTATTTTCTGATTCAAGCCATTAGTTCTGCAGCTATTTTTACACCTTTTGTAAAAACCAGTACTTCAGCTTTGCTTTTATTCTGCAACCATTGTCCCAGGCGAAGCGCTTCCTGCAGCTTTCTCTTTCTCTGCTTTTGTTTGGACGAACCAATAAGCGCTGTACTTCTAAATGTCAAACTGTGTTTTTATTTGCCGTGGCGACACGAGAGAGTATTCACATCCTTCGGCTTTTTGCTGTGCTACGTCCGCAAACTTCCATGTACCTCATTAGGATTTTATATGTGATAGACCAAAACAGTCTGGTGGGTAGCTATATATTCAGATTTTGTTTTTTAATTTTTTGGGTGTAAAATTGTTTTTGTCCCTCATTATTCAACTGTTTGTGGAGCAAACGTCTGGAGTCATTCTGCGTCTGACTCCAAACAGCTTTACAGACACAGTGACATTTTCTCCGCCTCTTTTCTACTGATTCGATGGCGGACGTCAACCAGTCTTCACGTTTTGCCGCAGATTCTCAATTGGATCAACGCCTGGAGATTGACTCGGCCACCTTGGCACACCAATATGCTCTCGGTTAAAGTTTGGGGTTGTTGTTGTTGGTAGACTCGGTTCGATTTGGGACCAAAATCTGGTTATAGCATAAAAAAAAAAAAATGTGGAGAAAAGTTCATATGACCTCAATATTTCAAGGCGCTGTCCTTGGTTTTCCATCAGATCTTCCGCAATGTCCTGCTGGTTTGTGTTTCAACCTTCGGGACTCAATATGTTTTCATTTAGCTTCACTAGACGCTCCACAAAGATCCAAAACACTAAGCAAACTGCTGTGCCGATACGTCCCGTACGTCTGATCCAGCAGGCTGATATCCTGATACTTGCACTCTGGTTGCATCATTCCCCTCCTTCTCCCCTCTAATCTCTCATTTGTAATGTCGCAATAACGAATTTGATGTCACTTTCATTCTTAAGGCGCCAGAACAGGAAGTGGATCGGAACATTTTCTTTCCTAAATCATGCAACTCAGCAGGACCGTTCATCTTTATCCCATTTCATATGCCGATATAAAATGATTTATTGTGGTTTCTGACAAGTGAAAGATCACAGCAATTAAGGAAAGGTAACAGAGTAAGAAGTGCTAAATCAATGATTCGTGCAACACATTTCAGTAAAACAAGATATGTTTTAAAAAATGGGGAAACGCTTCATTTTAGGCTTCTCTGGGTAGAATTAACACTTTGACAAAGACTTTAAGGTTCATCTTTGACTAGTGAAATAGGAAATGTTAAATAAAGAGTAAAAAGTCTACATAATGATGTTAAAGTGCCAGGATTCGGTGATATCGATATATGTTACATCCATCCAACTGAAAAAAAGCAAAACTGTCAGACTGGAAAATTTAAAAGTGCAGTAACTGGGTCGCATAACCCATTTTAACTTAGGGTGTTTTCACACCTGACAGTCTGGTAGACTTGGTTCGATTTGGGACCAAAATCACAACATTTGTTACATTTCCAGCTGCTGTGCTTCTCTTTCACACTGCACTGTGTCAAACGAACCAAACCCTTTGAAAAACCTGTTCCTCCCCTCGCCTGGAGGGGCGCTGCACCAAGAACAACTGAAGGAAACTACACCAAAACCTCTGAAAAAGACATGAGCCCAACTTCCTTCTTTGCTAAAGGTAAACAAAAATGGAGTAGTGTCAGATTGTAGCTCTAGTATCTAGTCCAATGCTAGCAGGAGTCATTTCTCCTGCTAGCATTGGATTAGAGTGTTTGTTTTGGTTGTATTTACCCAGAATGCCCTCTGGTTTAATCTGCTTTGTGCATTAGGAGCGGTCTCCGGTTCATCCATCTATGTATTCAAACTGTGCCAGAGTTCAGTTCAACCCAAACCAAGACCTGGGTTTGTAAAGACAAGAGTTCAATTTTTTTAGGCAGCATCAGAGTTTGGTTGAGCATTCACACATCCCCAAACCAATCAGACTTTCTTGGCAAACGAACTAGAGTTAAACTAAAACGGACTAACCAAACGGCTGGTGTGAATGGATCCTAAGACGTAACTGAACGCCCTCAGTTTTCTTTAGCAGGAGTCTATTGGCAGGCCACATCTTGACTTAGTGACACATTGTACTCCAGATCAACTTGGGAGAACATCTTTTGTCCACAGATCAACCCAATGAGCGTCTGAATTTGATTTCGCTATAGGGCATTGTGTCCTAACTAAAGTCCTAGTTAAAGCTTTCATTGTCATGTTAAGAAGTTATTCTTATGTGGATTTTGATGTATGCTTGGACATACTGCGACGCTGCAAAATAAAACACAAGGTTTAGAGTCCCAACTAGTTAGAATTCACCATTCCGCCTTCTGGCCAGGTAGACCCTGTCATCGGCCGATCCGACACCCCCACACTTACCGTGACAGTAAATACGGGGAGGTTAGCGACAGAAACAAACCCGCTGAAGAGCTGCAGAACAGCTTAACTTCTGAAATGTAACCAAAAGAGGTTACGAAGGAGTCTCCTTCATCCTCGTACTTCCGACATCATTTTCCCTGCTGCCTCGTTTCCTCTCGACCGGGTTGGCACACACAGACCAGTGATGTGAGGATATGACCCCGAGCTGTCATTGTTTTCCTGCAAACTCCTTCCCTCTCCCTCCTTGCTCGTCCTCAGGGATGTCGGGGCAGCACACAACGGGTGATTTTTAAAATTAATTAATTTTTTTAACCATAAGTGCAGGTACCGTGTCTTCAATTTTTTTTTTTTTTTTTTTTTTCTGAAAAGCCAGCAGAAAGTGTTTGGAATAACTCACCTGAAATGTCCTACCAGGCCGTCCGTCACTGAGTTTTCAAAGTGACAGGGGAGCCATTAGCCCGGCTCAGAGTGTGTGTAATGGGATGAAAATTGTTGGGCTTGTGATGTTTTGAGTGCGTCTTCTATCATCTTTGCACTTGAAAGATGTATGAGAACTTATTCCTAGAGAGGCCTTATGGTTTAGGTGCACAACAAAACATGTTTTTTTTTTTGTGCCATATTCGGAGTGCGGATCCAAATTCATCCGGTGGTCTGCTGCATAGGGACACACACACACACACACTCACCTTCCCCCACCCATAGCTCACCCTCTGCAAAACCTGCCATTCCCAGGTCCATGATGTAATGCTAGCACACACACCCCCATCCTCTCCCTCCGTCTCTCACACACTCTTCTCCTCTCCTTCCTCCCCCTTCTTTCGATTGGTTGCTTTCGTCTGCATCTGCTGGATCAGCTCTGACTCCTTCGCACGCGCACACACACATTTACACATGCGCTGGCAAACGGGGGATTCCTCCGCCACTGCAGCCTCTGCTCAAGTCTCCACCTGGCTCTAGCAGAAGAAGAAGAAAAAAAAAAACCTCCACACGGTGAGTGCATCCTCCTTCCCTTTCAGATAGCAGGTGATTGTGGCTCTCAGTAAAAGACAAAAAGGAAAACGATGAGAAGATGCTGATTTTTCATCGCGGCTGCTGCAGCCTGGGAGTTACGAAGTGGCGTGAGGAGGAGGGGGAGCCGCTCGGTTACTACAGACACCGGTCATCTCGGCGCTCCGTGCCGTGGCAGTGCGTTGCTCCGGGTTGTGCGGCTTCGCGGACGAATCCGAACAGGAAGAAGGACGCCGGGGTGCACGTGCGTGAGGTGAGAAACCCGCTTTTCACGTCGCGGCTGAATCAGGAAGCTACCGTGTCCTCCAGGGTGTTGAGTGAGGTGTCAAGTCACCTTGTTGGAAAGGAAAGGAGGAAAGGAGAAGAGCTGCGGCGGCGTTAAGTTGCGTGCTGCGGTGTGTGTGTGTTTTGGACCGGCTCGGATAAATCCCCGTCAGTCCCGTTATGTCGCCTGAAGAAACAGGGTGTGTACATGTGGTGTGAACCGGTGACATTTGGTCTCTCTCTCTCTCTCTCTCTCTTTTCTTATTATATGCGCTCCGCTCCTTTACTGTGGGACTCGGTGACACTGAGCATAATAGGAAAAGTAATTCTATTATCGCCTCGGCTTTTCACTGCTGAGTGACACATTAATGATAATGGAAGTGGGCGAAAGGAAATCACTGGTCCATCTCTCTCTCTCTCTCTCTCTCTCTGCTCATTCTGACCAATTTGAAACATTTGTGCGATGAAATGTTAATATTTTAAAACGGCAGCTCTAATCTACTTCACTTGACATTTGGAAGCTCCCTTAATGATTTCCTTTTGTAATGCGTTTCCATGTTCTTCGATACACCGAGTTAGATTAAAAAAAAAAAAGTTCTACTTAGAAGTGCTTTGCAAGATTATTTATACCTTGAAGCTGTTTGCATGGATTCATGTTACAAACGCAAACTTCTGTTTCCATATTTTTTTCTTTTAACTAATTAAAGTTTGAAAAGTGTGGCTTGAATTTGCTCTCAGTTCTTCTGAACTGGGCCAGACTTTAAATAGGGCTTTCAGGGACATTCAGCCCAGGGCTTCAAGTGCTTGGGGGATATTTTTTTTATGCTATTTTATTTACAATTGCAAGTTTAGCAAACAAACTCATAGAAAATTCATAGACCCATATCTAGAAAGGTATTTTAATATAGTTGGGTTATATCAAGTCGTTAAATCAATAGATTTTGAAGATTATGAGCGATCTACCAGACTGTTTGCACTAACAATTCATTCATTCGTGCCAACCGAAGCATTTGTCTACCTAACAATGTACAGTAATTCTTCAGTCACGGATTCACGTCTGGAGACTAAACTTGCTGATTACTTTGTTTGCAAAATAGTCAGATTTGATGGAGCGCTTATGTGAAACAGCAATTTTTACCCCGACGTAAAAAAAAATCCCATAAAATTCACGTTTTCGAACGTGGTTCCCATTTCTCACACATAATCAGGTATTTTGTTCATGTCTTCCATTTTCCGTCCAACGTGTGATTACATGTGCAGACCTGTGGAGGTATATGCGATGCACATATGTGAATCCCCATGTGAAACATGGGAATCACATGTTTTTCCTTTGCTTTTCCCCCCCTACCGATAAACGTTTCAAATCCACATGCAAGCACACGGTTTTCACATGTGAAATTCGTCTTGACCCAGCTTCTCAGTTGTTTGATTCTGGACCTTGATTGGACCGTCATAACACATGAATGCGCTTTGATCTAAGCCCGACTGGTCCTGGTTTCGGATGTGTCCAACACACCTCATTCGAAGCTCTGTCAGGTGTCGAGCAGCAGGAAAACACACAAAAACATCCAGGACAGGGATCACTGAGGACCAGGGTTGAGTTCCTGTCTCCACATCTACATCATCCTGTTGGAATGTATGTTTTGAAACAAAACCGTGTTTCCTTCAGGATTGCGCTGTGTTTAGGTCACTCCACTTGCCATTAAATCTGTCCCCACAGCACAATATGAAGTGAAAACATCATTTCACCTCACATTATTCAGGGGGATCACAGATAAGGTCCTGAATATGTATGCACACCACACGTTCTAGATTTGCAATTGCTGAAACAGCAAATAAATAAAGCCGTGAACGGCAGCAGTGCGAATCCACGAGGCGCCGCCAATTCATTGGCTGCCGGCAGCACAAAAGCAAACACACATCTCACCCTCCATCATCTGCGTGCCATTTCTTTCATTACTCAATAAACCAATCAGCTCTGCTATGCCTTTCAACAAACTCGTTATTTATGGGGACAGCCGTCCGACCCCCCCCCCACGCTCCTCTCCCCTTCATTAGAGATCTTCAGACTCAGCAGGCCTGATTTGAATGAGGCCCCTCATGAAACTGTGAGCAAATATGTGTGTTGATTTTTTATTTATTTTTCCAAATCAATGATTAGCACACGAAAAGACTCTTCCTGGAGGCTATTTAACTCTGACATGGACTCTGTGGGGGTAAATGAAGAGTAATTATGATTGTGGCCTCAACAAAAAAAAGCTAATAAAGCAACAGGCAATGAGGAAAAGGAGCTACATCTTCAGCTCCAATGGGCTGTTTGGGATGTATTTGGGCGTTTAGAGGGTTAGCGAGTGGTCATACTAAGATAGTTTATTGATTTCTTGCTGTTTCAACCTCATTACATCTGACAACAGACAGCAGTGTCACCTCTCTGCCCCACAAACCTTTAAAAGTGACTCCAGAATCTCATATTAAACTCATTTGCTGTTGGTTTACTTGTTTTTACATAAAATCTGAGTCTCATGTCTGCAGGGCTGCGTTCGGTACCCATTTCTTGCTAAATGAAATGGTCGGGTCTGCCCTGAAGTGATGTGAGAGCCATGTGTTGTTGGGTTTTTTTTTAAATGAACATGAACGTACATGAAGCCTTGACAGATTTACAAGTGGAAAAGACAGATTATATTTCTAATCAGGACCCGTCAGTGTGTCCCTTCCAGTCTGTGCAGGCTCTTCTTCAATATCAGCTGTTTATTTCTACTCATTTTATCTAAAGATTTAATGGCTTCCTTCCACCTGACCTCGGCTTTGACCCTCATCGGAACGTCTCCGAGAGAAAAAAACGTGCAGAGATTGCAAGGCCGCTGCGTCTGTCTGGTACTTCCATTCCCAAGTGGCGTTCTATAAAAAGTCCTTTTTCTACGAAGCTGTTCTCGCAAATCTCATTCGTCTTTGTTTTCATAAAATGCTGTCAAAGGGAGAAAAAAAAATCTCGGAGCATTCAAGTGCGCCGAGTTCATTTATTTATTTTTTTATGACATCACATTTAACTTTGGATGAGCTGATGATGCGCAGTTCCACCAGGTGTTTGCTAATTTCTGCTGGCTAGTCTGAAGGAGCTGAGTGGGGGAGATGTGGTGGAGGGATGCTCTGTGAGGCGGAAGCTTGGAAACGGCAACTCAGAGGAGGAGCTGTGTCTTGTAGGCGGAGCTAGGTCCACTAAGGTGTTTTGTATAGCTGAACGGTTGCCATGGAGATTAAAGGATTTCTCAAACGTGTATGGAAGAATCAAAGCAGCACTCCGGGTGTGTTTTGATGAGGGAACAACATTAAAACATCATGTAAAACTTTAAAAAGTAGTTTTTTTTTCTTAATACTCTCAAAATCTGCACAAAGTGTCATAGACATTTATTAATAAAAGTCTGTAAATATGCTCAAATACAGATTATGACAAGGAGGCTTTTTTTGTAGAGTTAAAACCAACTAAACCGAACTAGAGCACCTATAACAAAGTCAGATTATAGCTCACCAGCTGTCTTTTTGTTTCTTTAGCACAGCTGAAAATGTTTAGTGCACCATGTCAGCATTATGTCTGTACAAACAAAAGGTGTGTCCGAGAGGAAAAAGCTCTGAATCGCTATTTATATGTTATATTGTTGAATAATTGATTCATTTATTGTAACTGTATGTGAGCTTTAGGAATCCATTCTGTGATAGCAGATTAATAACTCTGTGTTTTGGGAGCAGAGGCAGGGATCCGAGTGCATGGAAGAGGCGAGGAGCTAAGAATAACTGCCATTCTGTTTCTGATCCACAAACTGACCTTCAAGTGGAACCCAACAGGTTCTGATTTTCAGGACCGTTGCAAAGAACTGCAACAGCTTGCAAGAAATTCAAAGGCAAGGATGCATTCATAGAGTGCATTCAGTTTGATGCACTCTTTCTTTTGATGCTCTGCAGTGCTCAATATGTGGATTAACTGAGTTTATTTGCACTGTAAAGGGCTAAATTCATTATTTCCTCCTCGCCGCCTGAGGCGTTTCCTCAAAGCCCTCCTCCCCCTCCTCCTCCTGCTCTGCAGCTGTGTAGGACCTTCACCTATGCCCTCCTGCTGGGCAGCCCACAGCCTCCCATCTTCAAAAAGAAAAAAACCCGTAAAGAAAGACACGAGCGAACAACATCGGCTGTGCAAACACACTGACGAACGTCTTCATTTGAGCGGCGCTGGCCGTCAGACGTCACCGACCAAACTCTCAGGGGGGAAAACGGAACCAAATTTAGCTGCATTAATCTCATAACCGCTCGCAGAGTTCACATCATCGCCACATCTCAGCCCTTCCCCCAGAACAGAGTGTCTTTCATTCATTAGGGGAGACGGAGAGGTGTGCAGGAGTCCGTCTTGCTGCATGTCAGAGTGTCTCCTTGTGCTTGTTTTACTGATTACTGACCTCAGGAGGAGAAGCTGGATAATCTACAGACACCTGCTTGTTTTTTTTTCTCCTTCTGATTCTTATCTTCCCCGTTCGAACATTGTTGCTGGGTATTCTTTTAAGACTGACGCAATTAATCGGATTGATCGTGACAAATCGATTGTTGAAATAATCGTCAACTAATTCAGTAATTGATTAATCGCTAACTCAAGTGTACAGACTCAAAAAAAAAAGCAATTAGCTGAAACAAACCAACATAGTCAGAGCAGCAGTTAAGCCAAAACTGTACATACACATATATATATTTTTTCCATTTAAAGATAAAAAACATCTTTGTCTGTAAATATGTTTCACCCAGAACTCCTCAAATGCTACAGTTTTAGCTTCACCTGCTCTATAATGCCATGTTATTGCATTTTAGGTAATAAGTTGTTTATTTTCTTATTAAGAAATGGAATTTAATGAGTTGTATGATGGCATATTTTAATGGGTTTCTAATGTTGTATTAAAAAAACCTATTTCCCCCCCATCCGATTAATCGATTAATCGTTAGAATAATTGGTTCCTCAGATAATCGTGAGTTTTTATTTTATTTTTGGACCTTTCCTACAAGCTAAAAGAACAAGCAGTTGGTTCCATCATCAGATCTAACCCCCTGTGCTGCAATAGTAAAACGAGGATGCTTTATTTGCTCCGAAGTCTTCCACTGAGACCGCTTTCTGCGTGAAGAAGTGGAGATGATTAGTTACAGGAACCAAGGACCTTGAAAGAAAACACAAAGAAAGATAGTGTACCATAAAAGTTAGCGCCAATTAAGCGGGATGACACGATTTGCATCCGTTTGGTTTTTTTTAATTGTCTTTCATGTCGCTGTAAAGACAGGCCGTCCTGTGTGTGTGGGTGTGTGTGTGTGTGTGTGTGTGTGCATGGCAGAGGAAGAAAGGCAGCCACAACGAGGCAGCAGGGAGGGATGGGAGAGCAAAATAAAAACAGGGGAAGCCACTTCTCATGTCTTTGATATGGACATGAGCTGCCATCTGCCGCAGCTGAGTGATTTTTACTGTCTCTGTGAGCAACAGGTCGTGCTAGCTTGTACCAACAACCTAGCAGGCACTGGCTGTTACACGGAGCGTTAGATCATTTAACTGGAAGGAAGGAAGGAAGGAGAGAAAGAAAAGAAAGAAAGTCACGTTTAGTGGAATAACAGAGGATCTGAAGCCTGTAATTTCAGCCTACACAAGGTGTTTCTATAGTCTGGATTTGTGCAGTACTTGGGGAAAATAGGAGTTCATTTGAGTCATATTTTATATGCCCTCCCACAGAGTATTTCTTTGACAAAGATACACCTAAACAACGCCCAAATGCTCCTTAGTCATTACCATAAAATGTACACTGTAGAAGGTAATCCATACATTTCACGAAATCTAAGTGAACTAGTCTGCAAATTAAGTTCCTGGTAAATAAAGGGAACAAAACAGGAAATACAGTTTGTGTCTCATCTGACCTCAGTGTGCTAACTACACAAGACTCCACTGCTGACAAACAAGCATGTTGGCATGTTGGACTTTGTTTAACGTTTAGTGTAGTGGGTTTTTTTATAAAGTTTTTTACAAGCCCAAGCGCATTGTGCCAGAAGCTAGCTAAGTGTGCAGGTTGGGATATAATGATGTGGGCTGTCTTACCAGATGCGGTACTGGTAGACTTTATACCAGTACCATAGGAAGGAAGGAATGTACTGGGATCTTCTTGATAAGAATTTGAAGATGAAACGTGTGGATTTCCAAACAAGACAGCAGTTCCTGACACACTGGCAAGAAAAATCTTAATTGGTTTCAGAGAAAGAATGTAAAACTGCTTGAAAGGCCCAGTCAATCACTTCACTGAAAATCTATTGAAAAACTCGAAGATCAGAATCCATAGAAAGGATCCCCTGAACAATCGCAGACGAACAGGTCACATTCTGAAAACGGCGTGTGAAAATAACTGCGGCCAACATGGTGGCGTAAAAGGACCCTTGTTTTTGTTCAGGATCACCGCTGGTCTCCAACTACACGTCAGCTACAGAGCTGGCTAGCTTGATGAAATGCTATGAGGCAGCTACAGTATGTTCTGTGGTGGCCAAAGTTGGATTTTTAGGTTTCAAAACAACTTTCTTTGTTTCGTTATGTTTTTTTGTTGGGCGACTACACAACAGATTTCCAGATCTGCTGTTTGTCTGGTACTTAACCTCAACAAAAGCTCCGCGGGGGGCCTTGACCCGGATATGCCTGGGCATTGGATGGCGCCTTAGTTAACGGATGATGACAGTAAAACATTATTGGAGATCAGCATCAGATCGAGGGAGACGTGTTCAATATTAACAAAATAATATAGTACGCTCCAAATAAACTCAGATAGACTTTTTAGGAATGTACAATACATATCCAATCAAATGTTTAGTTAAAACCTACTGAAGTTGCAGAGAATGTGATTTTCTCATTTGTTAGATTGTAACCACAAACTATAAGACTTATGCACTAAGCAAACACACACTAGTGCACAGTTGTGAAATTGAAGAACAATATTACTAATATACACAGATTTTTATTTGAGTAAATACTTTGTAAAAACAACTAATTTCCCCATTTTTCATGGCAAAATAGTTCAAACTCTGTGAGACTGGAAGAGGACCCTCTGTGAAGATCTGATTTTAAGTCTCAGTAAGTTTAATATCAGGACTTTGACTGAACCATGCTGACCATGAGGCTAACCGATGTTTGCAATCGGATCCTTTTCTTTCCACGTTTTAGTTTTGTTCTCGCTCGTGTTGGTCTGTCACTATAAGATACACAGACATGTCGGAGGATTCCAACCTCAGAAGTAAGTCCCTGTTTGTACTTGAAGGACTACCAAGCGTCCCCACAGATAAGGAAGAGGAACTTTGAGTCAGTGCCGGCCTACCGGGACGGAAATGTGAAGAGACTTTTTAAAAGGGAACACCAAAGCAGGTGTGGGACAGAAAGCCAGCGAGAGTTGCCATTAGGCTAACCCCTTCCTGTTCAGTCTGCACAATATGTATTTACTGGAAGCAGGCTATGAGTACAGACATCTACCTCTACGTACTCTATCAGAAAAACTGCCAAACAAAAACCCGGCAGAGAGCGACGACATTTTCAGGACGAGCCTTCACGCCTCCGTCAAGACAAGCCATTAGGATGCAGCCCGGAGCATTCTGCGCCTGCTTTTAGTTGTTGTCATCACATTTCTCAAAATATCTGACAAATTCCCTTGTTGCTTACAGTAGCCGAAAGCACAAAGCTGGAGATTAATTATAAGACTATCTCCCTTGCAGGTCTTCTGTGTTACACATGAGGCTTTATTTGCCCCCGCCTCCCTGGGTCAGAATAAAATCGTCTCTTCTGGATTTTCTACGAAAAGCAGAAAAAGCAGAGAGGCCAGGATGCAACAGTGTAACAATGCACTGTTATTAAAGGGAAACTAGACAACTTAACTTTCACAGTTCTCTTTATTCCTCCCACAAGCCAAACAGAGATTACATGAATGGCTGAGTCTGGACGTGCCCAGGTCGTTGCCTTTGTACATAATCCTCCCTAATTCTCTTTGTAGTGGACACGCTCAGCTGTCAGTCATTGTTTGAAGCCTGCAAGGAAGCCCCGGGAACAAAGAGGATAACTGATATCAACGGCGACAGAGAAAGAGGAGTTTAAGTCTGGAGTGGGAAAAAAAAAAGAAATCACAGCTTCTTCTCTGTGTTTTGTTGCTTCCTGCTACGAAAAATACATTGCGTACGGCGCATTTTTCGGAAATAAGCACAGTTCACACACTGAAGTGACATCTTGGTCCATCTTTGACTGATACATAAAATTCAACACCAGACTGTTCAACATTGTTTCACAAAATCTGTGGTTTGTGTTTAAACTATGTCACAGTTTTACTGCATTTAATAACATACTTATTATGCAGTTTTGATGCAACGAAATGTGCTTCTATTTTCTTTTCAATAAAAACAAATAGCATGTGGAACATTTGTTTCACCATACTCGGAAGTTGGGCATTTATCGTATCGTCTGTCATTTATCGTATCGTCTGTCATTTATCGTATCGTTTGTCATTTATTGTGATAGATTTGTTGTCACAATAAAAAATTTGAGGATGTTTTGACAAACTCCAGTAAGCGATGTTGACAATCCGTCAAAACGCATATGTTTCCATTACAGCTATACTGCTGTAATGGAAGAGGCGAAGAGCAGCCATTTTGAAAGGCGAAGTCGTCCTTAAACGTCTTAGCTGGGAGTGGTCAGAGTTTCTCCCACTTTTCCAGTGGGAAGTTCAAGTTAGACATTCCAGAGAATTTTTCCTACTGGAAAGTCGTAATTTCCAAGTTTTTTACAAGTGGAGCGCCACTAATGCCTAGATGCCCTGAGTTTCAGTCATGTTGCCTGATTATGGAAGCAATCAATAGTGTATCTAATAAAGTGGCTGTTAAGTGTATCTAAAATATCAGCTATGCATGACAAATGAGTTAACTGTACTGAAGTTTTCACTTGGATTCTAATCAAAATGTGTCGATTGAAAAAATCAATAATTGAATCATCATTGAACATCACATTTATAAATTAATGTCCAATTAACGTCTAGCTGATTCTAAAGAGTAACATTCAGAGTTCATCTTTATAGTGTCCTTTCTGTATCTTAATCGAGATATTAAAGAAATAACACCATTTCTTCGAATTTCCTTACACAAACTGTGATGTTTTTTATGTAACTTTTCGAAAATTACATTCTTGCTTATTTATTTTTGGATTTTGGATCCCGCCATCAACCGAGAGAGTCGTACTATCCCTTTAATTGTCGGTAGGGCTTTCTGTCATTAGTTCTTCCTCGTCGTTTGTTTAGGTCTCCATTGGTTCTTCCTCGTCGTTTTGTTAGTTGTCCATTGGTTCTTCCTCGTCCTTTGCGTGATGAGCAGCAGCCGGTGCCGCTGGGCTCTGTGTCGGCCGCAGGCAGCGTGCGCTGAGGGAGGAGCTAAAGTTTGGAGGCATGAAAAGGGAGCAGCGTTCAGTTTGTATCGTAGGAGATTTGCTTTCGCACGCTGGGAGGATGTACGCCGCTTCTCTGTCAGCGCCGGGCGCATTTTGAGGATTTAGCCTTTAACTTTGGGTCCGTTTTTTTTTTTTTTTAATTTTCTTTTCTTTCTTTTATTATTATTTTTTTTTGCCACTTTTACCCAGGGACCGGGCGTTGTTCTCTGCGGAAGGTAAGCGGCTCTCTCTGCCTCCGCTCGGTTACAGTTTTATTACCCGCACAGACAACCAGGTTTTTGTGCTTAAAAAAAAAAAAAAAAAAAAAAAAAAAGGTCTAAGGAGGAATTGTTTATTTTATAAATGTCTGAACAAAAAAAAAATCACACCTATGGACATGAACTATTATTTACATTTGTTTTATTATTATTAGTTTGAACAAGCTGTCCAGTCTTCTGTCATTTTTTCCCCCCTCGTCCTGCTCACCTCAAGCCAGGGTTCCCCGTTTTCCAGTCATGTCTGGCTGCTTTCTGACTAAATTACAGCTGCTAGGTCAGAAGAAAGGAGCAATCAGACTGAGATGATCAGCCCTGCTGTGCTAATGGTGCAGGAGGGCAGAGAGCCTGATGGACCTGTCCTCCTGGGCTTCTTCTTCTGGAGAAACAGCTGCTGTTTGCATCAAGCCCCGAACAAAACAACAAACGTCTCCTCTGCTGCCAGACAAAAAATAAATAAATCAAAAACACTGGGGGAATTGCTGCATGATCCATAATAATTCACATGTCAGAGCACTGGTCAGGATTGATCCTGCTCAACCTTTTCTCTTCTTCAGCAGCATCAGTTTTTTTTCTTGTTTGTTTTTAAATGTCACATCTACAAATTTTTTTAAATTCTCTTCATTGCTGACCAGCTTTTTGCACGTTCCCTCTGGTATTCAATCATTTATTTTTGAGATTGGAAGATATTTAGCTTCCTCCTTCAGTTCTCTGTCAAGAATTCACCAAAATGTTAATACTACTTCCAGTCACAAGAAGCGGATGAGTTAAGTTACTCAATATAATTATATAGTAGTTTTGCCGTATCTGCGTCCATACTCTTCAAAACCAGCCGTCACTTGCTGGAAGTCGGTAGGAGGGACCAGCATCTGCTTTACTGGAGAATTTATGATCTAAATCACTGGCTTCTAGTCATCTGCAGTACAACATGATCTTTTGTAAAAGCATATTCCCACTTGGAGTTGTAAATAGACATTTTCTTTGGCCATCTTGCAACTAATGTGAAATATTTCCCAAATGTTCTGATGTTTTATAGTGATCCTTTTTTAAATGTATAAATGACATCATAATGTTTATCTGCACAAGCGGTTCTGAAAGTCACTCCTTAGTGTTTTTTCTCTTCTTATTCCTTCCAAGCAGTGTGGCTATATTGTAATATTTTAAACCGGGTCTTTTGGTGCCTTTTTGCTGTTTTAACGGTGGAAACATTGTTAAAATTTGATTGAGCCGATGTTTACTGGCACACATGAGAAGTATGTTGGAGTTGGTCCCCAGTGGAATGGGTTTGACACTGCCTGTGTTTGAGTTTCAGCCACTGAAATCACACTTGGATTAAACCTTTGCATGATTGCGGCGCTAGACGGAATTAAAGACAAAATATTGTATTGCTGACAAAATACCTTTTTATATATTTGGATTCGTATCCAATTCTGCTCAAAACAACAGGCAGTCAGAACGTTGACAAAACTTTAGCATTGAGAAATGTCATCGCTTTATCCCAGTAAAAGGACCTTGCTGCGCTAAAATCTCTACCAGCGTACGCGTGGTTGCACATTTTAAGTATTTATTGTTCATAAAGATGATTTTTGAGCGGATGTGCCTTTTTAATAAAAATTAATTTGTCATTAGCAGCTGCAAAGTTGTGTAAGTCAGACTGATATTTGTAGTTAGCCGTTTTCACTCTTAATACAGTTCGCATATGTTGTCATGCTAAGCTACGTATAGCAGCCAGTTAATATTGCACATTTTATGCAGAAATTCATTGTAGTGTTTACAACCACTACTTTGATTTGATTTTATTTACTTATTTTCTGGTATGACAAGCATAGGTCTCTGAGTGTATATTTGCTTGTGTTTTTGTTTTTTTTTTCCTTTTTCTATTAAGTATTTACAGCAGCGACCACATTCGACGTTACGTTCACAGGCAACCGCAAGATTAAGTTTTTATAATTTTATACCAACCATCAACATGTGCGCTGATGATCCGCAACACAATGGTGATGCTGGCTTTAAGTTGCGAAACCTAAATGAAACTACATTAATACCAAACTTTGCAAATATTTCAGTCGGATCCTGACCTTCTGCTCTGTAGGTTTGTTTTGGTTTGTTGAGTCCGAACGTGTAGCGCGCATCACTCCAGTTGTCTGTAAAGATAACTCAACATGACCCTGGATAAAGCATCACCTTTGCTCTGGATCTGGTCTCCACAGATGACTCCTCATGAAATTAGCTACTTTTATTTTATTTATTTTTTTATCCTGAGCTTTTGGAGCTAAATCTGCTGAGTGTGCTGCCTGCCTTGTGTTTGCGTTGGGCTCATGCGCCTTGTTGGGTTCAGACTGTAAACGACTGCTGGAGCCGTTCCTTCTGATGGGCTCCGGCTTTCTTGTCGTAAACAGATTTTGAGGGTCTTTTTTTTTTTTTTTTTTTTTCTTTCTTTCTTTCTTGTAATTCAAGGATCAACTCGTTCTCCCTCACTTTTTTTTTTTTTCCTTCTCTTTTGTAATTACGCGGACCCCCACCCACATGTTGAAGCACTCAAAACAAACAGCCAGTCTCCACCCACAGCTTCAGAGGAATGGTCAGCATGCGGGGAAGTTGTGGTAAAGAGTCTGAGTCGTGGAGAGAGACCCTAAAGAACTATGTGTCCAGAGGGATTTGGATCACTCAGGGGGGGGACAAACTGATGGGAACTTGCTTGTTTAGAGTCTCCTAGCAGCCTCTCTACCGGGGCTGGGATGTGGGAAACCGGTCGTTTTTCTGGGACGGGTCCAGGTCACACCCAGGGACAGAACAGCCATGAACTGCGCCGCCTTTCCAGTATGCAAACAAAAGTTCTCCTTTCAAACAATGGCTTCTGTCCATCCACAGCAGAAAACGTTTTTTGTTTTTTTTATTCTTTTTAGGGCATGTGGGGTTTCGTTTTTGTCTTAAGGTTTGACTAAAACATCTGGCAGCGACGGCTCCTCGTGATGGCTGAGGAATTTGTGAGAAGTCACACTTAAGTCTTCGCACTCTGGCGAGAAGGTTTGACGCTTGCATTTGCATCCAGTGACTCTGTCCCTCGCTCTCTCTCTGCGGTGCTGTGGCATAGCTTTTGTCTGCCGGCTGCTCAGTCATTCATATTCGGCATAAACCTACGGATCCTGTTGAGAACGCCCCCCACCCACCTGCCTCCAGGCCCTGCAGGGGGTTTAGGTACCGGGCCAGAGTGGGATTCTGAATGCAGATGACTTTCCAGGTGGTTCTGCTGGAGATGCTGAATTTCATATGCAAATGTGATGCTCCGAATTTCATTATGGTTGCATTGACATTCCCCTGCAAAAGTACTCATACCCAGTAAACTTGTTCCAACTGCCAGCGTTTTATTTTATGTGCTATAGCAACACTAAATAGTGTTCGGTTTTGAAGAAAAGAGGCAGCATGACTGGTTTTTGCAACATTTTTTATGTTTTCGTGAACTTAAATACCTTAAAATAAAAGGAACCAGTTGCTATCAGATTTAACCTAAATGGAATCTGTGGTAATTTAATCTGAATATATTCTCAGACAAAATACATTTTATAACATTTTTAAAAATGGTTTAGCCCAAAAAAAAAAAAAGACTGTGGTGGAGGTTCACCTTCCAGTTGGAGAACCCTAAAAAGACAGCAACAACAGGATTGTTTATAGCATGTTCAAAGTGCAGACTACAATTTGAGAACCTGTGACAATACTTCAAAGAAATGCTTCTTAAAAATGCTTTCCGACTGTAAATTCATGCTATAAACCATCCATTTTATTCTCTTGTCTAGTCCTGTATGTCACAGGAAATCCTAAAAAGTTCAAGAAGCTTTCATACTTTTGCTGGAGGGGAAAAAGGGAGACAAACTGGAAAATAAAGGTCAATAAAGATCCATATTGTTGTGATTTACAGCAAAAGTTTTGCAATTAAATATTTTGTATCATAGCTTGGCTACTCTTGGAGTGTTTTCACACCTGGTTACGTATTCACACCTTCCCAAATGAACCGGACGTTCTAGATGAACCAACTGGAGTTTAATTAGAGCGGACTCAGTGGGGCTGGTGTGGATGCACCCCAAGAAAACTGCAGCAATGAATCCTCCATTTACCTGGCTTAGTGAGGTGCTATTGTTTACTAATGTCTGTTTTGCACTTTATTTGTTTTAAAGTGTAAAATCAGTGACGTTGAGCTTCTCATTAATCTTAACATGAGTTCTTAACCTTACCTGTTTTAGTTCTGTTGCATTTCTTCAGTAGCTCCATGCTAGTCTTTAGCAATGGGGGCTTTTTCTTGATGAAGCTGCGTATTGACAGCGCCTGCTGTGGTTAGAATCTCGGTGCTATACTTCCCCCTAAACGCCTCTCTGTAGGTCTCCAGTGGAAGTGGGCTTGTATCGCCGCCGTTTCTATTTGTATTGAAGGTTAGACAAAGTGCACTCGGCTGCGGCTCGCAGGAGATCCTGACTGAGGCGGCTGTCGGTGGATGGAAACGTGTTGCATAACGAGCTTCTCTCCGGAGAGAAATTTAACATTTCCTCTGCTCTCCTTCGGGTTTTTTTTTTCCTTTTTGAAGGAAAGCCAGAGAAAAAGAGAGCAGGACTTTTTGGAATGAAAACACACCTGCTTTATGTCTGGAATGGTTTTTTTTCCTTTTCTTTTTTTCTTGAGAATCGGACGTTTGCCCATTTTCCTGGAAATTTGCAGCTAAAAAACTTTAGAAATCTGAAATTCTCTAGGGTGAGTGTGTGTGTGTGTGTGTGTGGTTGCTCTATCAGAGGTTTGAAATGTTGACTCGCCTACATCCAGCGAGTTGCAGACGTATTCATGCCATCGGTGGGCGATATGGACTCGAAGGTTTTATCACAATATTCTGGGGTATTATTGTGACATGAGCTATTTATTACTACTTTGTTAGGTGACTGTGTGTCACGGCAATTATAGCCCCACAAACACAACTACTGCTTTTCAGAAACATTCCCATTTGTAAAAAATCCTTTTTTTTTTAATGACGTCAACCTCATGAAGATGTGTGATTTGTATCACTAAAATGCACAGTAACTGCATTTTATCAGATGTTTTTTTTTTTGTTGTTGTTGTTAGTTGATGATCTCGAACTGTGGAGATAATTGGTAAAGCTCCCAATCCCATCGACAGACTTTTTGTTTTTTTTGTTTTTAGGGTTTGTTTTTTTTTTACATTGGAATTTATTCTTATAAGAAATAATGAATCAGTAATAAACGATACAATAAATGTGGCGTTCTGCTGACCTTGTCCATTTTTGTTGCCGCTTGGTGAAGACCAGATGTGTGGTTTACGCAAAATACATGGGAATTGGAAAGCTTTGAACACTGTTGTAAAGCTCTCCATTCAGTTTCCTGTTTGGCTTCATGCTAGATGACATGAAGTCATTTTTCAAACGTTAGTGTGAGGGATTTTGGTAGAGCAGCAGAGGATCTTCTTACAGTGGATCAGTTTAAAAAAAAAAAAAAATTTTTTAGCTAGCTTTTGGTTTGGCAAAGAAATGTAAAGGCATGTTTGATTTTTAATCCACCTTTTATGAAGCAGGCTTTGGTGAGGGTTTGGCAAAAAAAAAAAGCCCTTCTGTCTGACTTCTACAGCATAGAAAATAGGATGGTCTTTTTTATGATCTGTATCTCCTGGTAGTCCTTTAAGCTTTTGGACTGGCTCCATACTAAGATTACAGTGTTGAAAAAATTGCACCTGTTGGCACAGCAAAACCTGGATCTAGTTGAAGGATTTCACCTGCACACATGAAATGACTCACAGCAGAACAGGCCTGTGCTGCCACAGTGAGTAGGTGGATATGCAATCAGGCACGGAGTTTCTCCAGAAATCTGATTTCAACAACACGGGAGAGAAGTTTCAATTTTACCTAGGGGAAAAGCTGGGGATTTTCCTGAGAGGTAAATGTTGCCTAATTGTTTCCCAACCTTCAGTTCTATTTTTGTTTTTCTCCCCACAGTTGAGGGGAAAAAATAGTTTCTACTGTATCTCTCTGAAAACTCTGTGGGTAAACATCCATCCCCATTTTCACTATTCAGGAACAGATGGGACACGTTTGTCATTCTGGACAGGGTTACCGAGACATTCCTAGGGTTTTAAACCTCTAGGGAACCGCAGTGAGGACCGTTATCCACAAACAGAGAAACCATGAAACAGTGGTGAACCTTCCCACTACCAAAATCACTCCCAGAGCACGGGTTCTCCAGGTCACAAAAGACCCAATAAAAAAAAACGAAAAAAGTCAAGTGTGCAAAAAGGGCATCTGTTGGCAAACTACTGCAGACAAAAAAAGAAAAAAAAAAACCACACAAATGCCTGTCTTATATTTGTCCAAAAAATCTTGACTTTTCCAACAGCAGCTTTTGGCACAATATTCAGTGGACTGATGAGGCAAAGTTGTAATTTTTTTAGGAATGACGTCCTGGTACATCTCCTGCACAATATCTCATGAAAAGATCATGCGAATGAGCTTTGGTACTTGGTGACCTGGACCGCTTGCCGTAGTTGATGGAGCCATAAATTCTGCTGTCTACCAGAAAACCTTGAAGGAAAATGTCTGACCATCTTTAAGCTGAAGGTGCTCAGTTATGCTGCAGGAAAAAGATCTAAATCACACAAAGTCCGCATCAAAAGAATGACAAGAAAACAAACAAATGCAAAACAAAAGTTTTTTTGGACTGAGCTTTGCTAAAGCCCAGATTTTGACCCGATTCAGATGGTTTGTCGATCTCTTAAACAGGCCGGTGATGCTGTAGAACTCTACAATGTGGCAGGACTAAAAAACAGCGATGTCAAAACAGTGATGTAAAATACTGATTGCCAGTTAGTGCAAACGTTTGCTGGCAGCTGCTGCACAACCAGTTATTAGGCTGAGCCGGGGGAAAGCTTTTACTCCACATCTAACTTTGAGGTTGGTTTGGAAAACTTAAAAAAACAAACTAAAAACGGCATTTGTATTTGCTCATTTGTCTACCGAATTAATTTTGATCTTACACAAATCTGAAAAACTTGTCAGGGTAGAAAACACTTTTTCACACCACGGCACGCTGACCTCTATGTACTTTTTTTTTTTTTTTTTTTTTTTTAAGCTGAAGGTAAACCAACAACTGCCTTGGAGCAGCAAAGCTGTCAAATGACTCATCCAGCCCATATCGTGTTCCCACCTGGAGCTAGCTATACGTGAATAGACTTGCGGTCGCAATCATGGAAATTTCTACCTGAACGCAGAGGTGGTTTGTAAATCTTCGAACCTTGTTCGATCCCAATACCCATACAGAATGGGATGGGTATTGGGATCCCATTCTGTATCCCAATACAGTCATCTGATACGCTTTTAAATCCCATTGCACGGCTTGTCAGATCACATAAAGAAATGAGTCGTCATGTCTGTTTAGCCACAGGGATTAATCCTGCAGAAGTACCCCCACTCTCCAAACTTGATGTGCAAGTCATGAGATGACTGGTTCGCTACAGACAGCCAACCTCCTTTAGGTTTGATGATGTAATTAGCAGATGAACTGTGATGCTGATGCAACGCCTCCGTCGTGTGATTACGCAACTATAAATCATCGACTGTCTTTTGTCACGCTACGGAGTTGGTCCACAGCGTTCCCGGACCTCATGACCAGCCATGTGGACGACTGACATGTTGTCCTGTTGTTCATAAAGCAACAGTTCGTTGACATCTTTTGACCGTCGGAGGCTGAAGCTATATGATTTCTAGTTCCTTGCGTTTCTTTTGTAAAGGATGTTCCCACCCAAAGCAAAATGTTGAGTTCTTATCAGAGGGATTTCCTGATTGGTCAGAGAACTTCGTTAGACTCAAGTAGGTCATTGGGTTGGAAGTGTGGAAAGCTTCTAAACCCAGAAGAACAAAATGAAAACAAAGGGGGATTAGTGTAATCTTGGTGTAGACTTGTACAGTGGGCTAGTAGCCATTATATCTTATAGCTGTAAATATAGCTTCTTTCACATCTAAAGAGGCTTCTACAGTTTCTGTAACGGGGCTTTGAGTCTGACTCGCGGCTCATAATTGATGCTTTAAAAGTTCCTCAAGCAGCGGCGTCCCACTGTTCCCCCGTCAGGCTTGAATAATTTGAGGCGAGGACACGTCTGTATTAGAGGGAAAAAGGTGACCCTGGCTCTCCTTCCAGCACTTATCTCCTCCGCCAGCTCCGTTTCACTCGCTCTTTCTGAAACGATAATTGCCACTTCCTGCGTGGCGGAGCCGGGCTCTGATCTTGAATGTTCCCCTGAGCCCATTGGACAGTAGATTACAGTAAGAGCAGAGCGCCTTTTGGGGTTTGTCACAACTTGCAGAAAGGAGACTCTCTGGAAGTCCTGCTGCTAAGTTTAAAGAAGCACTCCTGCAGCGGTTAACCATTTCACTCAGAGCTGTTTGGTCATCTCGGGTCATGCGAAGCATATTTATTGTCAAGTACCATAAAAGAAGGCCTTATAAGGCAAATAATAGATGCATTTATGTGCTTTCCAAAGGGAATTAAATGTATTTCAGACTGCATTAGAGGATCTTGTGCTGTGTTCTCAGAAGTGTTTTGTAATTACCCTTTGGACTGAGGACTCTCTAATGAAGCAAAACATTATGACTACCTGCCTACTAGAGTAATGCTCACCCTATTTTTTTTTTTTTTTTTCTTTTTTTTCTGTAAAGGCAAGAAAGGGTGAGTTGCTCTCTGGCAGAAAAAACTATCTTCTGGAAGTTGGGTAGTCGGAGCTGTTTTCAGCAAAAATAAACATGCACACACACACCCGCACGCACACACACACACAAAATTCAGGCCAATCACACAATAGTTTTGTACGCAGAAGGAGGCGAAAAAAATTGCCAGAGATGTTGTGACAAGAAGGTTGAGAACAAAATGACTCGATTTTCATCAGGCATGTGCGACAATGAGAACTGATTTCGACAGTTCGGCCCAACAACGTAGATCCATTAACACAGCGTTGGGCCCATCAAAGGATGGACTTTGCTGGGCGATTGAAGAAATACTGTAATCTCTGCCTCCAGCTTGTTGGAAGCTGATCTTCATCCTGCTTGGGTCAGATTTGTTTATCCACCTGTCGGTGAAACAAATGCCCAAACGTGTTCTCCTCTAAGCGTTTTCTAAACCATATTTAGCTGTGGTAGGAACTTTGTCCTTCTAAAGGGCCAGAAACAGATTCCCATGAAACAATGTGAACATGGCTTGCAACAAGGCTAAGGTAGGTGATCCATTTATAAAGTAACATCTATATGGAAAGCAGAACCCAAGGTTTCCAGGAAGAACATTGCCAATACCATTCCTCTACCTCTGCCGGCTTGCCTGCTTTATGCGTCCAACGTTGCTGCTTTTGGCTTTGGGTAGGATTCAGCATGGGCACCCTGTCCAGTCTGGCAACAGACCGCAAGAACCAACCTCTGGTTCTGTTGAACTGTGCAGTGAGAGCTAGCTTGTCTGTTGGCTCAAACCACACAGGCCAGCCTTTGCTCCTCATGTGACTCCATTCCCCGGCTCACCGCTGGTCCTTCCTTACACCGCTTTTGATTGATATTGTCTGCTGCGGTCAACTTTTTGAGATGCACGTCCACTTCCAGGACAAACTCTCCTCTTACTGCCCATTATATCCCACTAATGAAGAGACGCTCTGAGTTTTTCCACTTTGCCTGTCAGTGGTCATAATGTCATTCCTGACTGATGGAAACTCGCTGCAAGTATTTGTATTCGTGGCTCTGCTCCTACTAATCATGTTTCGTCGTTTAAACAGTTAGATTCCATGGATTTGCCCAACCTTGCGATTCAAACCTCGACAGAAATTGAAGCTTGAAAAACTGCAAAGCATTCAGTGACAATTTAGGAAATAATCTTTATTTAAATTTACTTCTGCTGGGCAGCAAGATGAGCCGCCACGGAGTGTTTCATCACGCATTCAGGTTAGTACTTGGCACTATTCTTCATCATCAGAACCAATCTATTGGAACCTCATCATCATCTTATGCTGAAATGTTCCAGGGACGTGACGCAGCAGGAAGCATTACAGCCGGCGATCATCTCTCAGATAACTGTGTGAATAATTAATGGTACATGCATGAAAAGTCGCCTTCCTCAAGCGATCAATCGGGCATCACACGCATAAATAATTGATTTATATAAATGAATTTCAAACTTCTGTTTTTTATTATTATTATTATGAATAGTCTTGTTGTCGAGGAACTAACAGCAGAACTAACTAACGTCCCAATAGATTGAAGGATAAGGGAAAGATGAAATGCAGTGTATTAAATAATTGGCCATTGATTAGCAGGGTAAACTACTGCTGTCTGGAACTATTTGTGTATACTTGTGATTATTATTATTGTAATTTATTATCCTTTTTCAGAGGTCGTTTTGCCTTCCGGGCCTCAGGATCCTGAACCTTCAGCCTGCGTCTGTTCAGAGTTACACCCATAAAAGTTGAATGTTATCCTGGGTTAAACTCTTTATTTGCTGCGTGCCGACACAGAGGCCGCTGTCGGCTTCAGATCCAAGACGAAGCGGTACCTGCAGGGTGAAAGTGAAATTGGAGAGTCAATATTTTTCTCTGGGTATATTACATCTTGGGGTTTTTTCTTGTGTGGTGTAATGAAGGAGCGCCACTGAAACTAGATTGTAGGTGATTTAATTCTCTTTGTTGTTCCAACTATGAGTATTTACTTTAATAAGAATAAGAATTTAATTTCCTGCAATGTGGGATGTTTTTTTTTTTAAGTGAAAACTGTTTTATTTTTCTCCCTTGTCTTTGTTGAGGTCTGTTTTTATGAATGTAGGCCACATTAAAAAGCACCCAAGGACTCCGGTTGGAGGATATCCTGGAGATTTGGGTCTGATATACCCGTCAGCAGAGAAAGCAAAGAACCCATTTAACACCGCTGCACTCAAGAGGCATAACTCAGAGAGGACTTCCTTTTTTTTTTTAAAGTTCCACAGACCTTTTTTCTAACCTGTCTTGCAGATTTACTGTTCAAAGTGCTAACTTTTACAGTGACGCACATTTGGGTCATTTGGTTCGGTCGGAGAACGCCAGCATGCAGATGTAGACAGCTCTGGTAAACGTGTAAAAGGCCTTTTAACTAAATGCATCTTTTATTACTGCAGCATAATCTCACAAAATTCTATAAAAATCCAAAAGGAAGCAGACTGTTCACATTCAATGATCCAAAATAACACATTAGACACCTTCAAAACTAACTTCTAGGCACACAAAATATTAAAATCCTGCTGTTTTTTATTTTTATTCTTTCAGGTTTGATGTATTCAACACCTGAAGCTTACGGTAAATAGTTTGGGATAAACTATCATCTACGTCCACGTCATCTACAACACTTCCTGCCCGTCGTGGTCTTTTGCTTGGCATAATGGACTATTTTTAAGTTTAAAATTGGAAAACGCTTAAAAAAACATGAACTCGTTATTCTTAATGGAAAAGTTGAAGATTCCTTTACAACCCCTTCGTCAAAATCCAATATGGCCGCTCTGACTATAAAGTATAGTTATAGCTAGAGTAAAAGTTTCTTAACTCTTCCATTTCTACCTCTGAGGGTAGTTAGCATTTCTGTTCAGATGTTTGTGGTTATTTACTCTGCATCAAAGTTAATTTGTTAGAACTAACTTTGGTCATAATAATGGTGCCAAACTTTCTTTTCAAAGTTTTTGCCAAACTCTCTTTACCCAGTTCTGATAATGCAGTTAAAACAAACATTTCCAAACATGGTTGTTTTTTTTTTTTGTTCTTGTATTAATAAATACAAAATTAAAGGCTTTTTATATAATAAAAAATCTGAGTGAGATTGTGCTACGACAGCAGAGAAAAGCCAGACAAGCAATTTTTAAATTTTTTACACACATCTTTAAGGCTGCCGGTAAACCCGTCCACATCTGTATTGTGGCTCAGGGAACATGGTGAGCAACATCTACGTGCAGGTGTGCACCGCATCTGCAACCGGTTACGTCATTCCAGTCATCTGTTCCTCATCATTGTCTTACGCCCGTCTCTCTCTCTCTTTCTCTTTCTCTCTCTGCGCTCCCTCCATCCAGACGTGCTGATTCATGCTCGGGTGTCGGGTAAACTCGGAGTCACTCTCGTTCGCTGTGATGATGAATTTACGATGAGCCCTGCCAGCTCCGGGAAACAATCGCTGCAGTCTCAGCTGCTGCACGGGGGCCCTTTGGAGTTTATTTTTAACCCAGACGTGATTTATTTAGCAGTCTGCTTTCTTGTTTTTTGCAAGCAGTCTGCTGAGCTCAAACCTGCGCTGTGTTGCTCCGTCTCATCTGTCCCTCCGCTGTTATGGTTCATTGTTTGTGTGCCGCGGCCGTCAGCCAGCCACTTAATTTTGTTTTCCATCGTCCGGGGCGCATATGGCTGCTTTTTTATAACTGCTTTACAGCAAATAATGTCCTGTGCCACATTAACCATCTGTGAATGCATTTACCCAATTGGTGTCATTTTTCATTAGGCCTAGATATTTAAAACGGAACTACTTTGAGTGAAAATTACTTTATTCACCCCATTTGGTTTATTTTTACTTGTACTTTTTACTGCACCTCCATATGTGCAGATAGAAGTCTGATTTATGCTTTTTATTTCATTTTCTGCTGCGTTTTTACCTGCGCAGTGCAAATTAATGCTGGTCAAAATTCGTCAACACAATGTCAAACTAAGCATAGGCTGAATCCCAACACCAAGCTATGCCAGACTTTTAAAATTACACTTCAGCAGCTAAGATTTCTCACACAAAAAGCTTTTTTTTTCTCCTTTCTGTTTCTTAACATTTCCTTCACTATCCAGTGTTGCCAGGCAGGATGACACATTTTTGTGTTAACACCATATTCTGACCCTACGACCTGATTTTTCCACTATCCTGGCTATTGCCTTCTTGCGCAACTGAACTCAATTCAACTCTCACTGTGTGGGCTTTCTCCCATTGACTTGGATTCCCTCTGGCAGATTTGCAACTCGGCCAGTCAGCGAACAGAAGAAGTTGTGGATGTCGATTTTCTGCCTGTAGTTTTAGCCATGGCGGCGGAGGAATTGAACAAAGCCGTCCAGACTCTTCCAAATATTGAAGTATCATTAACAGCCATTTTGTTCAGTTGGACACTTCTCTCTTTGCAGTGGAGGAGGGGTGTTTGCAGAGCAGGCAATTTCCGGTAAGCTTCATAGTGTCGAACTGGCGCATTACATTTGTCACAGACAACCCTTAGTGATTGGGTAAAATTTAAACCGTCAACACAGTCCACGCTTCCAGGAAGTAATCATTTCTCAATAGCCAAGAGTTGAGAACTTCTGGACGAAGTGAATCGTAGGACAAGGGGCTGGTTCTTACCAGATTTTCACAGCTGAAGTTGAGATTTGTCGTACCAGGCAGTCTTTGCAGTCCGTTTTTGTCTAGTTTTGGTGAACCTGTGCAAATTGTAGGACAGGGGTTTATTTGAGCTGCATCACCATGTCTATATGCATGAATGGATTAAATTCTTGAAGTTTTTGACGGGCAAGTCAAAGTCAAGTCTCATTGTGTTTTTGTTCTCTTGGCTTTTTTTTGTTGTTGTTAAATATGGCAAGACCTCGATTTCCAGGTGGATTTTTATAGAACAAACATTTGGTCTACAACCCTGAATTGAACAGTAAACCCTCGTTTTTCGTGAGGACTGCGTCCCAAAAAGAACCCGTGATAGGCAAAATCTGTGAATTAGTTACCTTCATTTTTTACAATTATTATACAGCATAATTAAATACTCTACATTGAAACCAAAGAACAAAACCTGTTTTCAGGCCCAAGCATTTTTTTTAAACAAATAGAACGCTTTCTTACAAATAACTACAGTAAAATAATCATTTTAGTCATCAGTACGAAGTACAGTAGGACAAATTGTGACTGTTCCTCTGACTGTGACGCTGCAGCCTCACTTCGCTCTCTAGTGGCTTTTTCTCCTGCAGCCTGTGGTGCAGGTGTGTTTTTTCGAGAGAAGAACATAATTATCGGTAGTTGTTGTTGTCGCTCTTTTTTTCTTCTGGGCAAAAATATTTTCCAAGCTGTATTATGCATATTTAAATACCGTAACGTTATTGGCACACATGTAGAGAAGAAGCACAGAGACTGTTTAGCCAATCAGGACGCAGAACACAACACTGTGGGGAAAAAAAAACTGCACAAAAAAATCCACGAGGCCGTGAAAGGTGAACCGCGTTACAGCGAGGGTTCACTGTATTCTCAATAAAATTATACCGCTTTTCCAATGGGTAAAGAGGCCCATCACCACCAATCATTCATTGATTGGAGATTTTGTTCCCTTCCCCACCTCCCCCTAGTTGATTCCTGAACCAAGCCAGGACTGCCGCCCGCACTAAGCAGCCTGGCATAAGTGTGAATTATAATGACAAACACAGCAAGGAGTCTCTGTCTTGTCAGTTTCCCACTGAGGTCTTTTCTGCTCGGTATAATGACTCTATAAATCTCATTGAACAGCCAGCTGAACCCAACGACATAATGTCGTTTTAAGGGTCAGGCACCGAAAGAGCTGAATTTCACAGTTCTGCAACATTAAGACATTTATCTGGTCCAACGGAACAGATTTTTCTTTTGAGTTATTTTTTTTTCTCTTTTATTGTGGTGTAAATTGCTGACTGGTGTGTTGAATCCAGTTTATTTGTACAGCACATTTCAGCAACAAGGCAGTTCAAAGTGCTTTAAACCATTAAAAACATAATAAGAGTAACAAATTATGAAACGAGCACTGAATGCAACACCTTGTCAAATCCCAACATCAAAATCAAGCATGTTGATCAATGTTCCATTTTTATTAAATAAACGGCGACTATAAGCTGGAGGGTTTTAACCTAGATTTAAAGGAGCTCAGTGCTTTGGCTGTTTTGCAGTTTTCTGAAATTTTGCGATGCATAGCAGCTGAATGCTGCTTGTGCATGTTTGGTTCTGGGAATGCAGAGTAGACTAGAACCAGGAGACCCGAGTGATCTGTAAGACAAAACAACAGACACTTCTTGTATCTGATTTCAGAGACGCTGATTAATTGAATTAAAGTTGATCTATGAATGAGGAAAATATTGGAATCTTAATCAAGAAGCTAAGACTCTAAAGAAAACCTAATATTGCTATTGGCTTGGGGGGCTTATTGGTGCGTCTCTTTCCCTGATCGCTTTGCAGACATTGCTTACACGATGCCCAGTCCTGCATATGGAGCTGGCCACGTCGCATCAACGCATGCTGTTCCCCATCCTCTGAAATCGACGCGACCCGGCGGAGTGTGTCGTCCAGCTCGTCCGTCACATCTCGTCCGTTTCTGAACAGATGCAGATATTAATGGGGAGTCTCCTGAGAGTTTAGAAGGTTAATTAATCTGTGGCTTCAGGCAATATGGCAGCAGCATCAACCTTCACATACAGGAAGCAGCAGACCCTCGCCTAAACAAACAGATGGGTCTTCTTGGACCGAGCATAGCTGGTCACTTGAACTGTATTAGGAAGAGACACGTTTAATGTGATTGTGTGGTTTAGCTGTCTAGATTAGAAATGCAACATGCATGGCTTTATATTTCATATACTCTTAGTGTAGGGATTCTGTGTGGATCTCTATCCAAGTCTGAGGAATCCCTCTGAACAACATCCTGTAGTATTTCATAAAAATTTTAAAAGACCTGTGGAGTTGCGTAAGGAAGCACCCTGGGAACATTGCGACCTGCAGATTCCTGCCGCATGTTTAGCTGCTGTGCATGTCGTAACAGCAGGCATGAGGGGGAGGACAGGAGGAGGTGGGGATGCAGCCTGCGGAGGCTGAGCTAGCTTCACTGAAGCTACATAAAACAAAGGCGTAAGTGGAGTATGTTTTGGGGTTTTTTTCTTTTTTGCAGTTGTGGCTAAGCAGATGGCCTTTTTTTGTGTCTGTATACTCCAGTTAACGACCAATCGATTTAATAAATTAGTTGACTATTATTTCAGTCGATTAATTCGATTAATCGTCTCTCTTCTCTTGGATTCCAAACTACTACCTTTTATAAAATAATCTGCAGTATTCATATATTTAAAAAATATATATTTATCATTGGCGATAAGACAAAAATCCGCTGATCGATGCACCTCTAGGTTTCCTTCCCAAGCAATAGATTAATTGCGTGGCATTCGGGTGCAGTAAGTTCAGCTCCTCTGCCTCCAAACAATGCTTCTGCAGGTAGCAGAAAGGCTCTAAATATCTTCCTAGTGTTGTTTTAGCATATGTTCAGTCTGATTGTATGTCTAAAATGGGAAAAGCTCAGTGGGAGTCCGTCTTGCCACGCCCTCGCCTTGTTCTGTCGGAAGATTTATTAGCTGCCGTCAATATTTGAAGGAGGTCACCTGGGAGTCGCTGTAATGATGCAGGAGACATCATGTTCTCCTCTGTGTTTATATTTTAAACTCTACCACCTTTTGGTAATGGGCTGCTCCAGCGGCGGAGTAGCGAATCCTCTGGTCTGTTCACTCAGCGCAAGTGTGTGGTTATTGCCTCATATTTGTAGATTAATAATGGAGAAAAAGAACCCTGTTTTTATCTAACGGTGTGCAGCTGGTGGGGGGGGGGAGAGTCCTACTTCACTACATTTATACAACCTGGTCACTTTGGTAATTTCTCTAATAACTTGGTCACTTTAAAATACATTAACTTTACTCTTACATCCCCAGACAGTTTATTTATTCATTTGCATACAGTATATATGTGTGTCTATAAATTCCTGACCTGCTTGTTCCAACTCTTTCCGACTCCCATTTTCTTAAGACTTGTAAGCTCATTCCTGAAATTCTGAGTTCAGCTGTGAACAAACATTGAATATACGGTGGAGGTATTTTTTTAACAGAGGCGTTTGTTTTAAATCAACACAAAAAACCTAAACGCATTACAGTATTATCAATAGGTTGTAGAGCAAATGGACCTAACCTTTTCCTTAGAAAACCCAACTTAAACTGAATAATCGACAAGGTTTCCCCCAGAAAACTTGCTAAGCCCGGTGGTGGAGCGCTCGGCAGTCAGTCATCCAGTGGCCTGTCGTGTTTTTGAGTTAAAAAAAGGTTTAAGGTTGACAGGAAGTTTTAAATATCACTTGATAATTATGTGTTATTGGGAGATTAATAACTGAACACCAGTGTTGTAGTCAAGACCACCTAACCCAAGACCAAGACAAGACCAAGACTTTTAGGGTCCGAGACCGAGTCAAGACCAAGACCTGTGCCCCGCGCTACATGACACAATAAAATGTGAAATATGATCAAAATTGCTAATCAAATTGATCTGAAAGATTCACATTCCCATAAAAACACCTAGATATTAAATACTTAGAGCTGAAATAAATTTAACCAATATTAAAATCTAAAAAGATAATGCCCTGCTCAATTTCCCATATCATTCATGTCAGACATCACCACTGTCTGCACCATTAAACATAGCAATTGAGGCAATGCCCTGACGGTAAACAATGCTCAACTACGAACACTGACCAAAGAGCAACAACCAAGAAGTAACCAAGCACAAGGCGCTCACCATGACTGTTCTGACCCTCCCTCCCACTGCATGAAGCCAGGCAGCACAAAGCTGTAATGTCTCCCATCATGGCAGACATTACAGCTGCCACTTTAAACAAAAACAATCAAAGAGCAATGCGCATTCTCTGAGTGCTCTTTTGTTCTTGTGCTTTATTTATTTGCTAATTAAATAAATATCAATGTATATAATTAAATAAAATAATGATAGCTACTGCAGTGTACGCAGAGCATTACAATAACAAAGAACGGCTCTCAGTGAGGCTCCAGTCCTTTATTCTTAGTAAAGAGAAGTTCAGGAGACTCTGATCGTTCATCACTATATTGTAGACTTTTGGACACAGTGTTGTCCCATATATGCGACATGTTAGTCAACACTTCTGCACAATAATTCAGCGCATTGAGGGACTTTTTTTAAAATCTCAAATGCTAACGTGTCTCTGTACAGCTAGCTTTGCTAGCATCACGTCACCGGAGCAGCTTACCTTTCTTTGAGCTTCTTTTCTAAGTGACGAAAAAGGTCTCAGAGCGCTGCGTGCGAGTGAAAGGTGGGGAGAGTAACAGAAACACGTAATTGGTAAGTCACGTTATTGCTTGGATTTTAGTCGGTGCGTTTTGCATCCAGTGAAAACAAACATGTTAACAAATAAACTGGACAGTGTGCTGTAATTTTAGTGATATTTCCACAGTCGCGGTCTTGAAATAAAATCCCGAGTCCTCAGCGCTCGAGACAAAACCGAGACCAAATGCGGTCCAGTCTGAGACAAGATGGAGACCATCTAAAAATGGTCTCGAGACCAAGACCGGTCTCGAGTACCACAACACTGCTGAGCACAAACTATAAAGTCTTAAAAAATGCAAACATAAAAAAAAACTTAAATAATAAGCCATGCTTAGCCTGGTGGGGGCACAAGTAAAGCCTGGTGGCCCACCAGGCTTACAATACACTGGAGGAAGCACTGATCTGATCAGAAGTTTGTTGTATATATCCTCATGTGTTAAGAGAAAGCAAAATTGGCATCAGAAATCGGCATCAGGAAAAAGCTGGTTGTTGCATCTCTGCTTCAGATGATGACTAAAAGCAGTCAGTTCACCTGAATGTAAAGTTGAGTTAAAAATTTCACCACAAATTGAACTGCATCGTTTTTACTTAACTCCCACTCTGTCCAGCAACCTTTCTGCTTTTGTCTCCATCTACATTGTAGAAGGCTGGATTTGGAAGTTGGCTTGTGCAGCGTCCTACTAAAGCGTCTTCTCATATCCGACATAAACGTTTCCTCTCCTTTCTCCCCACAGATCCAAAACGATTATCACCAGACGGCCGCTCGTGTGAGTTTATCACTGACCCCTCCGAAGGAGCTTTAAGTACAAGAAAACAAGCAGCCGTTGAGCCAGAAAGGATTCCTTTTCTCCGGGCGAACTCTGCGTGTGCGGACCTCTGAGAGCGCAAGAATCCAGTCAAGGACACGCTCACTCCCTCCTTCGCCTGCCTTTCTCAGCCTGCAGGAAGATGGGAGTGAAAACATAGCTGTGCGGATTCAAGAGGAGCTCTTAATGAATTCCAGGGAATCCTAAAAACAAACTGAGCATTTGTCGGTGTGCAAGAACTCGGCGGCCATGTGCTCGGTCGCCGTGACCATCCGGCGTCTTTTGGCTGCCGCGCTGCTATTGGCTGGAGGCCTGGAGTCGGCGAGCGAAACTGAGGAGGACGTCACGCCACGCATCAGCTTTCCATACAGTGAGTAAATGCATCCACCTGCTACGCCGTTCGCTCAGTCGTCCTTGAGGTTGGACAGCTGTCCAGTAAAGCCTAATGGTTTATTATTTCAAATTTTAGTTCTTATTGACAATAAAACATGAATTGGACAGTACAACCATTCATATTCTCATAATAGGTGGAGAAGTCATTCATTTACACATTTTAATTAATGCATTTTTCTGCTCCTTTTATGACTAATGTACAACAACTTCAGCGAATCTTAAATACAATTTAATTTCAGTCAGGTTGGGTTTTTAAGAAAATAATTTTAAATCAAAGTTACTGCAGTTCATTTAAATTTGGTGCATGCATTTAGATCAAGTATTTAAACATGCCTGTTGGACAACGAACATGCACGATAAATGCTTATTTTTTCAACAAATTCTTCTTTTTAAAATTTATTTTAACTCAATTTTTTATTGTATAATTCCAAAAAGAGACTTTTCCAAGTGAATCACTGACTATTTTTTTTTTTTAAAACAAGCCATTCTTACTGATGTGTGTACTTGGTACTATAACTGTTGTCATCCTAAAATGCTGGGAGTTTTTTTATATTTTACTGACAGCAAAAAAACAAAGGGTGTTTTTTCATCAGTGGATTGTTATTATGACAAACTCTAAATAAAAAGAGAAATAATTAGCTCTCTCTGCTTGTTTAAACACATCGACTTGAATAGTTAAAGTGCATGCGAGCTGGAAATGAAAATGTACGGCCATGTAAAACTGAAACAGCAGGAAGGGTTGGGATCTCAGGTTTAAACTGCGTTTGGTTTTGTTTTGTTTTTTTCAGTTTTCTAGATGTCGGGTCTGTAATATGGGTGCAAACAAGTCGACAGGTGTAGACTAAAGGTACAGTGGTCTGGGGGTGAGTTCAGCTAAGGTCCAGGTCTTCCCAAAATGAAAGCAATCAGGTTTGAGGCTGGCGGCAGGATTGATGGTGATGGATACCACAAGGCCTGGGGGGCCATGCATGCCAACTCAAAAATCAACCAAGGAACAAACACCGCATGTTCATAAATACATGCAGGTGCAGGTTTTTTTTGTTCCCGCAGGGTTTTCATTAAACACGCTACTGTGCATAAGATCTGTTGCCTCTGTTTCATTTTGAGCTTTTATGGAAAGACTGGAGGGGAAAAAGAGCCTGGAAGCTTTTCTGCAGCTTCAGTTCATTGCTGAAGTGTTTACACACCTGACATTTTGATTCGTCTCCTCAGAACAACAAACTTCTATTTGTTTCTTTGAGATTCGTTGTGCTAAAACAACACAGTAGTGCTTATTTGTCATATTAAAGGAAAACAATGCATTATTAAACTTTGGATATGTAATAACATTCAACGCAAATTTCCACTGCACATCGACATAAAAACACACAATAACTGTGCCAAAATTGAATGGTTAAGATTGATGCATGTTCTTATGTTGGCATGGTCTAGTCAAAGCCCATATCTAAATTTAATAGAGATGTGATGAGACCTGAAAATTGCTGTTCACAAATGCACTCTGTCCAATCTGACTGAGCTTGAGCCATTTCACAAAAGAGAGAGGGGGATCATAACCCACTGAAAACCACAGATCATTTCACAACCATGTGCTTTGCCTTGGCCTGTGACCAAATGTGAAAAATGTAGGAACAGTATGCTACAGAGCGTGTGGTAAGTGTGAATAAATTAACACATGGTGTGGCAATTCTAATTTGTATGGCACTTAGTTCTGAGGAGACATGACTCAGTCGGCTCGCTGTAAGGCTCTGTACGTCCTAAAGACGCTTGGTTCTTCCTCCGTTTTCTCTCCAATTGTCCTTTTTTAGTAATACGCAGCCATCTGCTACCAAGGAACTTGACGTCGCCCACATCTAGCTGCTGATTTTAAGTGGAAAGCCTTTTCGCAGCTGACTGCGTCATTAAATGCAATCGCTCTACATAACGATATATGAAGTGTGGATTAAGCTGTATAGCCTAACAGCAGGCTGCTGTGTTTTCAGCATTCGTTTAGCTGACAGCCTTTTGGTAATGGATTGATGCTTTGTGGGAGCTTTTGACAAACAGAAACGCTGTTCAGATGTGGCTGTCAAGGGAAATTGACTGTGTTTTTTTTTCTTCCAGGAAAGCCTCTCTTTACAAACTCTTTATTTGTGAAGCAGACAGTTGCTCATAAGCAACAGGTTGCTCCTTAAAATCGCCTCCTTTCTTTTCAACGTTTCTTTATTCTCATGCTTGGAGACACTCCGGTCCAACAATAGCCTAACTGTAGGCGCGACAGCTACACACCGGTTCGCTTCTCAGCCAACTGCGTGAGGCGTCAAATGTACCACCCTACTTGGCATCATCCACCATTAAGAGGAAACCATTTTCCTTCTTTAGCGTGAAGGGACTCCATTGATGAAACAGACTGGTTCCCAGCAAATCAGTATTTTTCCACTCTCCAAAGTTTCCCTTCCTCTGCATTAGTGATCCAAATTCCATCTGCTCTGACACAAAACACGTGTAAGGCAGCGCATTTTGATTATATCAGTATAAAATGTCTTTGGCACACATTGCACATTTTTCATAAACAAAGTGTTTAACTTTACTGCCTTGCTGAAAGTTTCTCCTACAAACCAGGATCTCTGTTTTTGGTGTGTGCTGCCTGTAAGGACAAAGGGTCCCTGGATATTTTTCTGAGAGGGGATCCTTGCCCTTTTCCTAGAAAAGCATCCTTTTACTTAATTTGTTTCCTTCCCCCCTCCATTCCTCTTTTCTTGCTCCTTCCTTCTCTCCTAATGAGCAAGCTAATCTCAGATGTGCAATGAGTGAAAGGGTTTTGTGGCAGAAGGAGGGCTTGTCTGTTTTCCATTATGCCTTACAGGCTTCAGGGCAGTACATGGAGTATCAAGAGGCTTGAAGCAGTAAGTGTTGGTTAGGCAACCATGCAGTATGCATCCCTATTGGTTGTCAGAAACCTCTTTGGCAGCTTGTCTTCCTACAAAGATGCTCAGAGGAAGCTTTTTTTTTTTTTTTCTTTAAAGCTGCTTTTGCCTTGAGAAAATGGACATTGACAGATTATGCATTAAAACCAAATTATGATGCAGGAAAGCAGAATTTATAGGTTAATCAGGAGGAGTCTACCTTTAGCCTTTTAGGATAACACCTGGCAGAGCCCAGAGAGCCAATGCTCAATCATCAGGGCTCCTCGCTGAAGGGCCCAGCATGGTCAGGCCAATGCGTCGAAAGCAGTTCTCATTGTCGCAGTTGCATGACGAAAATGTCCGCCTCCTGTTGTACACCCCTTGTCACAACTCCTCCTTTTCACCTTCTATGCATGCAAGACTATTGTTCGATTGGTCAGACATTCATGGCAGTCTTTGTTGGACCAAAACACTGAACTCCTCAGCTCGGTTCTGGTCCGATGCAGCAGGCGAACGTCCCACAGACGATTTCATGGAAAATGACATTTTCCATGTTGTCTGTGTTCCAGTCATCATTTCCTCCTCCTTGAAAATGTGTATTTATTGAGTGACAGAAATATGTCACCACTTGCAATAAGCACAACACATTCTAGCTCATCACGTTAAGACACCACATTAGCTGTTTGGGTTCAACCCTGCCTTCCCAATGAGAGTAAAACCGAAGGGAAACGCTCTCCTGAATACGCCAGACCATAAAATAGGGTAACGAACCGTGCCGTACCGTTCATTGTTAGTGAAACTTTTTTTTTTTCTGGTGAAAACCCAGGGTAGACCCAGAACTCTCTGAGGAGGCGGATGATGGCAAAGCGGTAGGTTCAACAGGTATGACCTGAAAACCAACATGAGCCAAAAATAACTTTGTTGTTTAAGTATTTGCTTTTAATTGAGGTCTTGGTAGGAGACGTACAGACTTTTCCTTCTAAAAGGAAGAATATTGGTCAGTTCTGCTATAACGACTTTCACATCGACGTCCTGTAGGAAACAAATGATGATTAGTGATGATTAATGGATGCCCGGTGTACACCATGTCCTTTCCAGTCTCTGCTAAGTTAATGTTTAGCGGATATTGTGCGCCCTCTCTCATGCATGCTAATTTTTTGACCTTGGCAATGTGTGGACCACAGTTCAGCAACCAACAGAGGAGAAGCTGAAAAAAATGTGGGGTAGAGTTGGCTGGGGTCAGATAAAATACTCATGGGATTTTAGACATGCTCCGATGCCCACCTAAATCCCAGCAGAGGACACGCCCCTGAAAGAAAAGCAGCCTGTGGCTTCCAGCAGAGGTGGCACTCACAAGTGCCTGCACACGAAACCGCAACGGGTGCAACAATGGAGTGTAATTACAGCACATCAGCTCCGTTTGTTTCAGCCATTTTAATGACTTTGTTGCTTGCACGCTCCAGGGAATGTAAAGAAGCGCTCGGTCTGCACAGATTTCCATCAGCAGCCTTTTGATTTAAAGAAAATGGCAGGCGGCGAGAAGTCTTTGTGTTGCTGTTAATCGAGGAGGACAGAGAGGAATGTGAGGTTAGAGTGTCATCGGGTGATTTTTGTGCTGCAGCGATGAAGAGTCCAAGAAAAATGTGGTTTGTTTTCCACCCATTTAAAGATTTCTTTTCTTTTGTTTGATATGGGTGGGATGGTGCTGGGTGTTCATCACCCTGGTTGCTAGAGTCTCTCTAACAGATGTGCTCTGTCAGACTTGTTGCATTCATGTGGATGTCGAGCAGGATGTTTGCTTTTTTTCTACCTTCCTCAACATTAAAACTGAAAAGAATATGCTCCATTTATCCCAGAATGAAGCATGTTTTTGTCTGACAGGCCATTTATGATCTTGCCGATGTCGTACACAATCAGTTTATGCCAGGTTTAAAATCAACTCTGCTGTGTAGGTAAATCCTAGAATATGCTGATCCCATGTATCCTTCAGCTGCTATAGATATGTGCACTATGTATGTAAAAAAAATAAAATAATAAAATCAAACTGTATATGGAAACGAGCTCCCCAATTTCTGTATTTTGTCAGCAAGGCCAGAATGAGGAAGCCTTTCTTTGAGCTGGTAGTATGCAGCAACAAGTGGGGGAGGGGCAGTACTGCATTACTTTGAGTACTCTAGTTATGACACAATTTCTTGGGCACATTTTCGACCACTTTTTTTTCCCCCACTCAACTTTCCATGAATTCTGGGATGCAGCTCTTTGTGAACTGACTTCTCTATTAAGAAACTTACATTTTCCACTCAGGGTGTGAACTCAGCAGTTTTCACCATGGTTGTTTAGGCCATAACCTAACACATGTTTGGAAAGTCTTTAGGTTTTTTTATTTTTATATTTTAAATAAATATTTTTAGTTAAACATTCACATTTTTAGAGATATCAGGTTTAGGGTTTTGTCAGCAATAATGATGAATTAAAATGTGCTAAAAGAAACTCTTGAATTGCATCAGCCTAACAAAATGTACACAATTTTCTTTTTCATTAAATCACTTTAACAAATTAACTTTCAGCAATGAGCTGAAAAGACACACTGGCCTTTACAGTCCAGTGCATTATAATTTGTACATTTGACACCATTTTTAAGATTTAAATCTCTATTTTATCAGGATAAAAGTGCACTGAGATTAAAAACCTCTTTTTCAAGGGAGTTCTGGCCAGGAGGCAGCAACAAATACAATACAAAAAAAAATTCACAGTTGGTAGAAAAGGTCAAGCCATTAAAAAACAGGTACATGTCATAGAATCCACCTCAAAAACTTTTAGATTTTAAAGCACTAAGCGAGATGAATTCAGTCAATCATAGTGATACAGTCAATCAATCAGTTTTATTTATGAAGCACAGTTCATACTAAAAGCAGCTCAAAGAGCCATGCAATGTTTCACATAACGGTGTGATCGAGTACAAGTATGTTTATGTGCTAGAAGAAACTTAACATTTGATTTGAGTCACATCTGGAAGGGCAGCACCAGGCTTCTCATGCGTCCCTCATTAAAACTTTCTAGATCCTGTTCCAGGACGTTAACACGCTCCACATGCCTCGTTCTGATGAACATGCGTGCAGAAACGGCCTGTAGCTGTTCTTTCTGGGCTTGCCTGAGAATACTGGAGATGTATCCAAAAGACCCCATTAAAGGGGCAATTTTTCTTTAAAGTGGCAGCAACTGGCCTTCCTTTTGCTGCCATAATCCACAAATGCGTTGACTAATCCAATGATTCTTCACTCGTTTGGGTCCTCATAGCTTCATGACCACAGGAACTAAATGTAGCGGGGAAAGGGCAAGAGTTAAAGCAGCCATTTAGCTAAAGCTGCGTGTAAGACGAGGTAAACCGTCAGCAAAGAGTATAAATCCATATGTTGGGACACTTCTCCTCAGTCAACGCTGTGGGTGAGTGGAGAGATGGAGCAACTTCAGGCTGCTCTTCTCATCAAGAGCCTCTCCAGGGACTTCACATACAGATGGAAACATGGCAGAGGACTGTGTTTGGATGAGGTGGCACCACTTCAAAGACCTTTAACATGCCAGTCCAAAAGTGAGAGGCTCTTTACAAACTGGAAGCCGAAAAATCGACAAGTGGGCATTGACTTGTAAAAGTACAACGAGGGGAGTCCGTGGCTGCAGAGAAACCGTCTGTAACGATGTTTAAGCCAGCTGGGTTTTTGGTAGCACCCAGAAGTATGGTTTTATTTCCCTGCTCTGAAACACTTGGCTGAGCTGTAGAAATACTATAATGTAAGTCATTAAGCACAAATCTCAAGTGTCCTCAGTCATGCTAATGGAATTTTTTTCTCTGTAGATGTTGCTGGTAAAACAATCAATTTGTGCTAGACATACATACTTCCTCAATTGTTGAATATCGTTTAGGATGCATTATTTATTCATTGAGTGAGTCTTTAAGTATTGTCTTGTGGTTCTGTCTCTGCACACACTCTGGCCTTGTTGTTGTGGACATTTTGGGCGGGGTGGTGTGACAGGGATTTTCTGGTACTGACTCTGGCAGGTGATCCATTTCCTTAACAGAGACATGCTTAGCTGCCGCGCTAAGCATGGCGGCCTTCCTGCGTGGTGTGAGTCAGTCGCACTGGGGAGGGGAGGAGTTGGACTATTGGCGTTTGCTATGACCGGACAAAATAAAAGCTAGTCATAAACCATTTGCTACACTTACAAAATAAAGGGGAAAAAAAAACTTTATTTGAAACATCCAAATGAATACTGGCAGCTTTTTCCATCAAGGAAATAACTTCATAGCTGGAGTGGAGTCCAGTCAGGCCAATAGTTGGTCGTTTAGTGTGCTAAATACATTAATATAATTGTCAAAGACCACCAGTGAGGGTGTTCTTGTCCCACCATTATCACAATCCAAGTTGGCATCTTGGTGCCAGGTCTAAACTGCTTCTATGTGGCGTCATATCAGATTTTGTTTTTTTTTTTTGGACATTTGTCTAACCGTATGTTCATCACCAGTTGCCTTCTTCCGAAGTCTCCTTTTAGCAAACATTGCATTCTTCAATTGGTCCTATTCAGTCCATTTGACACAGTGTGTTCTTGGCTTCGCAAAGGATGGAACAGTTTGTGCCTCCTGTAATAACTGTAAGGCAGGACTTTCGTTGAGGTAAACAAACCTTTCAGGACAATATTTACCAGCCCCCGTGAAAAGATTTGACAAAAGTAAAGAGTCTGAGGAGTTTCCCGACACACAACAAGCGCAGACGTGTTTGTTATGCGTTGCTAGTGAGAAAATTATACCATCTATCCGTCTTTGTGTCTTTAGGGTCGCCATATTTGTTTAAACAGCTCACCCAAGACAACACAGAGTGACTCTCTGTCTCACCAATGTTGCATCAAGGCTTTTGTAAGCTTTAAGGTGCAGTGTCGCGTGGGTGCATGCCGTCTTACGGCGCATGAGTGAGACCTGAAAGCCTTTAATTACAGAATACCACACCACATGCAGGATGTGTCTTCGCCTTGTTTTGATGCACTGACTTCATGCTCACTTTAGGCTTTAGGTCTCTTAGCCATAACATTTTCATCAAACACCTACTTCATGGTTTTGTTTTTTTTCCAGTGGTTGCCTTGATGGGGTTTCTACCCTTGTTGCCCTTTGGCACCATTAACACATTTCTCTGAAATATAATCCTGTTAGGAATCACTGGACACAGCTCGCCCTTGGCCTCTGCTTATTATCTTCAAGGTGCATGTGTCTCTTTGTTATGGCTGGCATAAGTTCACACGCTATCGCATATAAACAGAATGGAAACAAAATTACATTTTTTCATATTGCAAGCGTCAACATATTTTATTAGCTTTTAAAACGAACATAGTTGTGGATTATTGTAAAGTGGAAGGAGTTTAATGCAAAGTTTTTACTCATTTTTTTGCTTATTAACAAGAAGAAAATTCCAGCGATCATTAGTATTCAGCCTCCTAGAGTCAGTAACTTGACTTTGGCTGCACACAGAACCAGATTTTATTGTTGTCATACAAAAAGCACAACAAAATTTGTTTCAGCACAGCCCATCCAAAAAAAAACCAGACATGGGTAGACGGGTTCCTGAGGCTGCAGCCCTGGGAAGTGCTCCCATTTCCTTAAAGAAAAAGCGTCCGCCTTCAGAGAGCAGGAACATCTTTGTCCATCTGATTGATTGATTTTTTGTTTTGTTTTGTTTTTGGGGGTTTTTTTTAACCCATGTTCTTTGTAAAGTAGCTTAAGTTCTTTCAGACGAAATGGAGACAGTCCTTCCCAACATTTAGTTTTTGCAGCCTCCTACACGTTTTCTTCCAGGATTTATTTCCATCAATCACACCATCAAGTCTGACCATAGATCAAAGTACAGCAATTTGACTGATTTAGCTCTTCTTTTTTTTTAAGGATCTGTTAGATCTCATTTAGGGGTGTCGGACTCACTGGGGCCTAGCACAAAATATACAGAAGAGACCATGTATCATTTCTCTTCCTTTTCACTTAAATCATGATAAAATAAATACAAAACTGACTTGTTTTATGCCGACTTGTTCCCTTTTGGCATTCTGTTTTTATCTAAGTCAAAAGGAATGAAAATGCACACCTAAAACAGTTCTGCTTCTTTGTATCGTTTGCCAGTACGCCCTTGATCTCCTAAAGTAACTGGATTCATACTATAACTGGTCTCTCTCCCCGTCTCCTGCACTCCCCAACAAATGATAACAATGACTTGATGGCCTTGATGTTTGCTTTTTTCGTCAGTGCGGTTTTCAAATCATGTCAGACTGAGCCTGTGTAGGCCATTGTAGCCTTGGATCGCAGATTAGCAATTCTAGTTGTTGGGGGGGGGGGGTGTATATATTTTCTGTCTTCCCATCTGAAGGGGTTGCGTTCTGGTTTTGTTTTTCACAGCCTGGCTCGAAGTGAACCTTTTTGCCCTTGTTACCCAGTTGCCTTGTGACTCAGCTCACTCTGCTCTAGTAAATCTGGGGCATGTTTACACTCGGCCCTTAGAGTCCTGGCAAGAGTAACACCTTCCATGCTGCCAAGCCATCACCCCGCCTTTTATATGCTGTTAAACTCTGGAGAAGGAGGAGGGGGGAAGTTGATCCTGCTCCCTTTTTTTATTTTATCCTCACTCTGCCATGTGCTTGCATGCATTTCTCTGCAGACTGGCACTCTTTTATGCGATGTCGGTTTACCTTTACGTTGACACTCTGAGAGGCTTAGAGATAAAGTGTGCAAACGCAACGGGTCAGATCATCTCCCAAACCAAACCTCTGGAGTGTTTCTGGTCTACAGCGTATCGGGGTTTTGTAACCTTGAAATTTTATCCCAAATTTCTTCAACTAATTTTCCTCTGTTTGACGCTCGCATTGTAATTTGTAGGACTGGTGGTGCCTGTCGGTTTACTACATAAAAACAGACCATAAGGCAGCCGTATTGATGATCCCTGGCAGAAACTGAGAGCCTGACCTGCTCAGCTGAGTAAACCACTGGGTGATGAATGGAAATCGAGTTTGAGTGTGAAGCTGCTTATATCCGTAGATGCTACATTGAGGTACTCCACTGCATCATAGCGTGGAAAAAATTCAAAAAATAACTTCTTGAAATGGCTGCATCTTGACATTTGTTACTGCCTGACATTCTGGGGGGGGGTTCTCTTCTTGGATTCCTTTTTTGTCCGGTGTGCATACTCTGTTTTTCATAGGTCAAGCTCTCAGTCCAATCATCCCGGTTACCACAACTCCTTCAGACCCATCCACCCCCTGATAAATACCTTTTGTCTGCCCTCTGAGTAAAAGTTTCATGAGTTTGCTCTCCAGTGCTCGTTATTCCATTGTCTGTCTGAGAGACTGTCACCGTGATTTATGTCAGAGAGTTTTAATATGCCGAGGAGAGGCTGCCTTTGGGTTCCAGCGAATGTCCCAAACCCTTGGGAGCCTTGACAGTCGGGCCATGATATGTCCCCTTGTTGGGAGGAGAGATGGCCCTCCTTTGTTTGTCGAGTGTCCGCAAAGTCTTAGGATACGCATCTTTATGAGCATTTACGAACACTTTCATCGGGTTACCCTTACCTTTTTTCCTTTCTCCATGCAGAAAGACATGTGTCCTGAAGGACAAAAGAGAGTTGGGTTGTTTTAGTTTTTTTTGGTTTTTTTCCCCCTCTGTGCCTTGATTTTTAGTGGCGGGCCCCGGGTCCTGATTGACTCCAGATGTCACTGCGTTTTTAAAAGAGAATAAGGGTTTGTTGATGTGGAAAGGGCCCAGCGTTTTGAATCTGGACGAGATGCGGCTCGCGCAGCTGGCTTTCACTCCCACAAGGGGAAGGATGATCATCTGCCAAACTGCCTCGAGCGCGAGATGAACCATTTGTGAGCACGTTGAGAAGTTTACGTCGCGGGCTGTAAACATTTATTGCGGTTTTCTGCCTCTATTTGCATTACGGCCCAACGCACCACCTGGGGCGTTGAAGATAAACGTGGGGCTTGGTTCCTTTTTTTTTTTTTTTTTTTGTTTTTTCTTTCTTGCCACCAGGATAGTTGAGATGTGAACTGGTTTTCTGGTTGTTCACTGGGAGTTTGGGGGTGGTGGGTGGGAGGATTGTAAGTGGCTTAATTGTGGCAGATATTAGCTTTTACAGCCCTGGCTAGAAGCTCGTAATCTTATGTGGATAAACTCGTGGGGTTTGTGACCACAACTTTTTTCTTTTTCTTTTTGGCACAGAGAGGCCATGGAGTGCGTTTCGAACGTTTGGAATAAGCAGGAAGAGACAAACATTTACAAAGACGGCCCTAAATTGCAAACAGTTTAGAAGTATGACAAACAATAGATGGAGAGATGGAGCGTCCTGCTCATTTAATGCCCGAATGACTAAAATCGCCCAGTGCAACTCTTCCACAAAGAATTTTTTAGGACTCTTGTGACACCATGTTGGTCTTTTTATTTAGTCTTTTTGGAAAACCGCTCGCACGTTAAATGTGACGGGTTGTAATCTAAAGGTAAACTGCTTCCTTTCAGCAAAACAAAAAACAAAAAGTGGTTCAGAAATGTCAGAAATGGAGCTGGAAATGTCACAGATGGTTAAAAGTGTGGAAGAAGAAAAAGATAGAAGTTGATTTACTTCTGAAATTCAGAATGCGGACTTTGAATTTATTGGCAGTGCTAGTAAAGATGTGTAAGATAACTTTATCTTTAATTGCAGTGACAATTGCAGAATAATTTAACAAAATCACTGGTTGCACCGGTTGTCAGTGCCACTAACTATCTCTTAAAAATAAAGTTTACCAGAGTTTCTAGTAACTTATAATTGGTGGTTCCTAGTTGCCCGGGGTATGTTTATTACGCCACACAGGGACCCAGTTCTTTGAGCTGCTTATGATTGGTACTTATTGGGTTGCCGTGCGCTGTTGGCAGGGTGGAGAGGGAGAGGAAAAAACAAAGAGGAGATCACTTTTGGAGAACGATTGTTAAAGATTGTGATGTCACCAAGTCTCCATAACAACCATGTTTTATTTGTTGTCGTTTTTGTTTTTACTTTCTTTTTTTTGGAGTGTGGGGACATTTTTAAAATAATGTTTAAAAAAATTGTGGTAAATTTTTATTGCAGTTTTATGCTGAGGGTTTTTCAGGTGGTGTCAACTTTGGCAAACTACAAGGTTCTGTAAAAGCACTCAGAAAACAATACAGCGATGTACTAATATTAGAAAATCTAAGTTGTACTTTTGAACACTTAAGTATTCTCAAAAGTAAGTACCTTGGTATTTTAACTTTGAGTTGTGACTGAGCAACTTTTAGTTGAGTGTGGTTTGGCCATCACTTTCAGTACTTTTACTCAAGTACTAGGGTTGAGTACTTTTGTCCAGAGTGGTCTTTTGCCCAGCAAGTCACCAAAACTCATTCATTAGTCAATCCTAAATTAGCTCAGGGCTAGAGACGTATACTGCCGTCTACGAGAACATACCAGCCTTAAATGGAAACAAAAGGAAACGTGCTTCCATGGACCTACAGTGAAACATGGTGCTCTGACTCTCTTGTGCTTCCTAGATGGAAAGACAAGTGATTTTATCAAAATGGAGCAACAAGCTCTACAAGTTTAAGGAGATTTAAGCAGTTTTCTCCCAGATGTCTCTCCATTCAGATTTGAGGTCATTTGATGGTTGTTGGTGGGTGGAACAGATGGGTATTATCCTGCAATAATGAGCACATGAGATTAAAACTCGTCAAAGGAAGGAAGCGGAAGGAAATTTTAATCCTTTATCCCCTCTGAAGAACAATAAAACAGACAGCGTTCCAGTTCTGGTTGTACTCTGAGCATCAGGACATGTTCTGTACCCTTCTGTTACTTTTCCTTCTGCCCTTCTCTCTGATAATAATCTGCTGCCTTCTCCTGTGTGTGTGTGTGTGTGTGTGTGTGTGTGTTTGTGTGTGTGTCTGCTTTCTTCTCTGTCCAGATGCAAAGGAGAGATCGGCCAAGAGATTTTCGGTAGGTGGCGTCTTCAATTACACCTCTCTGCTGCTGAGCCAGGAGGACGACATGCTGTACGTCGGAGCCAGGGAGGCGCTGTTCGCCCTCAGCCTCTCGGATATCAGCAAGACCAAGCTGCAAAAGAACGTAAGAGTAAAGCAGCGAGCCAAACGGGTTAACAGTCAAAACTACAAATTCCCCAATCAGGCTTTTCCTGGCCAATCAAGATTGGACTTTTTTTTTCTTCTCCTAATTGACTAAAACGATGGGTTCTAAAAGTTTTTTGTCTCTAGCTTGTACATCCCAGTCTTAGCCGTCTGATTGGTCCATTTTTAGCCGTCTTTTAAAAAGTCTTAAATTAAAACTTTTTAAGGTTGCACAAGCACTTAATTTAAGACTAAAATTAAGACTTTTAAAGTCTTAGTTTAAGACTTCAAATGTCTTAATTTTAGATAAGTCATTTTAAGGCCTTATCTAAAATTAAGGCCTTTAAAATTAAAATAGTAAGTTGATCTTAAATATGTTAATAAGTGTCTTAAATTTTGTCATGACAGGACTATATAATCTTGTCATGACAAAAGTGCAAGCCACACTCAGTCATCACTGTTTTCTGTGACTCAAGTGTAACTCACTGCTAGCATACCCTAGCTGGCTAGCTAGCTAGCTCTTTTGCATGTATCAAGCTAAAATTTATGGCCAGTTGGCTGGAAGAAGTTTGTACATTTAAAATCTGTGAAGAAATGGGTCTTAAATCCCATTCATAATAGTCTTAAAAAGTCTTTAGGTTTGAGTTTGTGAAACCTGCTCTCTCCATGTTTAGTCAAAACCTCCTACTTAAATTTATTTTTTTTAAGAAACTGCTGAATATGTGTCCTGCAGATGAGCCAAACTTCAGTCCATTTGGTCCATCCATCTATTATCTCTGGTTACCTTTTATTTTATTTGACTGACTCAGCTTTTCCTCCCTTTTTTTTCCCCATCTCAGCTGACGTGGGGAACTCCTGCCGGAAAAAGAGACGAGTGCAGCTTTAAAGGAAAGAACTTGGAGGTAAGAAAATCAGTCACAATGAACGCCTTCACCGTGTGTTCGGTCTCCCCTTGCGATCTGCTATTTGTTTCACATGTGAGGCAGTAACATGAGCAGAGAGCTGACAAACCTTTCCAGCAGATACAAACAGATTCATCAAGTCTGCAGGCTCCCCGGGGGAACGGCTTCTTCTTCTTCAGTCTGTCTGTTAGCTTGTTGTCATGCCAGCTGTTGTGTCTCTGGGTGAGAAGCCTCTGTAATCCTCCTGCTGCAGTGCACAGCTCTGTCTGTATTACACAAAGCTCTGCAGGCAAACTGCTCTGTATAGCAGACAGGTTTTCCCAACAGCGTTTGAGGAACGGTTTCTGTCAAACGGTCTGTGGAAGCACCGACTCGGATAGAGAAAGTCTGCAGAAGTGCAGGATTTACGTCTTCTGGGTTTGGGTTTGCATGGAAAGTTATTAGCATTTTTTTCTGTCCATTCATCATTCATTCTTCGTTCAGACTGTCTGATGGTACATTGTCCGGATGTCCGTTTATCCATCCATCCATGTAGTGTCCATCCGTCTAATTTCCATCTATCACTTTTTTATCCACTGATTGATTGATGATTGATCACTCGCTTTTTATTCCATCTTTGTCCATCTGTCTACTCCTCCACCATTACCTGTCTATCTATCAGATGTTTTTATCCATCCAGGCCTTTTCCACCAATCTATCCCTCTATTTATATCATCATCCCTCCTTTTTCATTTATCCCTTGTTTTATCCATACATCCATTCCTCTTTTATCCATTTGTTCATACTTATATCCCTCTTCTTTATGCATTCATCCATTCCTCTATTTTTGTCCATACATACATCCATTTTTCACTCATTTGTTCATCATCCCTCTTTTTTTATCCATCTGTCCATTCATCCATCCATCACTCTTTTTCTTTTTCATCCACCCACCATTAAACTGTTCAGTATCTATTTGTTGGAGTTTTTTCTTATCTATAAATCATCTGTCCTTTCATTTATTATCTGTCCAATCATCCCTCCTTCCTTCCCTGCCTCTTCATACCGGCTTGCAGTTTTTGCGGGTTCCATGTTTAAAGCTTGTTTGCTGTACAAATGCATTTAAAAATCAGACTGAGGACTGGAAACATGTCAGAATATTGATGTAAAGTTACCGTGTGTGAAGCGTGGCCGTGTCGTCGATATCTGCTCTCGGACTGTAACTTTACAGCGATTAAATTCTTCAGCGGCTTGTTGAAATGTCTTTTGACTTTCTATGTTCACCGCTCTCTCTCCTTTGTTTTCATCCAGACCGATTGCTTCAATTACATCAAAATTCTCCTGCGGCTCAATAGCACTCATCTCTATGTGTGTGGTACCTACGCCTTCAGTCCCGTCTGTGCCTACATAGTAAGTATCGATCTCTCAGTCTGACCTTTGTTCACATCCAGAAGTGAACACATCTGTCGTATAGCAAAAAAAAAAACCCAACTTTCTCCTCCTTTTACTATAGCACGCTTGAAGTTGGACATTTTTTTTAAAGATAAGTTCAGTCCCGTTTATCCTCTGAGTCCTTGTTGGATTTTTGTCCACATAAACGTACATCCTGCTGAGGTTCAGAAGCTCCCAGAAAGAAAGAAATGGATTTATCAAGTATGGCAGGAGTGAAGGCGACTATCAGAAGACATGACCTCGACTTTTACTGTTAGTGCTTCAGCTAAGCTTGGAGGCCGCTCTGCTTTTAAACAAGAGGGAATTAACCTCCCGGCTTTGGCGTCTAAGTGGAGGGAAAACACGGCCTGGCTCGGATTGGAGATGACTTGGCAGGACATTGGGCCCTGAACTGGGATTCCAACAGCAAGTATGTCCTTTCTGGGCCTACAGAAGCACTCGACAAAACAGTGTGTGTGTGTGTGTGTCTCCGTCTAATCATTTCTAACAATATAGTCCCCGAGATGCCGAATATCACCACTGATGAATAGTTTGTTTGTGAAGGCGCTAGTCCAGACAGACACGGGGGACTTTAGGAGAAATGTAACAGGACACTGAGACACTAAACAATCAGGATGAAAGACACAAACTGAAACAAGCTCAGAGTAAAACATCTGATATGGAAGAGACGGGAGAGTGTCGACCCGAGCCAGGGGCGCCACTTGTATGTTCCTGTCAGACCCGATCATGGGAACAAGTTGCCATTACTGCAACTTACCCACATCAAAGTGCTGTTTAGATGTGGGTAAAACAGCATTATAGCCATCAGGAACTTTCTTACTGATGGCTGTAATGTTACTGTAACCCTTCCTCAGTTTGCAGAAGTTTCTGTTTCATTCAACAGCTGACTGAAGTTCACGCATTCAGATGTGATTGGTAATTAAATGTCCCATCGTACCATTTTAACACAAATAAAGGTGTGGATTTCTGACTGAGCGCTTCTTAATCTATTCTGCTGCGAGTGTGTAGATTTGTTGGTGTGAGAGCCTCAGTTTTAAATTATTTTTGAAAGAAAAGAAGCTTTTTGTTTTGTTTTTTTGCTAGAAAACCTTTTGTGCAAGCCACCTACAGATGCACTTAGCAGAACAATAATGTCATTTTGTTTTTTATGAGTGCTCACTTTAATCTTACCATTGACTATGAAATGGGGGGGAAAAAAAAATGTGTTCCTCAAGTAGGGTTGGAGCTTCGGACCCAAAACATGTGAAGCGATTGAACGATTCCCGACATTTACGTGTCTCTAACCAGAGTTATTGTTGCTGAACTCGAGACAAAGTTCATCAAAGGACATGTCGTTTAATGCGTTTACTGCCTAAAAAACAAAATAAATTGCCATCAAAGAATCCTGAGATCAAACATCCAGTTTTAAAGAAATTGGGAAAATCTGGAGGAAAAGAACTGAATCACGATCAAGCTAGTTAGCTGTGTGTTCAACCATCAGAAGTTTAGTCTTTCATCTGTTTGTGAACTGTGTCCAGACCACCGACTGTGCTTTGAGCTGTCGAATCGCACGGCACACGAGATCGGACAGTGACGCAGTGCTGCCCCTCCCAAACCTGTTGCTGCACGCCGTCGTTGACTTGGTGAAAGACGGGAGCTACGCTTCTACCTCTCGTTCAAGAAATATTCATCAATGATGGCGATATTTATCAGATGGCGAATGAACATTTGATGATATGAAGATCTAAATGGATTCCTCTTGGGGTTTGTTGCTATAAGTTTAGAAAATGAGTCGGCCATGGGCGAGTATGAGATGTTCGCACTATAAGAACCGTGAGTTAAAGTGTGGTTTGTAATCACAATCTCATAAAATGTTGCCATCAAATGAAGAGGAGTGACATATACAACATAAACTATGACAATGACTTGGCTTTAGTTAACAGTGTTGGCGCCGACGAAAACTGAAATTGAGAAAACGTCTTCGTTAATTTAAATAAAGAAAAACGGTAATTAATGGGGGAAAACTACAACTAACTGGGACTGTATTGTGTGTTTATAAAACCAACTAGAATATATTGAAATTAGAGATATATCCTTGTGTTTATGAGTCGATCAGCCTTTCGAAATGATGTGAAATGAATTTATTTTGTTTAACAAACCAAACAAACAAGCAGTTTATGTCGTCAAATTATGGCACTCCATACTTCACCTAGTGGCACTTGTGCCGTTCTGCAACAAAAATTAAACAAAGTATAAACGCAACTAAAACTGCTACTATAACCAATAAAAACTAAACTGATTTATAATTTTAAAAAATCTGAAGTGTTATAACCCTGCAAAGTTCCTAGAAAGCTGAAGCCGAGCACTGAGCCAAAGTGTGTAAAATGTGCAGGTTTCCACGCTGCCGGGCGTGTACGGTGTGTGTCCTAGTGGAGGAAATGAGCTGGACGCCTCCGGGCTCACCCCACTCGTTTCGCTGCCACCCGGCCTCTCCCTGATTGCGTCTTTCTTTCCCCCCCCTCCATTCATCCCCAGAACACGTCCACGTTTACGCTGGCGAGAGACGACGCGGGCGAGGTCGTAATGGAGGACGGGCGGAGCCGCTGCCCTTTCAACCCGGAGTACAAATCCACCGCCATCATCGTGGGTACGTAGTAAGACTCTCGCTTCTCATGAACGGCTTCCTCCCGGGAGCGGGCAGGAAGAGGCTTTGATGTGAGCGCCGTCCTTTTGACTCGCCGATGAGCCGCGATGTGGCTGCTAATGTCTGCCTGCGTCAGAGCGTCTTAAGTAGCCGGAAGTAAAGAGTAAGAGGGAGTTTTTTGTTTTTAACATGCGATTAGTGAATAATTAACCCTGATGCTGTGGGAGTGGGTTTTATTCCCTCACTCCCTGCTCTGTTACAGAGCTTACAGTGACCTAAAGCACTTAGTCTGATAAGCTGTGCATGGCAGACGCGTTCATCTCTGAAATGGTTATCTTTGCACCAGAAAACTGCATGTCTGGGACAAAGGAGACAAGCATCAGGTTCTTTAACATCTGAGGAATCTCGCCAAGCTAATCGCCATTGAACTGCAAATAATTATTCATGCTTTTGTTTCCTCACATTCGGATTGCTGCACTATTCTCACGTCAGATCGTTCTGTTTATTGGCGCCGAGACTCTGGAAATCCATTTCTTTGGACGTGCAGTCTTGTTTTTCTAAGTTTTGGCACCAGTTTTTTGTCTTTAAAGGTACTATACAAAATAAAGTTTCACTTTAAAGTTTAGTAACAGTGGATATGAAGCTTGGACACCCCTGTTAAATACTTAAATAATACTTAAATCCCAAAAAATGAGACCAAAATGAATAAATTATCTACATTTAATTTGGAGTTTCAACAATCAACTAAACATTTGGGAATGATTGGAGAAAAAAAACTTCAATAACTTGGTTACATAAGTGTGCACACCTTTTCTAATGCTTTGTTTTCATTTAAAGTGCTCAGTCTTCTTGAATACATGCCGACTCTGTTTGCTGGTAGACGGCTACAATATATGCAGAATATATGTCACAGTATTTGTGGGAAACGTTTCGAGTCGACTTGTCCCGAAAACCTGCATCGTTAACAGAGCTGTTCACACTTTGGAGAGCCTCTTCCAATCAGGACAAAATTGGTCAGTTCTGATCACTTGCTGATTGATCGGTCCATCAGTTTGGTAATGGTTGTTCTCCCCTTCCAGACGGGGAATTGTACACCGGAACCGTCAGCAACTTCCAAGGGAACGAGCCGGTCATTTACAAAAGTCTGGGTCAGGGAACGGCACTGAAGACGGAGAACTCTTTAAAATGGCTTCAAGGTGAGTGTGTGTTTCTCATTCCCCCCTGCATGTCCTCCATTAGGTAGCAGCCGCAGCAGATAAGCTCTGAGAAGCAGCCGTCATTAGTGAGGCAAAGTCACTAATGGGAGCAAAGACGAGCCTCGGTAGATCGGTCCTATCGGCAGCAGCACTTGCACATCAAAACGGCATCAGCCGACCGCTGCTGGAGTTTTTTTTTTTTCTTTTTTCCTGCACGCTGCGCACAATTAGGATGGCTCTTGTCTTTTGATCTCCTGGTAATCTGTGCAGAGTGGTCCTGATGAGGCATCTGAGTGCAATTACACAGAGCATCCTGTTTCCTCTACTTTCTCCGGACTCTGAGATACGACTTTCCAAACTTTTCTTCTTTTTTTCCCCCCCTCCAGCTTAAAGCAAATATTCCACGTTCAGCCCATAAGCGACAAAGGCAGAACCCCTTTGTGCGACTAAATGTTTCTGTGTTTATGTCAGATCCCGTCTTTGTTGGGTCGGCCTTGATCGAGGAGAGCCAGCCGGCGAGGAACCCCGTGGGCGACGATGACAAGATCTACTTCTTCTTCAGCGAGGCGGGGAAAGAGTTCGACTTCTTCGACAACACCATCGTCTCGCGGATCGCTCGCGTGTGCAAGGTAAGGTGTCGCACGACTTTGGGAAAAAAACAAACAAACAAAAGACAGACTCAAACTTCCTGCCTGTAATCCTCAAAACAAGCCGGGTCCACTCCCGTGTCGGAGCTCGTCCGTCCACATTTAACAAGATGTCACGCTAGTGTGAATGTAACAGGGGGAGACAATTGTTGGCGAGTTGAAGCTTTTTCTGTACAAACATGTTTTCAGCAGATTTTTGTTCCTTCTTGTCTGAATCATCATCGCCACCCCTGTCCTCCTCCTCCTCCCTCTTTCCAGTTTCTCTGCAATGTCATCTTCCCCCCTCCTTCCATCTCCCTCGCAATGTCAGCTGCACTCGTCCATCCCACCAGGCTCCTCACCTTTCACCAGCAGCCCTTTGAGCTTTGCAGGAGTTATTAGTATTCAAGGGTGCTTGCAGGAAAATGAAATGGGTTTTTCTTATTTTTCCCCGTCTTTCTGTTGCAGGGAAAACATACAAACTGGCTAACCGTCCCCCCCCCCTTTTCTTTAGCTGTTTCTTCTGCCTCACCACCTTGATCTGTCCACCTTTTCAGACTTTTACCTCTTTTCCTCCGTCTTCAGGGATGCTAAACGGCTTGATAAACATCCGTTCAGCATCCCTTTTTTTGACTGATGCCTCTTTTTCCATTTCTTTTTTGGCGGAGGCGATGATGTGAGGAATCACGGAGACAGCATGTAATCTCAAGAGACAGCCTAATGACTTAGTCCTGCAAGGCTCTGGTAGTCGGGGGCTGCGCCACCTCCAGCAGCAGAGCACCTCCCGGCTTCTATATATGGAAATCATTGGCAGACTGTGGCGACTCGCTGCAGTTCAACTGTGCGACGCAGAGAGAAGAATAGCTTTCTCTGCTCTGTGAAGCACCTTTTTATTTTGCTGGAATGCAGCTGCTGTCTTTTTCCTTTGACGTCTTTTCAGACGCCACTTTACAGTAGGCCTGCTTGGTTTGCTCACACGTCTATGAGTGTTGTTTAAAAAAAGATGAGTCATAAAAATGAATGTGTTTTTGTCAACTTTTTACGCTGCGTCCAAAGGCTCAGCTGGGTAATAAAGTATACATTTTCAGTCTTTGCAAAATATACTAAAGACACTCAAGGAAAATGGCTCATTCTTATTTGTGTGTATTTGGGGTGACATCACAAGAGGCAAAAGGATGGTGGAGAACCGACTCCCAACAGAATTTGATAGATTCTGAAGCACACTAAGGAAATGTATATGATAAGGAGTTAATCTAAAGATAATTGATCTTATAGATCAACTAGCGATTCATTGATAAGCAGCCATTTTCTGAAAAAACTGAGTTTTTTCTTGCATCAAGACGGCCGGCTGTCTTTCCATAACGTAAAAGTCTAAAAAAAAAAAACGTTTCATAACATGCCGATGCATCTCGGCTAAATGAGCGTTATTAAGTTAATAACTTAAAGAGATGGTCGAGTGTTTATATATCAAAACAGAACCGCATAAAATGTGTGTTGCATCCCACACCGGACTCCGTTTGGACCGTTCCTCCTTTCCGTTCTGGTATGGCCCCGCCATCTTTATTTCTGTATCAATTGTTGCGGTTTAAGGATGACTGCAACACCAAAGGAAAGTTTAAGCAGATGCAAGCCTGTCACAATGGTAAATTGTCCCAGAAGTTATTGCGATAAACAATAATAATGTTTTTAGACCATTTTTAATAATATAATGGTAATGGAGTAATAATGGAAGTGTATTCTCAAAGATCAATAAACATTGATTATTATGTCATGCTGTGGTTATGTCCATCTCAGTCATTGGTGCAGCAGACATTTGCATCGCTCTTCTGTGAACAGGCAGAAAGCATAACAATCCTCCATCTCTCTCCGTTTATTAAGCCTAGTTTAGGTTGGAACCTGGTTTTATACGTCGTCTCACTCACGTCAGCATGCGCTTAGAAAGAAGACGGGCTTCTTGTCGGGTTGCATCAACAAAAAGGAAACTTCTACTGCTTTTTTTTTTACGCTATTCTAACTACCGTTTCAGCAGGCAAACTTTGCAGCTCACAGTCGGTTGTTTTCTCCCTCTTTCCCCATCTGTTCCCCTCCTTTCTCCCACTCCCTCCTCCTCGTGTTTATTCAGGTGCGTTCACTCAGGAACTGGGGGGAGGGGCTTGTGCCGGGGAGCATTTCCTTATGATATGGAAGTGTTGAACACGCCTTCGTTTATCAGAACTTTTCAAAGTTGGGTAACGCAGTGCTGCTTTTTTTTTGTTTGCTTGTTTTGTTTGTTTTTGGAGGGGAGCTGCCAGAAGGCCGTGGCTGAAATGAATGACAAAGCAGAGCGTTGTAACAACAGCTGAGGGGAGGAACGCAGTCCGCTCGTTAGACGGACGGCCTCCTGATTGGCTGCCGGGTTCTGCAGCTGCCAGATGGTTGTTGTAGGGGGTTTTTTTTTGTAGGGTTTTTTTCCTTTGCGTTTTATTGTCTCATCTCAGGTGGTTTACTCCTCGTAGCCGTCACGCAGGAGTAGTTTCTCGGATTTCGAGGCGATTGCTCATATGTTCTCCCTGCTGGCCGTGTTTGTGGAGGAGTGTCCTTCAGGCTCATGTTTACAAGCTGAAAATGAGAAGTGCTTATGGGAGTATTGGATGTCAAACTCAGAGGGAATGAGTGTTTCATCTCGGTGTAGGAGTCGTCGTAAGGAGAAACACCCAATCAGTTTCAAAGCTGTAAATATTAACAGCATCTGTCCTCCCCAAGAAAAATAAATAACAATTTCCCAGCATGACACTGTACTCCTTCTTTTTTTAAATGTTTTGTAACTTTGATTTCCACTTATTAAATTCCATGAACCTCTAATCCATGTTTTTAATTGCTGTCCATCCCTTTTATTTCATTAAAGAGCCTACAGTAACCAATGTTTTCAATCCTTTGACCTCAGCAGCGCCCGCTAAAGGAAAGAGGATGACTTACACGGATTTGATCCAAATGTTGTTATAGTCATATGTTCCAATCAGGATTTTCCTATTGATGGTTTTTCAGTGGGAGGGGCTTTCCGATAAAAATACAAATGTCTAAAAATGCAACTACAAATCTCTCAAAGCAGCTGAAGGATTGTGGAAAATACAGAGGCAGGGACTGGAAGCACCTGCATATCTCACCTTGTGTTTCTCTCCAAGGTTTAGCTGCACTGCAGTAAATTAGCTGTGACAATATAAGACTGTAGATGGACTGTAATTACTAAACTTTAAACTCTTAAATCTTAAGAGTTTGCAGCTTAAGCCCAAATTCAGCAGATTCAGAGGCCAAGACCTGCTGCTCCAACCACAGCGGCTACACCGTTTCCTGCTGGTATCTGATGAGAGTTAAACTCTAAGCCTGACACGACCTCTCTCCTCCTGACCTCCATCCCGTCTTATCACCGACGGCTCCGCAGACCCCGTCAGAGGGAGCAGAGATCAGGCGCGCGCCGAATTAATAAACCTCCAGTGATATTCCGCAACTTTTCCTTCCAGGGCGACAGGGGAGGTGAGCGGGTTCTGCAGAAGAAGTGGACCACCTTCCTGAAGGCCCAGCTCCTGTGCTCGCTCCCTGACGACGGCTTCCCCTTCAACATCATCCAGGACATGTTTGTCCTGAAGCCCACCGGAGACAGCTGGGAGAGCACGGTCTTCTACGGCGTCTTCACTTCCCAGTGGTGAGACTCGTGATGCGTTCAGTGGTTCTGTGCGTCTGCTTTCCTCTGTTTGAAGGGGCAGTATTACGTAACGTTGACGGGGTTTTTTTTTTTTAGCTTTACATCATATTGTAATGTTATTTCCTCATCAAAACATGATTCTTTCGTGCAAGTTTAAGAAATTCTTTAATGCAACCAAACCCCTGGGTGGATCTAACTCCGCCTTCGAGGACGAAGCTCCTCTTCTGAGCTTCCGCCTCACAGAGCATGCATCCACCGCGACCCCCTCACTCAGCTCCTTCAGACTAGCCAGCTCCAATTAGCCAACACCTGGTGGAACTGCCCATCTGCTGAGCTCATCATATGAGCTACTTCTCCGTTAAAATCTGTTCTAAACATTGTCAGAGGGTTAATAAAGAAGCCATGTTGTGACGACTTCCTGAAGGAGTTTCAGAAAGAGCAGGAGTTTTTAAAGACACAGAGGCCCAGTTTCAAGGCGTCAAATTAGGAATTAAAATTTCTTTTAAGTCATGCTTCATATATGTAGCATTTGTATAGTAACTGAATTTAAAATGATTAACTTGATTGTGCCATAGAATGGCTCTATGTGCCTGTAAAACGCATCATACTGCCTCTTTAAATCTCAGGTATAAGGGGGCGTCGGGCAGCTCTGCGGTGTGTGCCTTCAGCATGACTCAGGTGGAAGCTGCCTTCAACGGCCGCTACAGAGAGGTCAACAGGGAGACCCAGCAGTGGTACACCTACAACCACCCAGTACCTGAGCCGCGGCCCGGAGCGGTGAGTCACTTTAGTTTTAGAAGCCTTGTAAAATCGCAGCAGTAATGACGCACGAAAAGGCAAAAATACTGTGGTACTAAGTGACTCAAACGTTCAAAATGTTGACTATCTAGACCACTTTCTTTAGGCAATCAGTAGACACAGGCTCAAAAGAAGCGACAAACGGTTGAATTGGCTGCTTTTTAAAATGTAATTAATGGCACCAAAATGGTTGAATGCAACCAAAAGCCACAGGCTAATATATATTTAGCGTCTCTCTGTTATAAAGAGTAATTTGTGGTCGGGCCTTTAGCTTTTTCACATTCTGTCCCATTGCAACCACAAATTCAATCCATTTTATTGGGACTTCATGCCATTATGTATAATTAGGAAGTGAGAGGAGGACGATACGTCGTCTTAAAAATCTTTCTAAATAAAATCTATAAATATGGTGTGTGTTTGTATTAAGATCTCAGCCGGCCTCCCACCACCACTTCTGGAGCCACTGCAAGTATAGCTGCCATGTCTTTGCTCATCTAGAAATTTGTTTTTTGTCTTGATTTTTTTTTTTTCCTTTGCAAACCAGACGACACTGAATCTGATTGGACAGTTAGCAATCTGTGAAGTTTTATTTTCTGGCTGTATGTTTGGAGTCCTTGTTCTTCTGGAAGATGAATCCAAGCCCAAGCCCACCAATCCATCAGTTTCATCAGATGAAATGAAGTCTGAGATACTTGAAGTTTTGATTTTGTTCATAACCTAAACTCTGAGGCCTTTGAAGTCTGTTTATGAATTAGAAGCTGTTAGCACAGCTAGCTGAAGTTAGCTGTGCTAACCCTGAAGCACTAATCAATCATTAGTTCTGCTAACGTTAAAGCACTACACCAACACTGTGTAGCGGAATCTAATGCTAAAACACCAAAATTCAAATTATATCTGCCCTTGAAAGACTACAACCCTCGAGCTTATATTTAATTTTGACTCTGTAATTTTGTATTCTACTTTGCCCTTAGATATTGTACCTTGTTCTCTACTCTGTTTCATTTTGGTCATGTATGTTTCCTATTGTTTGAAATAAAAATGGAGAGAGCTTGAGAGGAAATGGAGCTATGACGTAAACAGTCTTCACCCACTTCAAAATAAGAGCACAAATAAAAACGTCCAACTACTTTTGAATTAAGTCAGTGACCAAAACTTCAACACAGACGTCAACCTTTATTCAACTGCAAGGTTAGAAAGCAGCCAAATAAATTTGTGCTTCAGAATTTATCTGCAAAACTTAATTTAGGGAAAGCTAAGTGTACAAAACTTTTTCAGATTTAGCAAAAGTGCTAAATCGAAAAATTAGCCGTGCTGTTAATGGATTAGCGGGGCTATTTAGGGGTGTCAAAATTCCTTCTACTTGATAACTATGCACAACTTTGTGTTGAATTGTCCTATAAGTTGAAGTTTCTAGTTGCAACATGACAAAATTCGAAGGAGTATGAATGCTTTTGCAAATCACTCATAACTTGTAACTGCTCACATTTGCCTCTATAAAGTGCGTGACGAACCACGGCAGGCAAATGGGCATCCAGTCGTCCTTGCACATGCCCGACAAAGTCCTCAACTTCGTGAAGGACCACTTCCTGATGGACAGCGTGATCCGCAGCGCCCCCCTGCTGCTGAAACGCAGCGTGCGCTACACCCAGATTGCTGTGCACAAGATCCAGGGGATGGAGAGGGCTTACGACGTCCTCTTCATCGGAACAGGTGCCGCTTGGAGAGGAGAAAATAAACGGCCTTGTTTGAAACCCTCTCCGCTTAACACCTCTGTTCTCCTTCCTCCTCCTTCTCCTCTCTTCCAGATGATGGAAAGCTTCACAAGGCCATCAACGTTAACGATAAGATGCACATCATAGAGGAGATGGTTCTGTTCGCAGAGCCGCAGCCCGTGCAGCACATTGAGCTGGACCCTCAGAGGGTACGTCACGTCGCTAATATGAACGAATGGAGAAACTGGGTAAAATTAAACCGTAATAGGCTTGTATTAATCTCTCCATCAGTTTATATAAAAGTGTTTAGTAATGTTTTTGGTTACACTGATAAGAAGGTGAAATGACTCCAGATATGTTCCCATCACATCAGCCTTTCCCATTGAATTTGCTGTAAGCTAAAGCGGCGCCTGGAGGAGAGTTTGTTGCACTCGGAACTAAATTTCATTACCTCTACTCTCCTTATTGCGTAAAGACGTCTCTGCGGGTCACAGCTGCCAAACTGCAATCTTATCTGCAATTCTATAATTCTAATAAAACCAAGAGTATTTATTATGAGTAAATGCTCAGCAGAGATGGAAAAGCCGGACCGTGAGGAGCGTGGACTGAGTTGGACTGAGGGGAACTCGTTTGTTTTCCATTGCTGATATGAAAACTGTCACTGTTGCGAACAAAGAGCTTTCCAGCCCTGACATCGCGAACATGCATGTCTGGAAACACGATCGCGGCGTTGTGAAAACTGAAACCAGCTGGCCAGACTTGATTCGTTAGGCAGATTAGACTCTTCTGTTTATCTGGAGTAATTGTTTCAGTACGACGTTCCTGTTTGGAAATCAGAAACCCATAACCAAAAGCAGATTGCCTCCTCTGCCCTGCGTTTAACTTTCTTGTGTCACGCACACTCTGAAAGCTCATTTTCTTCTCTGCCCTCCTCTGCAGGGTCTGCTGTTTGTGTCGTCGCACTCGGGCCTGGTGGAGGTTCCCGTGGCGAACTGCTCCAACTACCTGAGCTGCGGCGAGTGCGTGTTGTCCAGAGATCCGTACTGTGCCTGGACGGGGCGGCTGTGCCGGGATGTCAGGATGGCGCCGCCCGACAGGTGAGAAGTCCCACACAGACGGTCACTTTAAAAGAGAAAAGAGATGGAAGTATGTCGTCTCAACTTTCTTTGTTTCACCAAAAATTGTAACCAAAAAAAAAGCAATGAACAGGCATTCCAGGAAGTTGCGATCGCGGCTGTTGTAAGTTCAGTCATAATTTGCAAATTGTGACAAATCACCTTAACGTTCTTTCCACATCACTGCAACTCTGCTGAATTTTGACCAATCATCTTAGCCCCCTTCTAATTTAACTTCATGTTTCATGATATCTGTTGAAAGATGAATCTGTAAGGTAAAAACGTGTGCAATGGTAATTATTTTTCTCTTTTTGTGGTGTTTTGCTGCTGCTGTTTTATTTATTTAAACATAGTATTTTTGCAGTGATTGCAAAATGCTCGCACACAGTGTGACATCACCTCTGCTTTTAACATGGTTAGTAATGACTCACAAAAGAATAATTTGGGGGTGGGGCGGAATATCATCTTAAATTATAGTTCTTGAAAAGAAAGCAAAATTAAATTTTAAAATCAGAGATCAGTTCCAAAATCCTGAGCATTGCGTCTCTAAATGTCATTTGAAATAACTAAATAGTTTCAGTTTAGATCAGAATCACATGATCTTGTCATTGCTGTGAACCTTTCACCCAGACATTTTTATGACGTAAGCATCAAATGTTCAGTCGTACGCTTGGAAAGAAAAGCTGCTTTTAGAAGAACATTGTGCTCTGAGTCGTGATGACAAAGCTATAAAAGTGGCTCTCAAATTGAAAGAGTTGGTGATGAAAGGTTACCTCTTACTCCAGGCTGCCTGCCCTCACCTTGTTGTTGTTTTTTTGTTTGGTATGTTTTCTCCCAGCCACTGGCAGCAGGACGTGGAGGAGGCGGACACATCAGCGATTTGTAACTCAACCGTTCCCTTCATCAGATCTGCCAGACCAGCGGCCTCCCGTGAGTGTGTTCTGCCCCGACGAAGTGGTCTCTAATTTAAGTCCCGCCAGTCACTTCGCAAACTCGACAAACAACCAGCACTTGGACCTGAAATAACGTGTCGGCCCTGAGCACAAAGACGGCTAGCAAGCCTTGCGCGAGTCAACAAATGTTGCACTTGTGAACAAATATACCAGCTGAATAATTTAGCATTTAGAAAATGTTGCCGAGTTCAAGTTTCAGACTCCAGCTGCCAGAAAAAACAAGATGAGTAATTAATGACTTCCATTTTTAAGCCACGAGAGACCTTTTCTTTTTTTCCCAACTTGTCAAAATGTAAAGTTAATCGCTGGTTTTCTCAAGTGTTGACTGTATGTTGATTTTGTAACTCATTATTCTTGTGTTTTTATGATGTAAAGCACTTTGAACTACCTCGCTGCTTAAATGCGCAATATAAGTAAACTTGATTGATTGATTAGGCCAAGATTAATAAATATATTTTTAAGCAAATTTTGGAAACTTCTGCAGCAGGAACAAATCTGGTATTAAACATGACATGGAATTATATCAGAGTTTTAGTTTTTCGATTGATTTACTGAAATAAGTTGGTCGTCTCAGAAGTATTTTGTGATTTCTTCAAAAGAACCTGAAGTCTTTTGAACATTACTATTATAAATCAACCTCCTCCTTCCTTTTTACCCAGGTGGATCCCGCTGTAAGACCATTACGGTCCCGGCCAACACGTTTCGCGTCCTGCCCTGCAAGCTGCGGTCCAACTTGGCTCAGAGGAAGTGGCGTTACAGCAAAGACGCCAGCCAGTTCCTGTACGAAACCCCGGAGGGGAACCTGGTGGTGGTGGCCCAGTCCGACCGCACCGAGACCTACGAGTGCTGGTCGGAGGAGGAGGGCTTCCACCAGCTGCTGGCCAACTACTGCGTCAGGGCGGAGCCCCGCCAGGAAAGCACCACCCTGATTGGTCACTCGCGCACGCCTCACGTGGCGCCGGACGAGACCATCATCCTGCCCGGCGAGTCCCGCGCCGGGCAGGCCCACACCAAGACGTACTGGAACGAGCTGATCGTGGTGTGCGCCCTGCTGGCCTTCTCCCTCGTCGTCTTCTCGCTGTTCGTCATCTACAGGAACCGAGATCACATGAAGTCCGTTCTGAAGCAAGGCGAGTGCCCCAACATGCAGCAGAAGAAGGCCCGCATAGTGGGGAAGCCCACGGAGAGCTTGCCCCTGAACGGGAACACCATTCCCGTCTCCACTTCGGACCACAAGGGCTACCAGACGCTAAACGACAACTACATCTGCAGCACGCCCACGCACGAGTCCTCGCCGGAAAACAGCAAGAGCTTCTCAGAGGCGTCCGACCGGCGGCCGCTCAGCGCCAAGGAGAGCCACGTGGAGTACTCCCCGACCTGCCCGCGACCCCGAGTCAGGCTGGGCTCAGAAATCAAGGACTCCATCGTATGAGGAGCGCCACTTCTCTGTGTGTTTTCTTTTGTTTGTTTGTTTCCCCAAAAACGACGACATCCTGCATCTCCCATGAGTGATACGGGCTACCGAGGGAAGGAGTGACAACCCTGACTTCCTCCCTGCATCACAGCACATCCTTTTACTTTCAGCCATCTTGCTTCTGTGATCAGTCGCGGAGGTCATTTCGTTTTCCACTCCGGTCTGGTTTGCTGCGGAGGGCACACTCCAGGTTTCCACAAGGATAACAAACCACGGCAGCTGCTAGGATCAGACACCATCGTATCTTTTGAGCCTTTTCTGATGGACGCTCACAAATTACGAGCGTGCAGGCTAAGGAGTGAGGTGACACGGGGAAAGCAGTTTTAAAAACAACGGCATCTTTTCTGGTACGTTAATCGTCATAGACAGTTGCCCAGCCTTGCACAACTCTTGTTATGCACACAGAACCAAGATACAGCTACACGGTGACCAAGAGTTCAGGGTAAGGTGGAGGTTATATACAAATACTTCATTGTCATTAAGTTCACCGCACATTTTGTTCCCTTTCTGCCGAATAAAAATGTTAATGACTGTTTGAGGAGAATCCACTACATGACGAACAACTGCAACGTAAAGAAGAGGGGTCAAACAGAAACGTCGGCTTCGATGCCTAAACGCTGTCGTTTACCTCCTGAATGTACGCTGTGGTGAAAACGCGGTCCGTCTCATCTGGAGCGGCTCTTTCTTTAGAGTCTAAATAAGAAACGTTTCACATGTGGGTGAACGAATGGACCTAGATGCTCAGTGTTTCAGACTTTACATTGAGAGGCTGGCGGCATAGCGAAATGGGGAACATCTCCACCTCTCCATATATTCAGGGCAGGACTGAAACCATCATGTGTACTGTGCCAAAAAACAAACAAAAAAAAGAAACGCCAACCCAGAAATAACTTGATTGTCTTATCTAAATGCAATAGTGCCAACCTGTCATGACCATCTCATGGTTCCTGTTAGCATTGATCAACGTCAAAGAGCACATGGTGACGAACCCAGGGCCGGGGTTCCACTGGAAATTTCGTGGCACTAATAATAAATAAATGTGAAGATCCACTTTTTTGGGAGAATTTTTCTCTAAGACTGTTAGCTCATAGCAAACTGTGAAGAATGTGTTGAGCAGAATAACCGATCTTCATGTGAGGGGGGCCAAAGGATTTGACGCGCCGTGCGGTCGTCAGTCTTTTCCATTTTCCTTCTGCCTTCGTTCTGACAATGCAGGTGGTAGCTACAGCTAAGCTTAGCTAGCGATACAGACTTTTGGGTTGGTTTTAGCTTTATGCTAACGGCTTCAAAAATGACGTTCCTGAAGAAAGAGATTGAATCTGGCGCCCTACTGGTCTGAATGTAACTACATGATGTACGGTGATTTTAGGCCCCTTGAACTCTGTCATGCGTTTTCATGTTACAACTAGAAATAAGATATTTTTGGGGGGTTTTTTTTACCAGACTTATCAACACAATGTAGCATAAAATAGCTTAGGCTCTGTAAGTGGACAGAGTACCTGAATAGAAAATGTAAAGTCTTGCCACAGATTTGTGAAAAACATTCGGAAACCTAGGTATCATTTTCCTTTCGTTTCACAGCTACATACTTACCTGGGGTTCCACAAACTAATCCCAATAAATTCCAGTCAGGTTTGCAGTTGTAGCATGGCGTGACAAAGTCCAAGAGGCCCAACTACTTCTAAGGCACAGTAATGATGTAGATGCAAGGTTTATTCACCCCTAATTTTCCAGGTTACATGTCCTATCCACATGGCATTCACCACACTCAGTCAAAAGCCAAGGTAATGCTAATGTGAAAGCACAGGTAATCAGGGTTAAAGATTTGCACATTTCACTTCACTTAAATCACATGGATGTAAATCCAACTACTGCAATTAGAACTGCAGCATAACTTTTGTTTTTTGGGGGGGGCATATCAGTTGAAACAGTGACCAGTGCAACCATCTATAAGCACTGTGTCTCACACGGACCTTTTGAGACTTACAAAAAAAACATAACATGAAATATTTCCAAAGAAATTGAAAGCTGATAACGTTGCCAGTCTGAGTGTGAATCATTTACGATGTGGCAAAGTGTCTTAGAATACACAGTGACTTTAATATGTTGAACAAATAAGAATACAGTATATATTCCAGTATTAAATGGCTATTTTCAACACTAAGCAGATCTGAAGCTGCTCCAGGTGGACAAAGTAACGGCACAGCATACTGCACAGCAATGGCCAGCGTTCCCTCTTTTCCAGGTTGTTTCTTGTGTAAATACAGTGCCTGTGCTAAATATTGTGTGTCGTTACGGGACGTTGTGCAAGATGTGTCGTAGAGGTAGTCTTAAACTAGAGAGTGAACACTGCTGAGTATTTTATTATTCTGTTTTGTTTTGTTTTGTTTTGTTTTGACATAGTGCTTTACTGCCAAGTTGAGCAAACGCACGTTTCACCACACTATCCGTTCAGCACCTTACCTGATTCTAATCAAGCACCTCAAAACAGGATACTTAGTTTTAAGAAAGAAGTTGTAATTTTTTTTATATAATTGGCTTTTAATTAGCCTCCAGAATTGTTAAACAACAATCCTTTATTGTTTCAAACATGAATTTTTTAATAACTAAAAAGAAAACGGTTAAAATTTACAAATTGGTAACTGCAGCTAGCTTCTACTTGTGCTAGCTAGTGAAGCTAAAACAAAAAACTAAAAAGTTGAATAATATTTCACATTGTATTGAGTTGCTAAAAATGTAATTTTAATGCTTGAGTTCTGGTTACAGTTTTAAATTTCATTACTTTTCTGTTTAGTTGTAATTGCTAAAGTAAGTTAAACACCCACAAATTAACATAGTTGCTACTTAGCTTAGATTCCTAGCCGTCTGTCAACAAATTAAAATTTAGGCCAGAAAGAAGTCTTCATTTTTGTGTTTTTATATTTAACACTTCACTACACGACTGAAAAGGCAGATTATGGCCATTACATTCATTTTTAGTTTTTTTTCCCCTTCATATTATTTAGTTGAACTACAAAAGTATCTCTAATTAGCTCATGGATGCTGCTTAGCGTGGCTTGCTAGGCTTCTGTAAACGAATTTAAATTGAGGGCAAAGAAATTATTTTTTTATATTTAATATTTTACTTGGTGACGAAAAAGTAAATATTTTAATATTTGTGTTCTAGTGGTATATATTCTATTTAATTTATTTCAATAATCACTACAAAAATATTTAGCTAATTTAGCTCGTAGCTGTTTTGCATGGTGAAACAGCTATTCCCAGTTTGAATCGAAGCGTTTATTTTTTTCTGTTTATGCATGCATTTTTTTTCTTAACCTTCTTGAGACGGTGGCTGGGCCTGTAGCTATCTAGGGTATCCATGACAACTGCTGGCCTACAAGCATCATTTTATTGTAATTATTATTTCTTAAGCTTAAATTAAGCCTAATAGTAACTTCTCTGGTTTTGCACTTGCTAAGCAAACACTGTATATTTAAAACTGTAGTGTAGAGACAGAAGCTAGATATTTGCAGCTGTTATCAACAAATGAGTTACTCTCTCAAACATTGTGTACTGCTAGCTGAAACTCAACCAATTTCTTAAAAACAAGAAGATTTTATCAGAGGTACACAGTAAAAGGAATTCTACAAGTCTTTGGGGGGGGGGGAAATGTTTGCAAACAAATTGTCTCTGTAACCTGTGTTGAAGTGCTTGATGGTTAACGCTGCCACACAAAGAAATGCCTTTAGCGTTTAGATGCGAAGATTTTCTGCCTTCAGCTGTGTGCTACACTGTACACTATCCAGCAGTGACCTCGTCAACAGAAATGTGGTCGATGGCGTGATTGTAGCCCCGGCGGGCACACTTAACTACACAACACGGGTCGGTAGCGGATTTACATAATCACCCATGCCGCTTTTATGTTTGCCTACAAACAGAACCGAGAGCTGCTCCATGCTGCAGCCTTGGGTTATGTCAAAAAAAAAAAAAAAAAAAGTTAAAAATACAAATAGAAACACGGAGACGGTCAACAGCATCTTAAGCAGTCGGTGTTTTTACTATACACTTGTTAAGCTGCATTACTAAAAAGCTACAAACTGTTTAATGTCACTGGGATAAACCTGTGACATTAACGTGCGAAACACACTTCCTCAGTAATGAAACTGTACTGGATTTGAATGTAGCCGGTTATCTACAGCAGTCTTATTTTCCTAAAAATCCAGGTAATATATGACTCCACTTTTTTTTCTTTTTTTTTTTCTTCAGGATTTACTTAAAAAAAAAAAAAAAAAAAAAAGTCTGAACTACAAAAAGAAACCACTTTAGGAGCACTGGATCCTTTGTGCTGCATGATGTAGTACAGCAGAAAACGTTGCAAAGCACAACTCCAAAACCCTCAACCATGAGACGAAGCATTGGCTCAGCATACTGAACACCGGAAGCTTAGTTGACTGAATAATTAGTAGACAAATGTGGTCTTGCCTGCATGATTTTTTTTTTTTTTTTTTTTTTTAAACTGTGTACAAATTTGTGAACTGTATTTTTTTGTATTATCGAGATTGTGATTGTTGTTTTTATTGTACATAAAAGGCACTTTATTTTAATTTTTTAAGATAAATGAATAAATTACGTGTTTTTGACACAAAGGTTGAACCGTCTTTTATTCTGGGAAATTACTGAATGTGTTCGAACGAGTCTCTAAGGTCACCAGATCTGAATAAGTAAGCCTAGAAAAATTAAAGTGGACTTTTTATTGAGAGTCGAACCTGAATCAAGATCTAGGCACTGAAATGCAATATTACTGTTTATGTCTCACTGCTATATTGTACTTTTGGTGGGCAGCAAACAGTGTGGTTCCAGTTTACACTCTGAAAAATCTTATTCTTTTCTACTGGGGGAAAAAAAAAAATCTAAACTCTGAATTCCAAGTGAGAAAGCGAGAGATTTCTCAGCCTGACCTCCAAAACGTTTTTGTCTCTCAATTGTCAAATCTCTCTCTAGCCGGTTTGGTTCTAGCCAAGTTGGGTGTGTCTCCATTGGCAGTGTGTTCCTCAGTATGTGGGCTGTATGGTCTATAGAGCTATGGTTGGCACTCCAATGATGTAATTTTGCTTGTGTGACCTCGGGCAGCTACTTTCTCCAAAGTCTCGAGGCATATTTATTTGTTGCAGGTTGCCCTGCCCTGCGCTCTTCCACAACAATTGATTTTAAAAAGAAAAACAAGAGGTTTGGCCATGGAATTATCCATTTACAGCTCGCCATCTACCATGCTTGCAAGTGCCGCCTTCGCTCGTCTGGTGACGCAAATCCAAGGGCCAGTCAACCAATGAAGTCTGCTGCCTATCAAATGGGGGGAACCGTGCAGGATCTGCGAATGGAGACGAATTTGGCCGGAACCGACTGGGGAAGAACCGATCATTCCAAGGCCTTGAAGTAGGGCTCGCTAAACTCTTAATCACTGCATCACCAAGCAAGTGAGTGTGATCTGCGGTCCACAGGATTTGCTTCCGTTACAGTTTGATCCTAGATATCACACACCATCGTTGATAGCCAATACTTTAATGTGTTAGGAGTGTCTTTTATGGCATAAAGAGGATCCATTTAGGGTTAGACAAAAGTGATGATCAAAGCATACATAAAGACTCAGCACCGACGTGTATCTCTAGAGATCCTCAAGATTCTTGAAATTTTAGAGGCAATCTTTGAACTCATTTCACTCTTCCTAAGCCTTTGTCTGCATTTCTCCTTGACGTCCCATTTTACATCAAACACCACTGGATTATCTGCCATCACGACGGACAAGAAGAGTAATCTGCGATTCAATGTTATTACATCACTAGCCACTGAGAATAAGCAGCATTTCAGTTGTGATTATGTTGCAAAATTCACTAAGCAGAGTTTATATTCAGTCGGCTGAGGGAAACTGCACGTCCTCGGTAACTCGTGAAGATTTCCACGGCCCATGATAACTCTGGAGGATCTGTTAAGCGGGGAAAAGGAAATTCTGGTGGAAAATGATACAAATTATTTTCCAGGAATGTATTAAAAAGACAGACAAAAACCAAGCCGTGTTTTTGTCACCCAGAATGTTTCAGCGGTAAAAGCAGGAACACTTGTATTAGATCAAATCGGCTGACATTGCTTGAAGTCTGATATCAGGCGCACATATTAAAGTTCTGTCAAAAACAAAGTATTTTCTGCACGTTTAGGAGATTAGAAAACGAAATGAAAGGAAAAGCTTGATGAGAGAAGTCTGTTTATGATTTTAATCAGACTGACTGCAGCTTTTCTCTGCACTCTACACTTCTCATGACCACCGAGTTTCTTGCTTGATGCATCAAGAAAAAGAAAAGAAAAAAAACACCAGGCCAGAACCCACACGCTGCTGCTTGTCTTCCTGACGCTTGAATTTAAATGAGATCTTATGCAAAAGTGCTGAGCAGAGAGCAGCGGATATAGCGGATCAGATTTGAGTTTTCTCCCATTTACGCTACTGGCTGATGCTGCATTTTGTCTCTCATCACTATTCAGAGCCTCACCTGCTCTCCCTGCTTGAGATGGAGAGCAGATACATTTTGTCACTCTGTAATCTGAAAACGAAGGACACAAACATGCTGGAGAAGGGATTCATATCTTGTTCTGTTTTTTTTCTGAGCACACCTGATGCTTTAATCACATGTTCCTGCTGTTGAATCTTTACATACCAAATTTGCCTAAAGCTGTTCCTACTGTGTGTTATTTATTATGTATGCACAGAACGAGTGGTTTGACTTCTGTAGGAGAGCATTTAATAAATGTCAACCAGCTTGCTGTTAAAACCACTTGTGTTTATTGCAGCGTTTGTCTCCACCTAGTGGCCATGTGTTGCCTCTTCAGCTTTAATCTAATCTATTTTACATCTCCCTCACTTACAGTAACGCGGCTTCACACTTTGATATATTACCTGAAACCTTCATTGGTATTGATAAATATTTCTACTACTATTATTCTCATGCTTTTTTAACTTCAAAACTAAACTTGGCTGCTCCCATATTCATAATTATTGCATCGTTTTGTTGTTGGAGTTGATTCTGAGTCCAACATGAAAAGGTCTAACTAGCTAAATACCATCCCCATTACCCAGCATGCACCACGCTGACGTCTGAGTGAAAGTGGACCCATTCACCTCGGTTTTTTTTTTTACATTTTTATTACTATTAATATTGTTTCTTGCGATGTTATTGAACTACTAGCAATAAAACATTAATGCCTCTGATATGATCTCAAATTTCCGGAAGAGGAATAGGGCCACCAAAAAAAAAAAGAATTCTGACTTTAATCTCAGAATGATTAAAGTCAGAATTCCGAGATTAAAGTCAAAATTCTGAAGCCTGTAAAAAAACTGTAAAAAAAAAAAAAAAAAAGAATTCTGATTTAAAGTCAGAATTCTGAGATTAAAGTCAGTAAGTCAGAATTCTGATTTTAATCTCAGAATTCTGATTAAAGTCAGAATTCCGAGATTAAAGTCAGAATTCTGAGATTAAAGTCAAAATTCTGAGATTAAAGTCAGTAAGTCAGAATTCTGAAGCCGCGTTACTGTAAAAAAAAAAAAAAAGAATTCTGATTTAAAGTCAGTAAGTCAGATCTCAGAATTCTTTTTTCCGGTGGCCCGAATCCTCGTCCGTACAAATTTCCAATGTTTTGGGGAATCTTTTCGCAATTATTTTGCATTTTAAAACTTTTTAAATTATTTTTACTGGCCTAAAGTGGCTGAAAAATAGAAAGAAAAGAAATAAGTGTCCACGTTGCTATCGGCTGTTGATCATCCTAAGCTGCACATCCCTTCACTACATCAAAACACAACCTGATGTGTAATTCCAGTGTTTTCATGTTTAATGCAGCTTGGAGATGGTCAAGCTGCATTGACCATCTCTTATCAATCTAATAATTCATGTATTATTTGTACTACTGCTGATCTGACCTAATTATTTTTGAAAAACATTTATTTGTATTTAAAAAAAAAAAAAAGTTAAATGTTCAGTCAATGGGTGCAAACAAATGCACCCAGTCCCACCCATCAAACACTGAAATTTAGTTTTTGACGGGCGGGATATTGCTGTACTTTTTTTTTTTTTAAACATAGTAAAAGTTCTGAAAATGATAATATGCACAAATAAAATCTGAATTTATTGTCGCTGCAATTACAAAAATATAAAATTAGGATGTTTTTAGGATGTCCTGTACCTGCAGAGGGACGCTGGATGGAGACGTTTTTTTTTCTTCTCCACATTTCATTTTGTTCGCTTAATCTTCATGCCTGTTTTTGATTTAATTAAATCACAGAGAAACAGAACAAACGATCATGCATACACACACTCACTCAAAGGGGAATTTAAGAGTTGGTACGTTTATTTAAATTATGTATTTGAAAGAATAGTTGAAGAGAAATGGGTTTTCTCTAAATGCAGCTGATCAAAGGCTGCATGTTCATTATATTATATTAATGAGCTTAAGTGCTACACAAACTCCAACCACAAACATTCAGAATAAGTAAGCATGAACTAAAAAGATACACTTTATTTGAAATCAGAAAGGGACACTTTTTTTTGTACAAAAATACACAACTGTTACACAGATGCTTTTACATCAATAGTTGCTCCACTTCATCCTGCTCACGCCGCTGATGGTGCTCTGAACGCAGCACCGCTTCGGGGGCGTTAGGGCTTAACCCATATGTTTGTTTAATTTAACCATGGAAAGTAACTCCGACAAGCAATCCTCAGGTAGATTTGGTGGATCCTGAATTCTCGAGTCTAGACAAAACTGACAGATCCGTTCTTATAAATATCAGGAAAGAATGCTGATCGAGTGATGTTCTCAAAAACAGAGAGTTTAATTCTTCTTCCGTGTCATTTTTCACTTGGACTTCGTGCCTGCTTTCCCCGTTTCGTTTGCTTTTTTCTGCTTCTGTTGCATGATTTCTGCATCCCTGCGACGGGAAAAAAAACATCTCGAATTAGTTGAGGTTACTAAGAGAACTGCAATGCATGAATCAAACAACAACAAGCTTTAATCAATTGTTTAAATCTGTGCTTTTAAAGCCGGAAAGTATTAAACATACAAGTCAGAGTTAAGTTTGAGGAAAATGTCTGGATTTCAGGAAATGAAAACTAAAAATAATCCCATTTAAAAAAAAGCAACATTCAAGTCAAATACAAAACAGAGCAAAAACAAAACATCTGTAAAAGAGTGTGCAGCACATTCTGTTAGAAAATACATAGGTTGGTTATTTTGTTCTATTAGTTGGACCTGAAATAGTTTATATATATCCATCTAACAATGATTTTTCAATGTGCCATTATACCCAAAATCTTTAGCCAGAACGATAACATGCAAAAACACTGCTGCAACATCAAAATACTGAAGTTCCCGACAAAAACAAAGACAATAACTCTCCGTATTTTGTAGATTCAATTATTTCAATTGATTTTAACTAATTGTTAACAATAACAAAAAGAAGATTACTTCGAAAGAAAAAAAATTGAGGGGGGACACAAAAGAAGCAACTGACTTCCAAATTTAGGACGCAACTAAAGTAAATCTACAACCTACACTCATTTTGCGAAACATAAATAAAGGTCCCGAAACTGTCGTTCCCGGTGCTCACCGTTGTTTCCTGGCGGCGGCGGAAAGCCCGTCCTCGTTCCGCTTGCCTTTGCTCTGCTCGGTCTGCTTCTTGGCAGCCTTCTGGCGTGCAAGCTCGCGCTGGTTGCCTCCTGCGGGGCGGACAAAAAGCAGCGGCACATCAGCAACACACCTCAGGGTGCACGGTCCTTCAAGACGCCAAGTTAAAAAATAAAAATGCATAGCGCCCTAAAACTCTTTATTTAGTCATTTGAATAGCATAGAAAATGGAATAGATAGATAAAATATGTAATGTGACTTCAAGTTAAAGAAGCCGACGTGGCAGAGCGGCGCTGCGGAGCAGCAGCGCCTGAGGAAGAAATGCATCCACCAGCACTTTGTCGCAACCAGCGGGGTTATTGACGAAGGGTAACAATGGTAGAACCACTACAGCGCAGTTTCAAGATCACCTCCTCTCACATTGCTGACGTCCTGTTCGCTATTCACGCCACTTGCTTCTAATTAAGCGAGAAAACGGTAAACGAAACCCGTTCGTGCTGCAAGCTAGGGCTCAGGCTAACAACCGGAACAGACAGTCCACTGACCCACAGACAGTAAGAGACGCCTCTTATGTAACACACAGTCAGGTGGAACACACTTTAAATCAAGACTCGCTTCAAGCAAACCAATCATAGACAGCACTGCATTGGCTTTAAATATAAATAAAAACGTACAAACAAATACCATGACAGAACGTTAGGGGCACTGATTCGGGTACGTCTATTTTCTGAAATAGACAGAACCAAGGTCGATCAGTAGCCAAACAGAGACCACATGCAGTCCAGAAATTTGCCTAAAAGTCGAATTATTTGTCGATACTCACTGGTCATTTTAGCACCCTATGTTTCTTTCGCCCAAAATCCAGATACGCTCAGCCAAAGGGCCGCTAGCTCCCTTGTCGTCGTCCACTGGCTTCCTCTACTGTGGTTGCGCCTCACTGTGGCTGCTAACTGTCGCACAGGCACCAGAACGTTCCATACAAACACGACCGCTGCGCATGCGCCAAATCTGCAATCGTGTGGGTGCGCATCGTTTGTCATCCGGTAAGGTAGTCGGTGCGCTGAGGGTGGCGGGATTTGATCAGCTTGATCTGTTCCTTTAGACTCCGTGGTAACCGTAGAAGTGTGAGAAGAGATTCTGAGATTCATTTTTCAAAAAAGAAAAAAAAAAAAAAAAAGTAAAAGCCCAAGAATTGGACAAACATCTGACTGTTTTTTCAAACCAGCATAACAATTTTTCTCAAAACACTAGTGTTAATATCCCAGGCATTTATCCACAACTGTCAATAAGCTAACACATAAGTCACAAAACAATTTAAATTAACTCACAAATTTGTTTCACCCCACAAATGCAAAAGAGACCTATTACAGATATTTATTTCAAAGTCATCAAAATTTCAAAGAATTGGACACCAAAGTCATCAACCTGATACTCTTAGATTAAATATCACAATTTTTGTTTTTTTCAAATCAATTCAACTATGTTTCCTGGCTATGCTAAAAAAAAAAGATCAACATCTTGAAAAAATAATTAAACTAAACAATTAAAATATATTTTTGATTTTTTCAAGATAGGGACATGTTGATCTTTTTTTCATTTAACTCTTGTCTTTTTCATGGCGTCACTCCGTCAACTAATAAAATAAAAAAATGCCTTACATCCATAAATAATTAAATTGCAAATATTATGATTTTGGGGGGTAGTGATACAACAAGCTCACAATACGATGCGATGTTGTACTCACAATACGATATATATCACGATATTCAGCAAACAATACGAACCTATACAATTTGATGCACTTTTAAGATTTTCTGAAGGATTTTAGAGGGACAGTGATTTTGGTGACATTTTGTGTTCCACAGACTCGGATTTAATTAACTGAAAACTGATTAAAAGCACCAACTACACAATACCTACCTCTGATTGGACAGAGACTCGGAGTCTACAGCTGGACAAAATGAAGATGTGTTGAGAAAATTAGTTTCTGTCATTTAATTCATGTGGATTTGACATAAAACTCAAACCTCTAGAGTGGGGAGATTATCAGCCTCTGTAGACTCTCAATATGCAAATGATTCCACTTAGTTGTTTTTTCTTTTGGACATACCATGGCTGCATTTTGGACGTTGAGTCACAGAAAAACAAAATCCGATTTGGAAAAACTTGTAATTTTATTTTGCTGTGAAACGCTCACATATTCATAACGAATGGTTTTTACAATTTAGAATGACATTTCTTAAACTGATTTAAAAATATTGCAAACAACACAGTTTTACAACATTATTAGGCAATTCCTCATTTGTTTGTATACAATTTTTGTATAAAAACGGAGTTAGCTGTTTACTACAAAAGTTTAGCCTTACCTAGCAACACTTTATTGCAACGTTGAGGAGACGAACCAGACCACAGTCACAATGAAACCATAAATCCTATAAAATATCTGAAAACATTCGGCATTTATCTTGGATTAAAAACAAAATCTTTTTTATTTTGAGGGTAGTCCTATGGAAAATGCACTGTTTCCACGATGTAACGAACAACTTTGCGAGGGAATTTAAAAAAATCTCCACATCCTCCCGGAGGCTTAACAATTTGCAGTTTGCAAAGTTGGCTTTTTAGATGCACACGTCGCCAATATTTCAAGTCATACAGCTATACAAATATTAATCATGGTGTAAAATGACAACTAGAAATATAACAGGATTTAAATTTTACCCGTTCGCCTAGATTTGGCAAAAAGGCGGGACTTTGGGTTTGGTGAATTTTCCATGCAAAATGGGTTAAATATAGCGCGCTTGTTGAAGTTACAAACTAAAAAACACAATTCCCAACGAAATAAAAGTCATGTCTGCACATTCAGCTTACCTTTAGGAAACAATTGTGTCTTTCGTGTGCGAAAAGAAAGCCGTTAACGACCGTTAGGCGAAGGCGCGGCTTCTTCTTCTTCTTCTTCTTCTTTTCTATTATGGCGGGTCGCAAGCAGCTTTAAGTTGCCTACCGCCGCCACCTACTGTACACGAGTAGCAACACTACATCTATTCAATTTTATTTTTTTTAAATTTTGTATCCTGAAGATGAATAAATAATGCTTTCCAGAATCTGTAAATATCCCCCGTGTTTGAAGGCGTGGCTTAAGCAACACCAACCAATTAACACCTTCAATTTCACAACGCAGATCTGACGGAGGCTACACTGGTAGTGTTATTTTAAAGCTGTGTGATGTTAAAACAACACTCACGCTTTTTATTTAACGCTACACCTAAGATTTTAACACTGACATTTTTACTGTGTATATTCCCTTTTTTGAAACTCTGTTGTCTTTTCTCTTTATTTTGTTTCTCCGACCAACAATTAAAGGAGACCTGCTCCACCTGCTGATCTACTGGTTGTAGCAGATTGTGGGAAAGGTGGGGACATGATGCTGACTTGATCAGAAAGTCTCTTTCAATCATCTTTTATTTAGGCAGAGATTAAGGAATGTGTGTCCAGTATGTCCAGCATGACTGAGACAAGACAACAACAACAACACTGGGCCAATCAGGAGAGAGAAGACAGAAATGATGGAGGATTCTTCGTAAAATTAAGAAAATTATGGGCAACTCTGACCATCCTCTTCATGAGACCGTCTTGAAAAAACATTAGCATCATCAGTCAGAGGCTTCTTCAAATTTGATAAAATACAGACCGCTACAAAAGATCTTTCCTGCCAACAGCAATCAGCCACCTGCAATGAATATTTGAAGAATCTGAATTAATGAGCTACAACTACATTTAATTTCCCTTTTTAATCTACTAGCCAGGGTTCTCCGCAGAAAACTCCCTCCATTTATTAAATATTTCTACCTGATTCACCTCCCTGATTGCTCCCTTTGACACGTCCACAGGTTTTTCCAAAGGTCCTGTTCGTTATTGTGTCTGACGGAAATCCACCTACCAAGTAAAGGGGAAAGCAGAAAATATTTTCTAGTTTTACGTAACAAACTGAAGCGTAGATATTTTATTATTTAGTGTTATGATGTAATGACGTCAACTTCTAACTATTAAAAAATCAAAACGCTCACTAAAGGTACCTAAACCCCTTACCTTTCAGTCCTTTAGTTTTTTTTTTTTTTACTTCCCTGCTAAAGCAATAGCGATCCACTAATTATCATACAGAAGTAATCAAATAAATACACAAGCAGCCCTTGTAATTACACCATGCATCCCGTAGATGTTGCGACTGGGTCACAAATGGGCCTGGAAAGTTGCAGGCCTATGAAAAGTATTTACCTCATTGGATGAACGTCCCTTTTTGTTCCTTTACAAATCATTCATGATCAGCACAATTTGGCTGTTTGGAGAAAAAAAAGCAACTTTAAAGGGATAACTGATTTCTACAAAATTATGAACTTAACTACACGACAGAATAAGCAAAGTTCAACACATGAAAGAGTTCAGCATCAGTCCATGTGGATGGAAAATGTCCACAATAAGCATCCAGTCCAGCTTAGAACCAGATTGCGGTGTTTAGCCAACCCATTTCGGAAACAGTCTTGGTTGCACAGCAATGAGTAGAAACTAAAAAATAAAATTGGTTATGAATCATGTATTCAGCCCACACTCTGTGGAGTGTACGTATATATTTTCAAACGGCCGCCAGGAGGCGCACTGTACTCAAATACATTTAGAAAATAAGGGAACAAACGCACCGGAGCGTCTGTATTTTACATTTTTTGGATAAAGAGGTTCCGAGTCATTTTACAAATAACCGATTTACAAATAGCATAAAGAAATGTCAATGCTATTTGTATTTTCATAAACACAAATAGCAGTTTTATCTGAAACCGTCTGGTAGGAAGCAGAATGTTTCCATGTTGGTCCCCGGGATTCCAGAGAAAAGAGGATCTCTGTAACAGCAAGACAACAAGATGTTTCTTACCACTCTTGGTATTGGGTCATTATTTACCGTCTGGCTCCTAAACTGTCAGACTGAGTCAATATTGTAATAAGACACTGAAGCTACGAATGAAACACTTTGTGAATTTGCTTCTCCATAGTTTGCAGAGTCTTGCAAAAGTATTCATACACCTTGAACTTTTTCACATAGTCATGAACCGTGTATTTCATTGGGATTTTAGGGGACAGACAAACACAAAGCAGTACTTGTGAAGAAGAAGAAAGGAAATCAGTGTATAGTTCCAAATGTATTCAAACAGATAATTCTAAATCATGTTTTTTGCATTTTTTTTTATTCACTCTCCTGAATAGTTCATTTGTAGAACCACTTTTTGCTGCCATTGCAGTTGCAAGTCTTTTTTCCTTCTGGGAGCTTTATAAGTCTTTCTCCACTCTTTCCTCTTTGGAAGCTCAGTCTGATTTAATTGTCAAGTCTTGCCCAGGATCCATGTTAAGCTCTGTCTGTATGTTTACGTGCAGCATAAAGCTGAACCTATTTCTATTTCAGTCTCACTGTATTCTACCACGATTGCCCTGTATTTAGCGCAGTCTTGTGCAAGCCCAAAAAACTTGAATTTTGGTCTCATCTGACCAGAGAACAACACTAAATCTCTCACATTCTTACCATTTCTCTTATACAGCTTTATGGCAAACTTCCAACATGGCTTCTTACTGCTCTCTTTCAACTATGGCTTCCTTCATATGGGTTAAAAGGTTGATGGGTCGTAAAATCTTTAGCAAGCCCTAAAGATTTGGAATCAGAAAAATGACCACATTGTGAAAACTTTGATAGTTTGGGGCGCCTTGTCCAACCATACTTTTTCCTTCCACTCAACTTTCTGTGATTATGCTTTGATACGGCGGTCCTCTGCGAACAACCAGCTTCTTTAGCTGTGCCCTCCGTATGTAGGATGTCTTTTTCGAGGCATTCTAAATTTCTGAGATGTTGAATTTTGGATTTTTTATTATCTGTAAGCCATAATCATAAAATAATAATAACAAATTCTTAAAATATTTGACTCTATGTCAGGTGAGTCTATATAACATACTGTATGAGTTTCACTTTCTGGAACGAGGGATGACAGATTTTGAATTTTACACTTTTCTTTTTTTTTAGATGTGTGTGTTTGTGTAACTGTGTAAACCTATCAATTTAAGCGATAGATGGAGAAGAGACTGACTGAAATCCACTCCACATGTCTATATAGTCACTCAGGCAAAATTGAAGCCTTAAAATGTAGCTTCAGAGGTGGAAGTTATCTGTAGGAGGAGAGAGAATAACGGGTTGGGTTCCCTTTTGAAAGGTGAATACTGTACTTTAAGGGCGTAATTGCTGTGTGAACACAATGAGTAATCAAACTGCTGCTGCAGCGGTGTTGCCAACGGGCTATTTGAGTGAAAAACGCCGTCTTCTCAGAACGTAATTACATGCTGAAAGCGCGCTCTGGTGCACAGCTCTGTATATCCCTGATGGCTTTTGGGCTAAAAGTCCCAAATTATCTTTGTTTTCCTTTACGTTTTATTTTCGACATTTCGAGGTCAAAGTCTTTCTCAAACAGTCCATACTGTCCTGACGACAGCCGGCCGTTGATCAAGGTCTTATAGAGCCTAATTTTTGAATAATTCAACATTTGTGCTGATTTATGGTGCTCATGCACTGTTGTCAAAATATCTTCGGCAGCATGAGACACAAAACCTGTAGGCAGTGAAGGCTTTAGTAGAATAAACAGATTTACCAAAATGTTTCTTATATACAAGACAAAAAAGACAAGCATTTTTTTTCACAGTCGTTAGTAGAGGTGCGATGCTGTTGTTTTTGCATCGATCCGATTCCAGGTAAATATCAATGATATCCATACCAATAGATACTTTTTTATTATTCAAGTTCGATATATCATCACAGTTCTGACCTTCTGCTTTTTCTGTTGTGTTTCCTTTGGATTATTTTTGATCAACTCAAAACTATTTTGAATTTAGACAAAGTATAAAGGTGTCCACAAAATAAAATAATAACATATTGACATTACAAACAAAAAAAAGAACAAAATAATTTGTGTGCATTTTATTTCCTAAAACAAAGTGCAAAAAATATAAAATTTGAGAGAAAATCAAAACAAAATTTTTGCAGAGGTAGATTAGTTTCAGAATCCCTCTTGAAGTTTCCATTTATTTTGTATAAGAGATTCCCCAAAGTATCAATTTTCCCAAACTGATATCAATCCGATACTGATACTAACTTGGTATTGATATTTTGAATCGATCCGCCCCCACGTCTAATCTGAGGATAAGTAGACCAAACTTTTCTTGTTTTAAGACAGTTACAATCAACAAAACATTTTCTATTTGCTAAATGCCACTAAACTTAGCAAGAGATTTTGCGTGACTTTCTTCAAATTCAGACGTTTACATGCATTTGTATCTCTTAGCTTCTCACTGGAGCTGTGAAAAGCTGAAAGTCGTCAAACTCTTCCAAATCTACTTTCCGTCCCTCAGAGCTGCCTCAGCTGCATGGCTACACATCCCAAATTGCTTGGAAGTTTTCCTGCTCTGGGCACATGGTTGAGATTTCACTCCTACAATCTGGAACGGAGGTCGTTGGGAAAAAAAAGTAAAATAAAGGCTCCATATGAAAGCTGCTGGAGCCCTGAAACGTTGCAGCTAACGCCTGCGTACGGTGAGGTTTTTCGGACAAAATAGCCACCGGCTTGTTGCGTGTCGACTGCAGCAGCCTGTTAGAGCAGCATGTCAAACAACTGCGGTCACTTTATTGGGCTGGTGGCGACACAGGGCACCGCAGGCCGTCTGCCCATGACTTGTTTTCCCCCCACAGCTGCTTTCTGTGACAACATCCTGCTTAAAGCAAGCTATTTTAGTCCGCCAGCGGAATTATCACCACCTGGTAATTTTCACAATGTTGACTGTATTTTCTATTTTTTTTTCTTTTGGCTTCTACAGAGGCTGTGTTTGTGACGGCTGTTCTTCTTGCTGTCGGCCATGTCTGCAGAAGCTTCAGACGGCGCTGTGTTTTTCCTGAAATATCCCGCTATATTTAACCGAGTAAAGGTTTTTTGTGTGTGTGCGTGCATGTGTGTGTCAACACTTCCAACATGTTTCCCTACAGATATTTTGGCCTTCTTGCCAAATCAGTTTAGCTTCAGTTGTAAAATGGTTGTGTAAATATTTGGCTGTTCCCAGATTTCTGGTAATTACTGTAATTACTACAAGAAGGACCCTGAAGTAGAGGAAAAGTCCAGCTGAAGATCACAGTCTTGTTGAAAATGGAGGTTTGTGAAGATTGGTGTGGCTTCTTCTAAAGCTTGTCCCAACCAATTGGGTAAAATTTGGACCCAATATTGGATTAAATCTACCCAACTCGTGACCCAACAGAATTAGTCAAGCTGTAGAGTTCTGGCATATTGTTGACCAAACTCTTGGAGTTATAATTTTTGACCCAATATTTGGTCAGACTAACCCAATACGATCCAATACGATTTTCATACCCGGCAGATGGGTTATGAAAATAACTCAGCAGTTTTTAGAGTCTGTAAGCGTACCACCAGAGCTACAATGGAGTGGTTTAGTTTAAATCCCATTCTTGTGTTAGGATGGCCCAGTCAAAGCCCAGGTTTAAATCAGTGCTGTAGGATATTTGTCTTTAAAATGTCTTAAATTTGTATGTAGAAAACTAGGGCCTTAGAATGTCTTAAATTCATCAGAAAATATCATCACCTTCCTAAAATAATAGCCTTATTAAAAAAGTGATTTTTTAAATTTATTTTTATCCCTTTTGGCAAAAAATAACTTTGGCCATTATTTTTTAAAGGTGAAGATATGTAAGTTGATCTTAAATACATCACAACAGGTTTTAAATTTTCTCATGGCAGGACGATTTAATCTTCTAAATTGTATGTATTTTATTTTATTCATGAGACTTCTCTGTCAGGCAAAAGTTTGAGACGCCTCCAGACATCTTTATTACATTCTGTGACTCAAGGCACCTGCGGCTACCACCAGCTATCTGCTAATGCACCCTTGCTAGCTAGCGCGCCTTTTTGCGTCTGTCATTGGTAAACGGTTGCTGTTGCCCACAAAATAAAAATGTGGCGCCAGACCTAAATAAAATATTCAGTTTCCTTTTGCACATTTCTGTTTTGATACAGTTCTTAAATTTCATTCATGATGGTCTTAAAATATCTTTAATTTGTGTCGGTGAAACCTACAGAAACCCTGCAGCGGGACTCAACGATGGACGTTGACAGAAACTCTGCATCCAGTCTGATTGAACTTGAGCTATTTTGGAAAGATGAATATTCCGACATGTAGTCTCGACACGACAGATGATTCATGAGCTGGCAGAGAGGCCGTCGGTAAAGCGAGGGAATGTTTTCTCCAACACTTGAGTCGTTTTGCAGTGGCTGCACCGCCGTCGACGCCGATCATGAAGAGTTGGAAGCGCTGAGGTGAGACGGTAGATGCTGGCTTGACGAACTGAATGTGTGCAACATTTCTCTCAGTCTCATTTCACCGCCATCATCCATCACAGCACCAGAGTCCCGCCTGCTGTCGTCAGTGACCGATGGGGCGAGCTCATCCGGTCTTGTGCTCTGATCGTTCAAAGCTAATTTTGACACGAGTCTGTGGGGTAACATTAAAATTTTGGTAAACATGCCACCCCCCCCCAGTCATACACGTGTATATTTACAGTACCTGTTTGTTGCTTTTAAAAATTAATAAAGGTCAACAAAATGTGGCTTTTTTGACAAGAAAAATCCAGCAAAAACCTTTAAATGTTAAAGTGAAGAAAGAGTTCAGTGACAATAATGGCAATTAATTAGAAACGTGAAACAAAATATAGGCGATTTCCTCCCCTTTAGATCAGTGTTTTGTAGATGGTCCTTTGGCTCAAAGGTCAACTGCGAACAGCCTTTTTTAAGTCCTCACTGCAAATTCTTTATTGGATTGAGGTCTGGGCTTTGACTGGGCCACTCCAGAGCATTGTTGTCTGCAAACGTGAACATTTTTCTGGTTTCTTTAGGTTCACTTTAAGGTGAAGCTCTTTTGGTCCCAGTCAAAGGCCTGGAAACTCTTTAATTCACTTTAAGGATTTTCTTTAAGATTTCATTGTATGGAGAAACACAAGGAAGATGTCTCATTTAGTCATTTCTGAGTCATTTCTTAATCTATTTGGCAATCTGTTTTAAATTACTGTCCCGCTGAAAGACTCAAAGAGAGCTCCTTTTCTGGTGCAGTAAACCCAATATTTATTATATAAAAAAATATTCTGATATTTCATAATTTTACACCCTCTAACAAGTCCAACGCCATAAAACTCCCAAGTTGTTTTCAGATATTTCGTCTTTGATTTTCACCAGAATGACTTCAAAAAGCTCAATTCTTTTCCTCCACCTCGCCAAACCGTGCTGTCCCAGTCAAAGGCCCGGCAGAGTCATTACACTATACAAGGTCTTTTTTTTCTCATTTGTTTTGTAGAGAATCCACAATTTCAGCCTTTACTTGAACCCCTCACTGGCACGCCTGTGAAGAAACAGTCGAGGGGCCAAAAGAAGACGTGAGAGCTGAGCTCACTCCTCCGGGAGTGCAGATGTTTTAGCCGGTCGATTGCAGAACAAACAAATTGCCGTCCGACGGAGGGTGGAGATTCGGGTGGGCTGAATTTCACTGACATGCGCCTGGGTGGAACTCAGTGAAAATAACACCGGGGTTTTTGATTTTAGAAAGTCAAAAGCAGGTGCGAGTGAATTGTACGACTCCAGTTCGCTGTTTCTTTGTGACCTAAGCAGCTTGATCCCTGAGGATCGGCTCTGTTGTTCCGAATTATCTGTTTAGACTCTGATGTCAGCTTTGGATTGTAAGCTGAGACCTTCTCCTGTTATTACTTTGGTTCATATCACAGCTACAGAATCCAGTTTCTACAGTTAGACCCGTGTCACGTCCAGGAAACATCTTTCCATACAACGCTGCGTCTGTCTCATCGGCCCCAGATTTACTCATTGTATTTTCCCAAATAGCTCGCAAAATTTCTATATGGTGACTAATGTAGAAGCCAAGAATCTCCAGACGATAAAGTATTTACCCATTTGTCAAGTTTACTCTCTTGGCAACCGATTCGGTATTGGATTTTGGTCGGGCTTCTGACACTTGTCTCTTTGGACCTCTCACAGTGGCTCTTAATAACTTTGTCCAAAAGTAATAAAGAAGCAACTGATTATTTAAATAGAGATATAATAACGAACACAAGTTATGACAGTTTTTTTCAGATTCTTTTGATGGAACATTTGCACTAAATTCTCACAAAAGAATGACTCCAACATAACCTGTAATGTTTTTAGGTACAAATATGTAAACTTAAGAGCAAATAAGAGGTTTTTTTAATGGCATTTTCAAGTGATATCAACATCCCGTAGAAGAAAATATATACATTTACTTTGTTACAATTTTTCTTTTGCATCTTTCTTTGTTTAAAACCTAAAAACAGAAATAAAATAATAGTTCTTTGAAAATTAGAACACATTTTCTATAATAGGTATTTAGTAAAAAATTATAAGCACGCTTTTGTTTTCCAAAAGATGATCAAACATTTATCATACTAAGCAAAGTTTTATTTAGTTAGACTGAGAGCAAAATGGCTGTTTCAACTGAAGGTTGCAGGGCCTTGGACTAGGCCACTGTGGCCCTTCCAGTGAAGGTCGTTATCTTATATCCACTCCACTCCCAAATCTTTTGCAGGTTGCTTTGGTGAGATTTGTTCTAACAATTTTCTTTATGCGGGTTCAGATTTAGTCTCATCTGGTAAGATTCAGCTTTTATTTTTCTTTCACTCAGCTATGCGCTACGTTGAATGCTTTTATGACATAAATTTCCATTGAGATACATTGAAGTTTTTGGTTGCGGTGTCAACAAAAAATGTGAACATGCAAAAAAAAAAAAAGAAGAAATGTATATGGTTAGTTTCGCAACTAACCATATACATTAGTTGCAAATTAAACACACAGTCGTTACGTTACTCTAACTGAATCTAAAACTAGGCTGCCAATGAACTCTTGAGGTATTTCCATTTACAGAAAACTAACATCAAATCTGCTCTTACAGCAACAATTATTGAAGAGAAATATGACATTGTCGGGATAATGTGCGGTTGCCAAGGCAGCGGGCTTTATTCAACTAATGCAGGACATTCAGAATAAGGTGGACTACAAAAGAGTGGATTGTGTGTTGGATCAGGCCAAGTACCTCCGACAAGGTTAGATGGTCCCATCACAAATTCAATTTGGACAAGGATAATTGAACCAGAATGGCAGTAAACACACACACAGCCCTACACACACATATGAATTGTTTCCCCATATTTCTCCGCCACAGACTTACACCGATTTAATTTTGTTGTTGTTTTATGTTATTTTATCTGTCCTGTCTTCATCCTCCCGCGGCGGATGAGCTCAGCCTCAAAGTTCCTTACTGACTCCCATGTGAGCTGCGTCCAGACAAAACGATGCCGCGACTGACGGCTTCCCGCTCTGCACGCGGAGTACACCGTATTCTTTAATCTCTTTGGAAAACATCGCAGACTCCGCCGGGAACACTCTGTACGCACTTGAGAGCCCCGCGCAAAATGCAGACGGGGCGGAACGGAGCACAGCGGGAAGCCAAAACAAATTAGCTGTATGCAATGTTCCCATTTAAAACGTGTATTAAGTCTAAAAAGCTCGCGCAAAACAAGCGGCAAAGCCAAATCTGAAATGTAATGCTTTCATTATCTCTGGCATGGCCCAGAGTCATTTGGTCAACTCTTGAACTAATGCTTGCATGCCGACGATGAACTGTAGTGGCTGCGACAGGGACACGATCAGCTGATCTTTCTCAGGTTGGGAGAAACAACATTTTTCCTTTAAAACTGACTCAGGTATTGTAGTTGCGATGAAAGGTTTAGTCATACATGTAACAGCTTAAACAGTGTGGAAAAACAAGATTTGGGTGCACAGGTTTCACTTTATAGTCCATTAAAGTTTGAACATGCACATGGAATCATTCGGAGTACTTGTCCACAGAAAGGTTTCTGGTCTTATTCTGGCTGGATATTTGACTACTCGTTACTGCGGAATTGGCAGAATTCTTTTTTTTTTTCTTCTGGCACAGAGATGTGACTTTTAAGTATTGATCAAAAAGTCTTCAAGGGTTCTGGTAAGGGGGGGGGGGCTTTCCAAAGGCTTAATGGTAGCCTGACTGAGCCGTTTCAAAACTAATTTGGATGGGTGTTTGGGGTCATTATCTGAGTCAAATGAAATGTAATTGGTCAAGATGATCAGGAACAATCCAAGAAGCAGAGCGCATGCCTGGCATGAACTGGAACATGCTACAACACCAGAATCCCCATCAACAGGAAAGTTAGTTTTTACATCACCATGGACAAGACTAGTGGCTTAGAACAGGGGTTTTCAAAGTATGAAAGGGTGAGCCCCCCTCCAAGGAGCACAATGCCTGCTGCGCCCCCCCCCCCCCCCCCCCCCCACCCAATAATCAACCCACACACAAACAAATGCCACTACAAAACACCTTCTAATTGCTTTTATTTTAGAACCAGCTCATCTTTTAAAATGACACTTTATCTGAATGAATTTTAACACATGAACATTTTAAAACATTTCCTCCCATTTTAATTATTTTATCAGGGCCTTTGTATGGCAAATACGCCCTTTTTCATTTTTCTAATGATAAGAACAACCCCAAACTCATTTTTCAACCATTTTCTCAAACAAACGTTACATCTGAGATTCTGAGTTTAATGTTAGAGATACCAACAGTGTTTTCACATCTTAAAAACATTTTGATCACATCTTTGGAACACATCTGTAAATGTTGCACATTTCCTTGAAATTAAAAAATAAATCAAAAATCTAAACAGTTGCAAAATCGTGGAGCTCTTTTTGTGGCTCATCTAAACAATTTATCTCGAGCTAAAAGAGCGTGCTGTATGAAAGAGCGGAGGCATACAAAGGGAAAAACAATTAAAGCTGCAAGCAGCCTCGGGCGGCCTATTGGCCACCGCGGGGGTTCCAGCCACCGCAGAAGCTCTCGCTCGGGTTCCAGAGCCGCAGCCCGCTCCCCACCGCAGAAGCTCTGCCGCAGTTTCCAGCACCGCCGCCCGCTAGCCGCCGCAGAAGCTGTCGCGCATTTTCCCCGCCCGTCCACCGGGCGATACGCGTGAATGCGTTCGGCGGCGCTGCCCGACGACTGTCGAAAAATCTGGCGCAGATCGGTCGATGCGTCGAGGAAATACAACCCATGTATTAACTTAGGGGGCGCAGTGGAGCCAAATTACATTTCAAACCCGTTGGGCTCTTTAGAGGTGAACAAAGGTCATACATATATAGTTTCGCGCCAATCGGATGATCTATGTGTGAATTAGAGCCAAACGTATGAATATGGCAAGGGACTGATATTCGCCATTTGGCCACGCCCACACAGTTCAGCCAGCAGCGAGCATTGACAGAGTTTATCATCCGAATCATCTTGATTAGGTCAAGAGAGCCATAAACGGAGCTTTCCAAGGAAAAAAACGGCACTTCCTGTTCTGAGGGGGCGGGGCTTAGATGACGTCATAATATGATGACGTAGGATCGACGGGAATCCCACCAGGATCACTCAGGCCAAGTTTGATGCAGCTCGGTCAAAATATATGGAATGTAGAGGCAAACGTATACGAACGGCGTTGCCGCCATTGAAAACTCTTGGCACTTTAAAGCAAGCGAGACCAACTTCCTATCTGTCATCCAACACAGAATCACCTTGATTAGGTCAAGAGTGCCATAGATGAAAGTTTCCAAGGAAAAAAATAGCACTTCCTGTTGTGAGGGGGCGGGGCTTAAATGACGTCATAATATGATGACATAGCATTGTCAGGCATCACACCAGGATGAGTCAGGCCAAGTTTGGTGCAGAAGCTATCAACCGTTCACAGTAAAATACAAGACTTCCTGTTGTCAGGGGGCGTGGCCTACGTGATGTTATCATTTGACCATTGGATATTATTCTACACCCGATGATGATCAATAACTGAAAGTTTGGTGTCTCTGTGAGTTTTTGTGTTAGAATTACAAATTATTTAATTTTTTCCTCTTTAATTCAACATTGAACTGTCATTCCGTAGGGCAATGCTGCCCTCTGGTGTCGAATTACTGAAATAATGAAACTATTTCAGTGGGCAGCAGAGGGCAGCATTGCCCTACAAACAACGAACATGGACTGTTTATTATGTAATTACACAGAAGATCTCTCTAATTCATTCTGAGGGGGGCGGGGCTTAGATGACGTCATAATATGACATAGCATTGTCAGGCATCAGAACAGGATCACTCAGGCCAAGTTTGGTGCAGCTCGGTCGAAACATGTGGAATCTAGAAGCAAACGTATGGCATCGGCGTTACAGGTCACTTCGCCACGCCGCCACAGCCAGCTGCTTCATCGCAGCCGGTCAGGGCTTGGATCCACAACACACCAACATGTCTTTTGCCTCTGGACACAGTTTCATGTTGATTAGGTCAAAGGGCTAAGATAGCGACCGTTCACAGAAAAACATGACACTTCCTGTTCTCAGGGGGCGTGGCCTAAGCGATGTCATAATTCCACCACAGGGTATTTTAGGACACCTAATGATGATCAATGACTGAAAGTTTGGTGTCTCTGTGAGTTTCTGTGCAGGATATATAAGAGTTTCGTGTTTCATGGCGAGTAGGTGAACTTTGACCCCTGGTAACCCCCCTTCAGCAAGCTCATACAGTCACCAATTTGATAACTTTAAATCAAACATGCCTTATGATCAGACTGACCAAGTTTGAAGCCGATCAATCGAAATCCCTAGGAGGAGTTTGATCAAATACGAAGGCTGTAAACGTCAAAATCGCGGTCCAAAATGGACCTTCAATACAAAATGGCCGACTTCCTGTTGGGTTTCGACCATGGCTCTAATAGACTTTTTTGTACGTCCTGACAAGATACACATATGTACCAAGTTTCGTAATTCTAGGATAAAGCACGGCTTGGGGCTGTTCATTTAAAATACTCTAGGGGTCGATATAGAGAAATTAGGCCACGCCCACCAAATTTTGTTATGAATACCTGTCGGAGGGTGGATAAGGATCCATCCTAGTGAGTTTGGAGCAGCTGGGCCCGAAATTGTGGAATTCAGAGCCAAACGTATGGCAACGGCGTTACAGGTCACTTCGCCACACCGCCACACCCACCTGCTATGTCAAAGCCGGTCGGGGTTAGAATCCACAACACACCAACATGTCTTCTGTCTCTGGACCCAGTTTCATGTTGATTAGGTCAAAGGGCTAAGATAGCGACCGTTCACAGTAAAACATGACACTTCCTGTTCTCAGGGGGCGTGGCCTAAGTGATGTCATCATTTCACCACAGGGTATTTTAGGACACCCGATGACGATCAATCACTGAAAGTTTGATCCCTCTACTTGTTTTTGTATAGGAAATATAAGAGTTTCGTGTTTCATGGCGAGTAGGTGAACTTTGACCCCTGCCAACCCCCCTTCAACATGCTCCAAAACAACAATTTGATAACTTTAAATCAAACATGCCTTATGATCAGACTGACCGAGTTTGAAGCCGATCAATCGAAATCCCTAGGAGGAGTTCGATCAAATACGAAGGCTGTAAACGTCAAAATCGAGGTAAAAAATGGACGTTCAATACAAAATGGCCGACTTTCTGTGATAGTTGGCTTATAACATTAAATGTAAGTTCTGAGTCTTTTGGTGAGCTTTACAAGTGTACCAAATTTCATGTCTCTACGATGAAGTACGTTCATACCATTGTGTCAACAGAAAATTGCTAGTTGCCGCCGTTGAGCAATTTTTTTTGCGATTTTTGCGACAACCTTAAAATTCAAAATTTTTAAATTTTCTAGTCGCGACCGCCAAGTTTGGTGAGTTTTTGAATATGATAAAGCCCCCAAAAAGGCACACGAAGAGGTGGGAAGAATCGTAATAATAAACAGTACAGATACAATAGGCCTTCGCAGCGCTTTGCTGCTCGGGCCTAATTACGCACGCTATGCGCAAGACAGCAAGCAGATAGCTTCTTTTCCGGTTTATTTTTTCCCTCGCACCGCGCCTCCCCTAAAGTGCTCTGGCGCCCCCTAGGGGAGGCGCGCCTCACACTTTGAAAACCGCCGGCTTAGAATGTTTCATACCTGATAGTTTGGTAGACTTGGTTCGATCGGTTTTCAGCTGCTGCGGTTCTCTTTCACACTGCAGTGTGTCAAACGAACCAAACTCTTTAAAAAAAAAAGCAACCTGTTCACCTCCTCGCCTGTGGTGGCACTGCACCAAGAACCAGAAGGAAACAACAGGAAAACCTCAGAAGATATGAGCACAACTTCCTCCTTCACAAAATGTAAACAAAGATGGAGTACCATCAGATTTCAGCAGTCGTAAGATTTCTCTTATGTCTTTGGTAAAAGACCGCGAGCCATTCCTCTGGCTAGCACTGGACACAAGCATTTGTTTTGGTTTTATTTACCCAGAATTCCCTTCATTATAGTCCGCTTTCTGCTTTAGGAGCGGTCTCCTACTCCACCAGAGTTCACTTCAGCCGAGTTGAGATCTAGATTAGGCAGACCAGAGTTTGCTTCTGTTTTTTTTTTTTTTTGGTCAGCATCAGAGTTTTATTGCGCATTCACACCTGCCAAAGCGAACCGGACTTTCCAGGCAGACAAACCAGAGTTCGATTAAAGCGGGCTAAACCCAGCGAGTTTGCTGCCAGTGGTACTGACGCATTGCACAGGGTTGTTGGAATAATGAAGAAAGAGGGTTTAGCTCCTAATCCTTCTATTTCACCACAAATAAAGTAGATGCTTAAAATGTGACACAAATGGGTGTTTTGATAGGATGATAATCAAAAACACCCATCAAGACCATCTGTGGATTGATTAAAATCGGCTGACATCAAGGGGTGTGAGTGGAAATTAAAAAAAAACTCAACGCATGTTTTTGAAATTCATTCATTCATTCCGGAAAATGAACAAACTGTTATCGGGGCTCAGTTTGGTCCCTTTCCGTGGTCTTAGCTTTCACATTTAACATATTCTACAATGTGCATTTAGAAGCATTGTCTTCTTTTCAGAACAAACCAAGTTGTTCTTAAGGCGGTAGAGGACCCAAACACAAGCAGGAGGCAGGCAGAATTGAGCGGTGAGTAGATGTTTGTTGGAAGGCAGAAATGTGGACCAACCAAAACCAATGAGCAAAAATCCAACTAAAGAATTGCTTTTGCCACGTTCTGTGCACACATTATAAATATACATGTTCCTAACCACAGCAGTATTCTCAAAAGAGGGACACTAAAAGTAGCATCTCACATGCGAGAGTCTCCACCGTAGCAACTTGCCTTAACTAGCCCTCAATTAGCTGAGAGGGAGGACACCTGGGAGCCCCTTACCCATCTTGAGACACGGCTCTCGGGATCAGAGGGGAGGTCGGAGAGAGCAGAACACCGGTTCTGTGCAGTGAGGCCCATTACTGTCAGTGTGAGGTGTAACAAATATCCACAGTGCCTTTTCCCAGAGAGGACATGTGGAGACAAATATTATGAAGTGTGGAATTAGATGCAACGAGTAACCGTGGTCCGTCTCCATCTCCCAGGGCTCTTTCACCGCAAAGAAACCGGTCTAATACAGATGATTTAACCCGGTGTTTCACTTTTGTTCAAACAGCACGCAGAATATCCTTACTGAGAGCTTGTCAGTAAGAACATCTGGAAATATATAACGACTTTTATGAGATTACGTCCAAGATCGATATGTGGTGAATTCAATCTGTCGTCGTCCGTACCGACTCTGCACACGAGTTTCTTTTGGATTATTTTTTAAACCACGGTTTTGTTTTTTCTTATTGACGCACCAGCAAAAGTACAATTTAATAATTATTCGATTCTGACAAAACCAGAACTTTTTTGTTTAGAACCCAACTGAAGACGGTGGCTCAATCAGCCTTTATTCTGCTGCACCACGTGTGGCGATTAGCAGAGAAAGACTAGGCTGCTGTGTTTACATGTGTTGAATTATGAGTGGATAGCAACTTCATAAAAGTTAGGAACTTGCGGTGGTGAAGGTTGGAGCAATATGTTTTCTGTCAGTTTTACATCGAGCTGTAGCTTAGTTAGCTGCAGCGCTAACGCTGAAACCAAACGTGCTAGCAAGGTGAGATTCTTAACCCTGGGGCAGGTTTTGCCAACAGACTATCTTGGCTTTGGTTGTTAGGACAAAGACAATTGTTCAGGTTACTTTGTTAGGATAGATCTAAAAGATTTGTGACACTTTCAGTAATGTTTAATGTCTTATCTTCAAACCACTTCTTATTATTTGTTTCTTTATAAAACAGAGGACAGACCAGATGAACAAAATAATTGCAACTGCTGGTTAAAAATTTGTAATTTAGTAAAGCGTGTTTTAAATGTGAATTTGAATTCAAGTGATTGACGTAAACGTCTTTTAGATGTTGAACTTAGTCAAGTCTTGCTCAGAAATACTAATTCTGTTTCACATTTAAAACACGCTTTACTAAATTACAATTTTTTAACCAGCAGTTGCAATTATTTTGTTCATCTGGTCTGTCCTCTGTGATACTTTAGACATATTTATGTAAAATGTCACGTTTTAGTTTGCTATCTGAGGCATTAATGCACATATCATAGTTTTTACATGCCGCAGCTTTTTTTTTTTTTTCTGAATTTATAGCAAAAACCTACAATTTCCAAATTGTTTTCATGTAATGAGAAAACGATGATACCACATACTTGCTCCACAGGTGGGAACTTTTCATTTCGTAAGCCTAAATAGCTGAGTGTTAAGACGCCAGAACACTCGGCTGGTGAGCTCAGAGTGCGGTTTTCGCTCTCCTCTTGATCAGCGCAGATGAGTGTATCCCCAGTCATCGGAGTGTCATATGGTGAGCAGATTTCATTTCAGCTCTCTTCTGCTCCAAAGCAAGGCCAACACATCTGAGCAAAGGACTCACTTTGTGAGTGGGCGTGGGTCTTGTACCGACATGATGCCGCCGCCTTTGAAGGCTGATTAAAGTCATCACCTTGTCAGGAGCTGCATTATGTGTCACAACAAAAGGTAATCGCACTTGAAAGCCAAACGACTTGAAAGTTCAAAATGAGCTGGCGAGCGACTTATCTCGGGAGTTCAATGCTGCTCATTTTGCTCCCACCGTTCAGCTGCAGGGTCAGAGCCGCCTCATCCCGAGCTTCGTGGCGGGGAAATGGACGGTCCGGTTCTTTCACAAAGCAGTGGGCTTGCTGTGAAGTCTTGGTGAGTCATCAGGAAGGCAGACATTATCTTATGCAGAGTGCTGCCCAAACTGCATGACTCCTCTGCAGCGCAGGATAATAGAAAAATTAAGGCACATCATTGTAGAAAAGAGAACAGGACAAAGAATCAAAGCCAGACAAAAATTAATCCATCGATTTAAAAAGAAAGACAGCTTGTTTAATATATAATTATATTCTTTTAGAGCTTTGTAGATGAGGAAGAAATGCAAAGCGTCAATGGCGTGTAAAGAAGGGTGCAACCTGTGAAAGTGCACAGAAGGGTTGTTAACATTTGTTACATTTAAAAATATATTTTTTTGACTGAAATGGTGTCACTGGTGCAGTGACAAAATATCGACTTATACATTTATTCCAGTATTTGGTCACATGTTTCAGATAAAAATCTCAATAATCATTGAGTTGTATTGGTGGGATTTTATGTCATAGAACAACATAAAGTAGTGCCTCATTCTGAAGTGGAAAAAAAAAAATTATGAATGGTTTTACAAACAAAATCTCTCAACTTTTGTCTCAGATTTATGTCTAGATTAAGGTCTTTACTTTGATTGGGCCGTTGTGACAAACAATTCTGCCTGAATAGCTCCATTTGTTTCCTCTGCCTGACAGTGTTTTCCTAAGTCTTTTTTGGTTTGGTTGATCTTGGTTTACTTGCAATACGGAGGAAAATCCAGGCATGAACTGTGCAAACATTTGTCATTAAAAGGAAATTTAGTTTTCATCTTTTATAGACCTAGATTAAACACTGGCAGCAAATGACTCACAGCTAAAGGAAGAGGAAGTTTCTTATGTTTCCTGACTATTAAGCATCAAAGCACTACCTTTGGGGGAAAAAAATTATAAAAATTTAATTTAACTTGTGAGGCAATGACTCAACTGAGTTTTAAAGGGGCAGTATCGGGTATTTTCCAGGCACACTGTGCTATTTTATAGCATTATCAAGTAATTTGGTTACCTTCAGTTGTCATAAAAATGCTGTACATATCAAACATGACTTATAAGAAACTTGACTTGATGCCTTGAAATTGGATCTCTGTCTCTTTAAGAGGCTTCTGCTCTTTTGACATCATCACAACAATGCCTCTCAACCAGTCTCAGCACCGCTGGACTGGGAAGTAGTTCTTATGAAACGCTCAGCAAACTTGCAGTTCAACCAGGTGTTTGCTAATTGCTAGTGATAGTCTGGAGGAGCAGAGTGTGGAGCGCTCTGTGAAGCTCAGCTGGAGACTGCAGCTCTAGGGCGGAGCTTTGTGGAAATGGGCCGGGCTTTGTGTTAGCAAACACTGAGGCGCCCTGACTGGCTGCCACAGGAGATTAAAGGATTTCTCAAACACGCATGAAAGAATCAGAGCTTCTTTTCATGAGGGTGTAACATTACAATATGATGTAAAGCTCAAATAAGTAAATTTTTTACATAATACCGCCCCTTTAAAGTGAATGGGCTAATTTCCTTCCACAGCAATGCTAGCTTACAGTAAGTGCTGTAAATAATAATACAAAAAGAATGCTTGGTTTCTGCCATATTTCATGGTTTTTCTTCTTCCCTGTGGTTGTACTGCAATGAATATTTATCTGAGCCTTTATAACAAAAGGCTGTTCCTTGTTGCAGCACTGTTGTTTTCTGAGTAGGCCTAAGTCACCCTTCATATACTTTAACTAGGTCAAAATGTTTCTCCGCCCTTTCTTGTTTCTTCAAGGCATGAATGCATGCAATCGGTTCATTGCTTATTTAAGACAGTACCCTCCTCCCCCCCAAAAAACAACCATACATTTACATTGTTTTTTGGGGGATTTTTTGTTACTGTAAACATTTGGATTTTAGATGTGAAAAATAACACTGCGGCTTCAGAAACAACTGCTTTCTGATCTCCGTGCATAAAAAGCTTGAGTAGTCTGGTGTCTCGGTGTTATTGGGCTGTTCTTTCTTTCTGTCCCTGTGGTTATAGGAAATTGGCTTCTGCTCCCAGTTACCCAATCCTGTTCCAGGAGGTGGCCACCATTTATTGTTGTCTAGAGTGTGTGTTGGCAGAGAGGCTGCTTATTTCAGACCAGACTGACTTTTCCATCAGAAATGGGGGCAATTATGACATTTAAGCTGTAAATAAACAGACACTGGCCCGTCTCACCTCCAATGACTTCTTTTTTCTTCCTTGCTCTGAGCGCAGTGCGGTTGGTGACGGAGTGACGGAAAGCAAGAGAACGTGAACAATCGGACTCATTCAATCCAGACGTTCTTCCAAAGCGGCAGCTACAGTCGGACGGAGACGTTACGAGAGTGTTTACGAGGTCGAGATCGACTGCCGAACACGAGCCTCGTCTCTCACCCACACCTGTGCCTCGGCCTCACTTTGAAATCCCTGAAAACAAATGCCCCACTCCCACGTGTGAACCTAACGGGCAGACTTGCTGAATAAGCACGGTGTTTACATTAGGCTATCACTAAATCCAGATGTTATTCTTTTTGTATATTTTTAAATATACAAAAAGGCTTCAGTCCTACAGGACTGAAGCCTCACTGAGAGCCGTTCTTTGTTCTTGTGATGCTCTGCATACACTGCAGTAGCCATTATTATTTGATTTGATTTAAAAATATATAGATTTATATAATTGGCAAATAAATAAAACAAGAACGTAAGAACGCAGAGCATGCTCATTGCTCTTTGATTGTTTTTGTCACCTGTCATGGTGGCAGACGGGTGAGAACAGTCATGGTAATATGAACCTGCTAATGCACTTGGAGAACATTCATGCAGACAGAACTGAGGCAGGGATTCAAACCCAGGACCTTCTTACTCCAAGGCAACAGTGCTACCAACTCCAAATGGGAAAGACATAAAAGAGACATTATGAAGAAACCAAAGGAGGAAAAGGAGTCCTAGACCTGTACTTGTTTTTAGGCAGCCATTGCACCAGCACTCACCTCAAACAAGCCATGAACATCTCCAGCAACCAAAAGACAAATACGATGAACAGATTCTGGCTATAGGCTCTTGCCTGAGAAAACTCAAACTGATAAAAAAGTGATTTTAGAACCCCTGTAGCTTTTAACCTCCCACCGGCATATGCTTTTATGCAGAAATGTTTAGAACATTTTAAACTGGAAGGAGAGGAGAGCAGGATTTTAACTAACCATCGTTTTATTATTTCTGTTGTGCAGGACCGGGAACCAGTGACTCCAGTGCGCGGCCTACTTGAAAACACACTTTGCAAAATGTCTGTGATCCAGTGGTCAGTTATCTGACATTGCAATTTAGAATTTAAAAAAAAAATACTTTTATTATTTCTTTCGATTTGATTGCATTCGAGTCTCCCGAAAAGTCTGCCGGTTAAAGCAAACGTGACTCATTTTGTTGTGCTTAACAGAGCGAAAGATAAAATCTCATCACGTTCCGCAAAACAACAACAACATTTTTTACGTGGACACATTTCCCTCAGGCCGTAGAAATCCCAGAGGAGGAGGAGGATGGAGCGGGCGGCGTTCGGGCGGGGGCGCAGACACTACGAGGTCATAACCCTGCCATGCCTCGCAAGTAAACACACGGCCTTGAAATTCCTCCGCTTTCTGAAACACAGAAGCCTTGAGGGGAGCTTAATGTAACAATACTTCACTGATTTCTATTGAGACTTGACATGTTTGGGGAGCTGCAGAAACCAGGACAAGACTAATAAAGAGGCTGCAGCAGTGCTGAGAAACTGCAAAAACACAAAATCTTACCAAGTATTTTTTTTGTGTGTCTCGTTTCTAGTGCAAATATAAGCCAACACTAAACTACAACTATAGAATCTTGTTAAATAAATCCTTAATAATTATTTTAAAAAATGTCACTTATTATAAGACTCCTTTGATGGTGTATTTCGGCCATTGTAAACAGGTAAAAACGGGGAGTAAATTTTCGTGGAAATTTCTGCGTTTGAAAATATTTTTAAAAGTTGACTTTTTAAAGTTTCTCTAGAAAATTGCTGAGATTTTCTAGCATCTCAAAAATCTCAAACTTTTTGAGCATTTTCTCACACATCTTTGACTTCGAACTCAGAAACCTCCATGTTTTTTCTTGAAGGTTCCTGAGATTAATCTAAAATTTTCTCCGTTTGTTTGTGGAAATTCACTCGTAATTTTTGTCTGTCTACAACAGCCCTAACACACTGTCAAATTTCCCTCATGTTAGAAGTGAATAAATAATTCTTGACAAGTTCCTGTATTTTTCTGAAAAGTTAAAGTTAGTTTTGTCTTATTGCAAGTGTGCTACGATATTTGCTCCAGAAATTAGGCAAAAAAAACTTTTGTGTGCTTTTCGTCGATAGGTTTTATTAGGATTTTACAAAAACAAAACCGGAAACATAACTTTCAACTTTTTTATAATAAATTCTTTTCACTGCAGTTTCAGCCTTTTACTATGTAACTCGATCAGCTTTACACAAATAGATACTGAAGTTTTTAACCCATTGCTATTTAAATAGCTTTAGAAAAGCCTGTCTTTTTTTTTCTTTTTAAATTATGCCTAACCTTTAACTAGGCCATCTCTAACACATAAATATTCTTTACTACCAACCATTTCCTCACCGTCCAGGACTTTGCAAGCTCCCCTTCAGAAGAAAACAATCCCCACACCATGATGCTGCCACCACCATTTTTGTATAAGATGATCCAGAGTGTTTTTTTTTTCTCTCTCTCTCTCTCATCTGAGCAGAGCAGCTTTTTCCATGTTTGCTGAATTTCTCACATAGTTTTTGGCAAACTGCAACACAGCTCCATGTGGCTTTCTTACATCAAAGGCTTTCTGTGTGCCAAACTTTCATAACCCCTCCACAGATTTGTGGTGTGGGATTTGTGACTAAAAGTCATCACATTCTCATACCTGGGCTGTGGATCTCTTCAGATCCTGAACAGTCACTGTGTGTTTCTCGATGGATTTTCTTACTTATGCTCTTCTTTCCCAGTCTGTCAGTCTAAGTGATCATCAGCCATACAGTTGATCCATAATCGATCCTCTGCAACATCTATAATTCTTAGGATATTGTTTTCTAGCACAGCCCTGCTTTTTTTTTTTTTTTACCGTGTATTGTTTGTGACCCAAGACAGCAGTTATTTTAAAAAATAAATGATTTTCAAGCTACACTTGTTAAGAAGCCCAAAACAACAAAAAAATCCCATCACTACTAACTCAGCCGGCGGTTCCATGTGCCGAACAGCGTTCCCATTTTTCCACTTCAGGACCTGAGTCCCCGAAATATCTGTGGATTCCACACCAATGTTTATGCTTTTACGAGTATTTACTCGTAAAAGCATAAACATTTATGCTGAGCTGTGGCATTTTTTGCCACAGCTCTGGCAAAAAATGAAGAGGCCACTTAAAGTGATCAGTTTCTCCAATTTTACTTTTTATAGGCAAATGTTTGAGTAAAGAGAACGTCGTCCTGTTATTCTATGAACTACTGACAACATGTCTCCGAAACGCCAAGCAAAAATTTAGTATTTATTTGCAGGTCAAAATAACGAAAAAGATGCAGCGCTTTCAAACCTCAAATAATGCACAGAAGACAAGTTCATGTTAATTTAGAAACAACAACACTAATGTTTTAACTCAGAAATCAATATTTGGTGGAATAACTGTGAGGTTTTCGATGAGGTTCAGTGCAGTGGGCTCTTAATTGTTTCCAGAGCTTTTTATGGAAACTGTTTGAGACTTTCCTTCCTTTTTCACATTTACACAGCACTTTGTGTTGGTCAGTAGCAGAAACTCCCAGTAACATGCGCTGAAGTACATGGTTGCCACCATGTTTTATTCAGTATGAAAATCACCTTTCAATCCATATAAAAATTTATCTCACTCTCCATTGCAATCATCTGACGCAGCACTTTCATTACTCTCATTGGGGAAATGGGAAATTCTTCAGTTGGCCTCCTTGCCTCTGTCATTCGGTAAATAAGTTGAGATGCTGACCACATTAGAGAGAGGGCGTGTCGAGCATCTTGACACATTTGATAACATTTCTCAGAAGCCCTGCAGCGTTTTTATCAGCTCCTCTTTTGGGCCGTCCTGAATAGCAGATATGCAAAAGAAGTCAATGCGACAGGAGGACGGGGTTAGCATCCATCGTCTCAAACGTTACACAACGCAACGTCAGCAGGTCTTCAAACCTCTTCTTCATTTTTTAATGGAATAGTTAGAAAAATTTTTAAAAAGCTTACCTTCCTATCCAGGCACATCTTCATTCATACCAAAACAGAGTGCCATTTTTAGCGTGAGGCGAATAATTTTCTCCTTTAAACACGTAAATTAACAAGTAATTTATGTTTCTTCGTTGTGCTGCAGAGAAAAAGAGGCGAAATACAGTCTCAAAACAATCAAATAGAAAATGAAAAGTACAAAATAACAGACACAACCATGATTTAAACGGTCATGAAGTGAGAAATATGTGCCCTTAAACTTGACTCCGGCTGTTTTATCATTTCGCAGCACGATGCAGTCTCGCTTGAGAAGAAATTGAGTAATTTTGTTTTGCAATATCTTGTTCTTGTGCTTTTTATTAGAACGGTTCCACGAGAAAACAGACTCAAAGCTTGTTGGTGAAACGCAGAGAAATCAACTGGTTTACACAAAAGGAGGAAGGAAAACAGATGTACAATTCAGGATCGTAAAAATCCATATTCTGGTGTCCCAAAAATATGAAAAAATAAAATCATCAACTCTCCACCACTGACTGATGGTTTAGGAATTTTGTGTTGAATTGGATTTGCTGAATTTACCATCAGACATCTTCGTTTTGATCCAATCTATACAAAAGACACTGTTCCACAGTTTGGGTTGCTTGTTTAGCTGAAACTCTGCAAAGCAAAGCCAGCTGTGTGATTCATAGAGACAAAACGCTTCCTGGCAACTTTTCCTAAGAAGCCGGACTTGGATGGACTTCATCTAATCACAACAAACAGCAAAGAGCGTTTTAGTTTATTATCGTTTCTCTGAGTGCTGGATGACCTGAATTTTTTTCTTCTTGCTGTCGTATCTAAGACCACCAGGAGGAAAACTACCAAAAACATCTGTTTGGACAGAGATGCTCACATTTGCAGATGATTATGTGATTATATGTGTTTAGTTTGCGGAATGTGAATTCACCCATCTTTGCTCAGACATCCCTTAACAAAATCCAGTGCAACTAATGGCCTGTAGATGCAATCAATAAATAATTTCAGCAAGCTTAAACTCTTTGGTGAAGTTTTCATAAAGTCTCAATTTTCTGGTAAACATGCAAAGCATTACGACTGACACAAAAAAATCTGGCAAAGCTCGTCACTCTGAACATCCTGCAGCCACAGGTTTTAAGGATGAAAGTAGAGCTAAAAAAGGGGGGAATTTTGAAAACCGATAAAAATTTTTGTCACTCATTTTAGAAAGTGAAACGTATGTAGCTTCATTACAAATAGACGGAAATACTTCTTGTAACATTGATGATTCTGGCTTATGGATAATGAAAACCCAAAATTCAGGGTCTCAGAAAATTAGGATATTTATAAAGTTTCTAATTTAAATGCAAGCTGTACTTTCATCTGTTCATTTCTGACATTGTCTCTGGCTCAGGAGTTTCTTGGCACGAGGAATGGCTACGTGTTGGATTTGTCTGTGTTTAGCATCTCTTGATGCTCTGACTCCGTCCTCAGTCCACTCTTTATGAAGCGCCCCCAAATTCTTGACTGGATTTTGCTCAAAAATCCTGTCAAGGCTGCAGTTTTTCCTGTTTCCTACTACAGTTTTCCTTCCACTCAATTTTTAATGAAAGTGCTATAACTCTTTCACAAGAGTCAAGTTGCGGGTTTTCATTATCTTTAAGCCATTACAAATGTGTGTAGAACTTAGTCAATATTCTGCTAATGTAAAAAAAAAAAAAAAACCTCAATTTCGCTATTGCAATGTTTCCACTAAATAATAAATGCAATTAAAATCGTAGGTGAATAAGTTTGTTCATGCGATAAGTCATTATAAAACATGCCATGCCATGAAACCCCAACTACTTCCTGTTGTCTTCTTTGTGGTTTGCGCCAGCGGTAACATCTGGTTTGTTGATCATGTGACTCGTGTGATGTGGAAAAAGTGTTTCCGTTGCAGTTTTGCGAAACGAACCAAATTCCATTTGAATCTTTCAGAAAACCACTTCATTGAACTTTTTGTCAAAAAACCGAGTTTTTCCTTTTTAAATCGCTGTGTTTCCATTAAGCAAATTTATTTTCGAAATGTCAAATTGCGCAATTGTATGGTTAATGGAAACGCAGCTGATGTGTAATAAACCCATGGGTTTCACATTCTGAAGTGAGTGAACTATTTTTTTTGCCATATTCAGGTTTTTTTTTGTTTTAGCAAGCTTTCTGCTCAATGGCAATTTCCAGTTTTTTTTGTTGTTAAATTTCATTTTAAGCATTCAGTGGAAACCAATGCTGCTCATTTTCAGCTTTTTCTCCAAAAAAGATAGCATGAAATCGGTTTGCTTTACCTCTAGAAATGTAGCCTTAGCCAACATCAGCTGCTTGTAAGCCTCCAGAACAGAGATGACAAGTCAGGTGGAGTTGCTGGGGGGGTTGTCAGGGGCGAGCTTAAAAGACATCTGTTGTTGATTTCTATCTCAACTGGAGGTTAGCGGCCCCGGGCCTCGTTACAGGGACAATATCTGACTCACCGGTAGAGCTGCTGCATTGTGGGAACTAATGTTATCTCACGATTCTTCTGAAGTGGATGTTGCTGAACTGCACATTCTGGATCTGACCAGAAGAAACCCTCCACCCCCCACCTAGGAGAAACTTTCAGATCAACTGATACTTGCAGGATTTAACAGCGAATACACAACTTGCGTGTTTCCAGATTAGAACCGTCACGTCGTCCTCCCTTGTTTCTCCATCGCTGGCTTTCTCCTCACTGGAACCTGCTGAAGGTGACTGCAGGTGTTTAAGCGCTGCCACCGCCGAACAAAAACACTGCATAAATAGACTGAGCTGTGGGCTTGCTGCAGGTGTCGTGTGAGTCACCGACCTCAGGTGTGGGTACGTCGCTCCCTGGGGGGTCGGTGTGCATTAGTGGTATGCAGCAGATGGCAAGCCAAGATGAGACGGAACAAAATATGACGAGGAAGGAAGGGCAAAAATGGTTTGATCTCCTATTGTGCTTATGATTCATGCAGCACAAACATTGAGCAGTACTTCAAAATAAAAATTTATACTTTACATGTTTTAGGCTTCCAAAAATGAATGTTTTTCAAAAATGGAACATTTCCAAGAATACGATACATTGCCTTGCAATGTCCTATTTATGAATTAAATTTTTTTTTATACATTTTCTCTCTTGAAGACAAATGTTGGTATGTTTATTAAGATTTCGAGTGATCAACCCACACAAAGCAGAGCATGAAAACACAAGCCCTGAACTGAAACATGGTGGTGGCGGCATCATTCTGCGGCCATGCTTTTCTTCTGCAGGGAGATGAAAGTGGGTGAAAAGTAACAATCGAATGCTTTAACTCAAGGCATAAGTTAGAATTGTGCATTAAAATGGTCCAGTCAAAGCCCAGATATAAGTCTAAACGAGAAGCTGCGGGAAGATTTCTAAATATATTTTCAAAGATTATCTTTTTTTTTTTTCATTCGCATGAAAACACCTGCAAAGGACTCAAAACGCTGTTGTTGTTATTTTTAAACACCTCCACACCTGTAGGTGGCGCTAAACGGGGAGAAGAGGACATGTGCATAAAGCGAGGTTAGCATAAACACAAGAAGAGAACGAGTAGCGAACAACGAAGCGCAAGTGGAGTCTTCTTTAAAATGTTTTGCAGCTCCTGCAGCGCAACCACGAACATGTAGTCCGCCATTGTTGCTGTTATGTACGTAAGTATGATGAGTTTGGGGTTATAGGTCAGGCTACAGGTTGTACTGCTGAGAATGATTCATCTGTTTACAGACTAAAACATATGTATTTTTATGATTACTCAAGAACACTCTGGGAGGTATTACAGAACAAAACATGACTTTCTGGAACATTCGATAACCTTTTAAGACGTAATATAACTTTCTACAATTCCATTGCATGTCCTTGAATGTTCCACTTGGTCCTGTGCTTTTCCAGAAGTTTCTAACAGAGGTGGGGACTCGAGTCACATGACTTGGACTCGAGTCAGACTCGAGTCGTTAAAATCACGACTTGAGACTTGACTTGAAAAAATGCTCAAAGACTCGGACTTGACTTTGACTTTCATGCCATTGACTTGGGACTTGACTCGACTTGAAGCTGTTTACTTGAAAAGACTTGATATTTTTTACTCAAAGTCTTAAAATTTAAAACACATTATTTATAAAGTGGCGTCATTAATTAATTTCACTCATTCCGTATCAATATGCGCAGACCGTCACTATGGTTTTCCTCTCTCCTTATGTATGTATGTGTACGTAGCTGCAGCACAACCAATCAAATTAACAGGATTTGGACGTTTAAAAAAACGCGGCAAAGCTACAGAGCTCAGGGAACGAAATACGAAATAACCGCTCGAATATGCTTCCGCGAGTAATTTCTTTTGGCTACGTAGGTTATGAACTTTCGACTAAAAAACGAACTGCAACTTGTAAAACATGCAAGAAGAGAATATCGGATGGAGATGCCACGACGTCCAACTTTGTCCGGCATTTGAAGCTTCACAAAGATCGGTAGGTGGCACTTTTCTTTTGCTGTAAGATAGCTGACTTTAGCTAACTTCGTGTTAGCATGTGTACTCCGGGTTAAATTGGTGATTATTTACCATAAATCCGGTCCTTCAAATGCCTCCACAAATAATGTGCACCGTGTTAGCTCAGGAAGCCGGTGGATAGTGAGCGGGGCTCCGGAACAGAAAGCAGATTCTGGACCTGAACACAGGGAACAGAGTCTCTCTGTCCCATCATGATGATGAACCGGGTCTAGTATCATCTAAGGATGGTTGGTGTATTTGAAGACATCTACGTTGGGAAATTATATTGACAATATATTGTTTTGACAGGTCAGAGAAAAGAGGAAAAAACTGCTGTTATGGTTCTTTGTATTGTGCTGTGGAAATGTCAGCATTTTCCTCTTTTTTATTGAATATCAAGTTTAACAGAACTGGGCAATAAAGTGGTCCAATTTAAAAATGTTTTTATACTTTGTGTTCAGCTACACATGTTCTATCATTTGAGATAAATACATATTTTAAAACGAACAAATGGTCTATTATTTGAATTTTTTGTATAATTGCAAATTATAAAAAAAAAATAAAATAAAAATGACTCGAAATGACTTGAAATTAAAGGTTCCTGACTTGAGACTTGACTCGACTTTTGCCTGTCTTTACTTGAGACTTGACTCGGACTTGAGGACAAAGACTTGAGACTTACTTGAGACTTGCAACACAGTGACTTGGTCACACCTCTGGTTTCTAATACCAGCATTTTCTACAAAGTTCTAGAATATTCTGTGGTATTTTAAGTAAACAACCTGATCAGTGTTTAGGGCAGACAGGCAGGCCTCTGGGAGGTTTTCCGCTTTCTGAAATTTTCACCCCAGAACCACTTTCCAAGAAAAGAAAAAAAAAATTGCTTAGGGTCCCCTAAAACTTTCCTGTTTTAGACAACAACGTTCCTGTATAGACGGTACCTAAGACTGAGTTATTTTTCAAAGAAGAATGGGCAAAATTTCACTCCCTAGACGCACAAAGCTGGTAGAGAGATATGTTTCAAAAGACACAGTTCAGAACTAAAAGTATAAATGCGTGGCACACTTCTGTAAAAAAAAAAAAACAAACAAAAAAACCTGATTGAATTTTATGTGTTGGTTTATCACAAATCCCAATAAATTACTTTGAAGTTTTAGGTCGTAACTTAACAAAATGTTCAGAGCCCTTGAAGTCTCCCATTCCCAGTCACCTTGCAGGACGCTGTGCAAAGACTCCTCACCTTCTGTCCGCTGCTGACCGGCAGTAAACCTCCTCTCTCCTGTCCCACCCCCATACTTTCATTCAGGCAGTAGCTTAGCAATTTAACTAAATAGGCTTACTTGTGAGACTCATCTGCTGCTCCAATCTCAACCCGCTCTCCTCTGCTTTCTCACAGTTTATGCAAGCACTTACTGTAAGTTGTGCTTTGATTCGGTGTCATTCTTCCCGGACATGGCTGCTGGACTATGAAAGCCCCTCCAAAACAATGTGCGGATACTCTTAAAAGCTTTGAACGAAATTCTCAGTAATCCCGGTCAATAAAATGAAAAAAATTTAAAAAGCACCTTTACAATGTCTGTTTTTGAAGGACTGTTGTTTTTTTTTCTTTTTTTTTAAAGTAGCGATAAAACAGAAGGAATTTGCTGCGGCTGCAGGAATGCCCGTTTCCCTGAGAAAACGCACTCTTGTTGCTTTGCATTGATAACCCTGCGCTACTCTGCAGCCACCATCTGCATAGCAGATCCATGTTGACGGTACGGCTGTTTTCAGAGAGGGGAAGCAGTGCTTGGCATTTAGATTTTACTGCTCTCTTCTTGGAAAACTAAATGATATCCACGATTGTTTTTTTTTATTTTTATTTTTTTTATCCCTGCAGACGGGTTGATGTTTGTTTTTCCTCCGAAGTTTTTGATCTAATCTTCCCTTTCATGGTCAAATGTCTAATTGACAGGTGACAAGCCAAATGAGTGAGTTCACTGTGACCGTCCAACTGTACTCATTAAAGTGGAGATAGTAAAAGAAGGGAGGGCCAATTTTTCCCCATGGGATGAGTGTTTTGTGTGTGTGTGTGTGTGAGTGTTTTGTGTGTGTGTGTGTGTTATACAACTTTGCATTTTTCTTCTAAAATCTCCAGGTAATGCATTACATTCACAACGCCATTGGTTGTCACTGGTAACAGCTCTGGAAGTGGGCATTTGAGGCCCAAAGTCTCAAATAGGACGACAGTACATGTTTACCAGCACAAGTATGGCAGGCCATTTAACATATAATGAAACCAAACTCAGCGATTACATTTTTATTAGCAGAGTTCTCCTTGGTTACCTTCACATTTTACTGGGCAGGATTTAATCAAAGGTATATCAACTGACGAGAAAATTACAAAGGTTAAGATTCAGTGAAAATCTAAACCAATTAAGTGGTTGTCTGGTTATCTACTTCTGATAGCTGTATTTATTTTTTTAAAGAACTTTTTAGGTATTTAGAAGAGGTTAATTCCTGTAGGTTTTTTTTATACTGTTCCTAGAACTGATGAAGCCATGTTTCAGCTCCTGATTAACAAAAGGATGTTCTTCCTGTCAACACGTGGATACAATTGTTGGTACATATCTCTTAATGACCAATAAGCCCATAATGGTTACTGAAATAAATTGAAACTGACAAAAATAATGGTAAGTAAAAATGGACTGAAAATTAACTAATGACTAAGATACTATTTATTGGTTCAACAGAATTATTTTTTCAAAATAAAGTAATAAAACAGGCCAAGACAAAAATTATGGCATCTCTAGAAAAGATTGGAAATAATCTTTCAATTTAGCTCACTCTTAACACATGGCAGCATTTTTATTCTAGCATAAAGTAATTAGGATCTGATTCCTCAAGGGACATTTCATGACAATGGCTCGAAATTGGAGTTCGACATTTTCAAAAAAAATGTTTTTAACCAAGTTATATTATTTATTTGTGTATTATGAGGTGAAGGGTTATCCATGGACAGAACTAAATAATGTGATTTTTTCATTTGATATTTTAAGAGTTTATTTTCATCTAGGCCTTGAGGGACACTAAAAGATAAGTGTTAACTGAAAAAAAATTATTATTTCTTATAAAAAGATCAAATGTTATTTTTTTTAACAGTGTTTTAAATGAAGTATTTCAAAATATACTTAAATTTGTCATAAATGTTGGTGATCCATTTCCTGAAATGCACCTAAAGAGGTGAAAGGGACTGAAATTGTTTCTATTTTTATCTATTTTTATGGAATCCCTTTCAAACCAGATGGGATTGTTGGACTCATCTACAGTTTGATCAGCCAGGACACTTGTTGATGTACGCAACTTCTATAAAACACACACACACGCACGCACGCGCACACACACACACACACACACACACATATATACTGTATATACACGTGTGTGTGTGTATATACACATATCTTCCTTCTCCCTAACTAGAAACAACCAGTCAGAGCCAGGAGACGGGTCTTGGCGTCCTCAATGCCCCCTTGCAACTGCTACAGCTTTCCCTGTTAGCAGGTCCTTTTATGAATGCTCAGGCTGGTTAGCATAGCCACCGATGATAGCAGATAGACGGTTTTTCTGTAATGGTACGTTGTTAGTACATTTAGCAGTGAGTACGTCGGCATATATGAGGGACAGCGTTAAGACCCTCATCCTGGCTCTGATTGGTTGTTTTTGACCAGGAGCGGTGCATTTCTTCAGGCAGCAATAGTGCCATAGTAGCTCTGGGAGGAGGAATCTTTTCATAGATTGTCTGTCTCATAACACATCGTCATAACATGATGGCAGTTTTAACAAAGATGTCAAAAGAAATAAATAAAGTGCTTATTAAAGTTACACACCGCAGCTTTAACATCAGGTGTGGAAAGCTACACGTATTGTATGATAAACCGTCTTGCCATACACATGTCCCTCAGTTTGACGGCGCCGGAGACGCCCCGCCCGCGCCGTGACGCTGAGCTGACAGAGGAAAGCTGCTCCAGCCGGAGGACAGGGGGAGAGCCAGCGATGGCTTCACTCAGGCAGGAGCACCGCTACGGGCTCTCCTGCGGGAAAACTACCAAAAACAGCTCCAACATTACTCTGTACCACGTCAAGCTGACGGACACGGCCATTAGAGCGCTGGAAGCCTATCAAAACCTCAAGGTACGCCATTATTGTTCTTAATTACATTTTTTTGTTTTTGCCTCTTTAAGAAGGGGCATGTGTGAGCGTGCTTTTCTTTTCTCGCGTTTCAAAAAGTTTCCACTTTCTCATTTGTGATATTGCTCAGCTGCTGTGTAGATATTTTTATTAAATTTGCCGCTTTTGGCAGCATAAACGCTACGGAGTCTCTCCTGACAGTCCACTGCTGCTTGTTTCTGCGCTTTCCCCCCTCCTGAACCAGTCTCACTGACACACGGGGGACGTGAGAGAGAGCCCTGTGATTATCTTAAAAAAAAAAAAGCTCAGTTGTTTCTTTAAAACTCCTATTAATGTCAGAAGATCTCGGTGTAGAAACGCGGATTCTTATCTGATCTGAAAAGCAGGCTGCTTTGTCTCATAATTAGCTCCAACCTTTGAGAAGCATTATTGATTGTGTAACATCAACTTCCATTTAAACTGATTACAGCATGACTGTGTTTACTGTACAAACTCTAGAGACTTTACTTTGCACTAAAGCTGAGATTAATTGCCCCTTCCTTTTCCTCTTTCCTGCAGGGAGTTTTGCAAAATGAGACATCAATCTGTTTTAAAGGAAACCACGGGGTAAGTTTTTTTATTTTGTTTTATTATTATTTCATTTTAATTTCTATGTCTTAGTTTCACGTGCATGCCGAAGAAACACTTTTAAAGCCTTTCTAATTGGGAGTGGTGTACCCTTCTGCAGCTTAGCTCATTTGCTTAAATGGATGAAACTGCATTACAGGACGAGTGGCAGAGTTTTAAAAAAAAAAAAGAGGCAGCCATCTCTTCTTATGTAAGAAAAATAAATAAAATCCAGTCATTTCTTCTTCCGACGTGATCCGACGCCTCGCCGTGCCCCGACCGAGCTGCCACCCTCTGAGCGGAGGGAGGGCGGCTTATGCCGGCAGATAGGAGCCATGCGGGTTACTGGGTCAGGACGATGACTGTGCAGGGGGACTTGTTGGGTCAGCAAGCGGTGTTGGGAACAGGGCGAAGCAGGGGAACACGGAGAGGAGCAAAGGCAATGTTGGAGCTGGAGTCAACCTGAGCAGTTGTTGATGAGTCAGAGAAATCTGGTTAAATTATTCACACTTTTTAACATCTCGTCACAAACTCGAGCTTCAGCTTTTCTAACGCCGTCGACAGCGTTCAGCGCCCCCCTCATCTGCCTCTTCTCTGCAGTTTTGTCTCTGGTTTGCACATACGGTGATCGATTTCTTTTTGCCGATGTCTGTGACGAGGCTCAGTCAGGTGGGGCGGAGAGTGTCTGTGAGTATCAATGTGAAAGCCTTGCCTCGAATAGGTTTAAGTCTGGACTTTGACTAGGCCAATCTGACACCTGCTTATGATTTGATCTAAGCTAGCCGTGGCCAATCATCACACAAGAGTGATTTAATCGTGACAACGGTAAACTCTACCTGATGATGTTTTTCTTTTTTTTTTTCCCACTGAAGGTTCCAAAATAATAAAACAACTTTTTCTTTGTCACGACGAGTTGTGGGAATAGTTTGCCAAGTGAGATTGTAACATGTTCCAGTTCTAAAGTGTTTCCACGCTTGTTTGTTTGTTAGTAGCCTCATTGACGAAGGCTGCTTTTATAAATTGTCTGTTGGTTTGTAGTTTGGTTTTAAATAATTATTACAGTGTATTTTCACCAATTTGTGATCTGTTAAATCATACTTGATCACATCAATCTGTCCAGGGACTGCAGGTGGAAATTAGCGGGGGGGGGGGGGTTGTTTTTTTTGCTAAAAGCTGGTATCATGTATCTCTCCTTTTTAAAAGGTTAATGAAATGTTTCACATTCTCAACGCAAGTAAATAGAGTATACATTTTATGACAGCTGGCATAAACATTCATATCTTTAAGAATATGTTTAGGTGCGTTTACTTTGTGCTACTTAGCAGTAAGATTACATGTCTTCTTGTAACTGTTTTCCTGAAGTCATCTCTGATAATCGGTAAGTTGTTCTTCATCACGGTTTGTCTTTGTTTGTTTGTATTTTTCTTTAGAAGCTTTGTAGGTGAGTGTATGGCTTTCTTTTAGCAGCATGCAGCCATAGCCCTAGCAATATATTGCCAAGAAGGACTGCAATGAATTTCAAACCTTTTTTTCAATCATCACTTTTATTGCATAAATACCAGGAGATATTACGATAAACTTTTAAGATCATCTTTCCATGTTCTACTGAAGAAAAGCATGATGCTGCCACCACATTTCACATTGGGGGTTGGTCTAGTCAGGTTGTTCTGCAGTGTTACGTTTTCAACCACATTTAGCTCTTCGTATGTAGGACAAGGACTTTTTATTTTTCTTTTCGTTTGAGGAGAACAACTTTACCGACATACTTGCTATATCTCCTGTAAGGCCTGCAGTAAACTGCAAGCAGGACCTCCTTTAACTATATATGCTACTTGTTTCATCTGTAGTACAAAATCCTGATAAAACAAATGATGTCTGAAGGACAAAATGTGGAAAAAGAAAAAGAGGCAACGTTCCCAAAGCACTCTGCGTCAGATTTGAGACATAATATCTCACCAGCCTGTCTTTGTCTCTTGGGATGTCGGCGCTGGATCTGCAGTAAACAGCCTGAACTGTGTGTGTTTTGACTTGAGCTGGGAGCAGCTGTGTCCTTGGGGAATAGTTACTTTTCAGTCAATGCTAATTGCCCGGGCTGCTTCGAAAGAGTTGCAGCCCCCCTGCCTGTCACGACAAAATGTTTTAAAACTCGAGTGGTGGCGAGTTTTAAAAGGGGCTCGGTCATCAGACCGGTTAAACCTGATGAGGTGTCTGAGTGGGAAAGTGTTACTTACTTCTGGAAAGTTTCAGTCTTAAAACTAAATAGTCCCTGTTTTAAGTGAGGATATTAAACCTGCATTGCTGAAGGTGTTATGTAGGGTTTCCTGACAGTTCTGTGTACAGGTGAAAAGGAAGTCAGCTTCTTCTTCTTTCTTGTTTTCTTTGGTCCTGAGGGAGTTGTGTCTCTGGAAGTCCCAGAGTTACAGAGCGTTGATATCAATATGTGTAGCGTTAAAGTCAGAATTATAAACTCCTCTGATGAAATCACACAAAACTCTAAATATTTCCACGACAATTGATCAGGATATTTTAATGATGCGTTGAATCGCAACAAGCTCGATAATTTCCAGTTGCATGATTTTGTTTTTCGTGTCGTCCTCTTTTCTCTTTCTCTACCAAAAACTGAATGCCAAACGTCTTGTGCATTGGTCTCAACAATTGGAAGGGCAATTTTGTTTGCAGAGACATCAGTGTCCGTTTTATTTGTCGTCTTTGTAAAGCTATTTAAAATGTCTTCATTTTAAATATCCAGTGCTAAATATTGGTTAGAAATTAAAGTTTATTGATCTTCAAGAGATTCTACCTGCACTAATTTTCCATTGCCATCATATTACTTGAAAATGGTCTCAAAACAATATTATCATTTTTATAGCAATTTATTGCCCAGCAAAGTTTGTTATGCTGACAGGCCTAATCCGGAACAAATCTGACCATTCAATGAGCTTTAAATCCACACCTGAGTGATTAGTCAACATTGAACCTCACATAAAGAACTCTGGTAATCACAACCAGTGAACATTTGAACACTTTTTGGTAAGAGCCAAATTCAACACATACGCACAAGAAAAGAAATGAGTTTAGGCCTCAGACAGAGGTAGTAGATGCCTGTTGTGGTGCTACAGTACACTGCCATTATTTCATGGTGACTACAGCAGCTGTACGGTAAATTATTGTAAGGCCCCAGGAGACAAGTTCTGTTGGAAACAAATTTGAGTGTGGCCTTTTAAACTTTGGAAAGAAAAATAATCAGAGATGTCAACAAAGATCCACGGGTCTCCGTCAAGGTGACTGTTGCTGAGCTTCTTCATCATGGAGGACTTAGGGTGGTAAAGGTCAAAGTTTACGCCTGAACGATTTGCCATGGGAGAGTGGGCTGGTATATACTTCAAGAGAAAGGTGCCAACCTAGTGAAGAACTACAAAGAGAGGCAGTCGTAAAAGTTTTCTGTGATTTCGTCAGCTAAAGAATTAAAGCTGGAAGCTAATAATTCTAGCTTTATTTTCACTGGGATTTTATGTGACAGATCAAAACGTTCCTCCCAACTGATATGTGGTTTTCAGACATTTCTGCAAAACCAAGTCTGAACATATTGGTTAGTATTCTCATTGTTTCTGAAGTTATAGAAAGATCTCAAAACATTCAGTGTTGAGTGGGATCTTTTATGTTTTTTTTGTTGTTGTTTTTTTTAAAGGATTGGAGCAAATTTCACACCCCTCCCAGTATGTAGCACAGAGGCCTAAGGTCAATATCCAAATGAATGTTTAGAGGTAATTACAGGAGCTGTAGTGCTCTTGATTACAGACTGAGGCATCATGACTTGTGTTTGCATTAGCTTTCGCTGTCTGCTCGGCTCAGACATCGACGAGTGTTTGTGTCTGGAGCAGAGGCACTTCATCGGTACCATGAGGAGGAACGCTGCTGCGAACTCTGCCCTTACATCTTAACTCCCTGGTTTGACTCTCACCTTCTGTGTGTATAATTATGTACCTTAAAGCTGTCTTCTCTGCATGTGTGCAGATTGCTATGGTGAATAACGTGAAAACACCACGGTTTTACCACATGGCTGCATTTAGGAGGCACAAGTCAAACAAGCTGATGTCCTCTGGGTAATTAGTAGGGCTGTCTGCTCCGGCTGCATGATAGACAACTGCTGTTTTAAAACAGTTACCTTAATAAGACTGATGGATATATCCTGTTACGTATGAGGTTCCTCGTTTTCTGTAAAATGTCTCTGTAAAAATACATTTAAAAACGCAACTGACCAAAACTTTTTAAAGGCTCATGATGAAAAAAGGAGGGGAAAATATTCAAAATCTCTTACTTTTACACGTCAGTTCAACAAGTAAAGCTCTGGCCAACATCTTGAGACCAAGTTCAGTCGTCATCAGGATCGTCTGCTGTGGTATGAACTCTTCTTCTGCTCCACATTAACAGAGATTGAGCAAACTATTCCCCTACCATCAGGTGGAAGGTAGGTTGCTACTTGTCATCAAAAGGGAAGTGACATCACAGCTTATCAATAGCAAATAATTCAAAAACCAAAAGTGGGAAAATTTTGGAAAAATTATAATAAATAAAATCAATAAATAAACAATAAATAAAAATGAAAATAATCTTTCTGGAAATGGACTTCAAATACTGGAATATCACATTGGGCGTTTATCGCAACGTTTCTAATTTACTGTGATGCATTTCTTTTCATAAGATTTTGATTTATCTGTCACAGTAAATTTCGTTTAATGATGTTTAAAGACTCCTAAAATGTCCATATTTGCTGGATTGTTTTTTTGTAGTTGTTTTTTTCCCCACAGTCTGTTCAATAAAGATAAATAAAAATGCTTAAGTGCAGTAACCACGTGCATTTTGGTGATATAGCACTTTATGTGACTGGTGTCCTGAAGAAGCATTTTAAAAACTGGAATGTTTTCCCAAGATCAGTACCGATTGCTGCCTCATTCAGTCACAGCCATAAAAGACAGAAGTGGTAAATAGTTCTTATCGTCACTTTTATTGGTACCACAAAATATCGTGATAAAACATCAGTGGGTATTTTTAGCAACATTTCAAGCAACAAAATCAGAATCGGCAAGTCTGGCTTTTTAAAGATCGTTGGCTACAATTGGTGCACCCCTACCGCTTCATTTGGCATCTTTAAACCTCGGAAGCAGGACGGCAAAAACTTTCACACGCCTCTGAAACCAGTTTCCCGAGCGTGTTTCGTCACTCGTTTTTAAAATGTATTTATTGGCAGTGACCTGTGTGTGGACGGTTAGTTTTGCGGACAAACTGTTTGTCCTGGACGATGTGAAGACGTGAATTCTTCGTGTACCACCTCCTTCGTCCCGCCGTGCTCCAGATAAAAGCAGCTCCTCCGTGTGTTGCTGTGGCGTTGAAATGGACGTTTTCGGCGCTTGGTCTACTGTTGGCGTACACTAGTTTTAAAGGAAGGGTTTGTTTCTGCCTGTGTGCCTTCACGCTGGCTGTGCTGCGACCCTGACAGTGCCCTTTGATTGTGTGCTGTCGCCTCTGATTTGAATAACAATGAGGAGGGGAATGCAGGCTATGCGGTGTCACCCTGCCTGGATCTCCCAAAATGAATCCAGTTTTTCATCCTAATGCGCTGCCGTCAGCCCCGATGCGTGGTGGCCTCGCCTCGGGGCTTGTTTGTGCCCAGAGCGATAGAAGAATCCCTACTGCGAGTCCAATCATCTGGAAGCTAACGCCAAGCATGCTCCAAACGCACTCAAAAGATTTGAAATTGATGTTTTTTTGGATGTTTGACATCTTCACAGCTCCTTGCGATTTACATTCCTTGAATATTTTCACATTTCTAGTGATACAACCCAAAAACTACTTTATTTTTTGCTTTTTTTTTTAAAGGATTCTACGTTAAAGACCAGCACAGAGTAGTGCACATTTTTGTAGTGGAAGCAAAATGATGCAGGGTTTCAAAAAAATCTAAAAAGTGTGGCATGTCAGATCTAGGACAAGCTGTTAACATCAATTTTTAAGTCTTGGACCCAGATTCGTAATTAGATAAAGGTCCTGACTTTGACTAGGCCATTTGTACACTTATAGTAAATGTGCTTGGATCTAAACCACTGCACTTTAGCTCTGGCTGTAAGTTTATTATCATGGTCCTGCTGGATGATGAAGCTCTGCTCTGGTTTAAAGTTTGTTTATTTAACTTTATCCATTTTCACAATCAAATCTGACCAGCTTTCCCACAGCATGATTCTGCCGCTCTTAAGTGTTACTGTGGCGGCAGTGTGTTTGCACTTAGTTTTCCAACACAATTAGCTGTTGGCATGCTAGCCAGAAATTTCAGTTTTGGTATCATCTCACCAGAACATCTTATGACAAACGTCAAACATCTATCTGAGCGAAATTTGGTTTTACTAGACTTTTATTTATGGGTATCAGAAATAATGAGGCTAAATATACAGAGTGTCTGCAGGTTTCACCAACTCAGACTTTTAAAGACCTCAAGACCATTATGAATGAAATTTAAGACTTGTATAACAACATAAATGTACAGAAGAAAATTTTATAAAGAATTAGTCCAGTGATCTGGACTTCTACTGCACAGGATGCATCGTATGTGTTGGTAACAGCAGCTGTTTATCCATGATATTGATAGATGAAAAGAAAAAGCTAGCTAGCTTCTAGCAATAGCCTGTCGTACTTCAAGTAGCAGAACAGAATGACGATGTCTGCGTTTGACCAAAGCAAGAAATATTTGTCCAAATAACACATATTTAAGGCCAAATTACATTTATTAAAATTAATTAAAGACAGATTAAGGTCTTAATTTTAGATACTTCCATTTAAAACTTTTCAAGGTTCCATGGACAACCTGATATGTGTACAAAAATGTCCTTCAAATTCAAAGCTATCCACTATTTATTTGTCTAATACATAAATCAATACAAAACTTTCATACTTTAAAGTTGGTGATTTTTAATGTGACAAAATGTGAAAAAAAAAAGTTAAACACTTTAGAAGGACACTGTAAAATATTTACCAATATATAGTCTTGGATTTCTACTTTTGTACAAAAATTACATGCAAGTGTTATTTTTACTCTGAAATACTGCTTTCTCTGTATTTCAGTAATCTTTTTATCATGCGTATTTCGCCCGGTGTAACCACTCCCAAAAATTTGCATAATTAGCATCGGCCAACAAGTGTCAAGTTGTTTTGGGATTATGACCGGGGGAGGAGGTTCTGGTGCCGCTTCGCAAACACCAGGAATGAAAATCTCTTTGCACTGACTGGATTACCTTTTGGCTTTTTGAGACAAACCTGAGACGAACTTCCCCTCGACACGCTTGAAATATGTCCTCCTGGGTCTGATTAAACTGCGTGAGCATATCTGGGCTTGCTGAGGAATGAGTCCTGTATAATTGCCTCATGTAAAAAGCTCACTGTATAACTTAATGAGACCCCAAACCTCTCCGTATCCCAACACGTGTGGCGTCCCATTCAAACATTGTTGGGCGCTCTTTTTTTTTTTAGTTTGTTGTAGTTGACGGATCGACCCCACGGCAGTTGCCCCAGACGTATGGGTTCCTTGTAGTGGGGGGGCGACACCCTCAGGGGGATTCTTGTGGCTCCCCAAACCCAACCCTTACTTACTTACCTGCCTGTCTGCCCCTTTCTCTGCCAGTTGTGCAGCTACCGACTGCAGCTCTGCAAAATTGCAAATGAAAAAGGAATGGAAGGTGATTACAGGCTGGGACTTGATTACATGCACTGTCTCCCACTCATGGCAGCCACATTAATCACCCCGATGTCGCCATGTGAAACTCGGCGAGGGAGAGAAGACTCTCTCCGCAGCTCCGAGCTTCAAGGGGCCAACAAAGAGGCTCGTAAAACACGTGGCTTGCCTTTAAACGTGAGCCCATTTCTCTCCACTGATCTCCGTCTCTCCTCCCTGCATCTAGAAACACAGATGCACATTGTGTTTGGCATCTCTGTCCTCCATTGTAGCTGTGTTGGTGGTGGTAGGGTGGGGTGGAGGGCACTTGTCTTTAATGGCATGTGTCAACTTGTGGTCCTGGGAACAATTCGCCTCTTTTGTTTGCAGTGAGATGATGAGAAGTGGCGTTTACTGAAGTGTGGTGAGGATGTGTGTGTGTGTGTCTTTCTGAGGCAGGGGTGAGGATGTTTGCTCATCGTCCGACTCAGCCTCTCCGCCTCCTTGTCTTTCTAACGAGTGACAGTAAGGCTGATTATGTCCTGCCGAGGGAAGCTGGAACTGAGCCCTGCTTTGGCTCGCGTTGGATTAGCACACTCTCACTCGCAGATTTTGCATTAGCTGTGGGCGGCCTGGAGTGACCCCACCTTCCCAGGATTCCCCCTCCATTGCCTCCATTGATGGGATGGTGGCGGCAGGTTTTGCACATCTTCCCTGACCTCCCCCGTCCACCGCGAAAGGGGGCGGGGAGAGTGGTTCCCGTGGCATCCCACTCCAGAGCCGGAGAGGCGGGGACAGAAGACGGGCTGTTTTCAGAGGGCCATTACTCAGGGCTGCAGAGGATGTGGAAACAATGGCCTGCAGGAGATCTACACCCAAACCCTCGCATTCAACCAAAAAGCTCACAGGAAACATGATCCCCCATGCACCGACGGCAGTTTCTCACAGGTTTATGCTTTGGTGAAGCCCTTCCACCTTCTGCCTGTGGAGACGTTTCTGACGGTTAAGAGAGAACTGCAGGTCATCTGAGATTATGTCGCTATTAGGCACAGGCTGTCAGAAGATTCTCACAATATGAGAGCCTTAGAAAGATCCCAACAAAAATGTGTAAAATTATTGCTTTTGTCTTAAACAGAAAGTTTGAACTAGACTTTTGACCTTAAAACAAAACATGAATGGAATCCACATGAGTTAGAAAATATGTTACTGGATGTATGGATTTCTATTTTAGGGATGTGTGCTGAAGTTTTTCAGCACACATCATGAATGTTGGTGTGCAGATTCACAAATGTGTTTTGTATTTATAATAATAATACTGGTGTGGGGCTGCACAGTGGCACAGTTGGTAGCATCGTTGCCTTGCAGCAAGAAGGTCGTGGGTTCGATTCCCGGCCCGGGGTCTTTCTGCACGGAGTTTGCATGTTCTCCCTGTGCATGGTGGGTTCTCTCCGGGTTCTCCGGCTTCCCACAGTAGAAAAACATGACTGTCAGGTTAATTGGCCTCCCTAAATTCTCCCTAGGTGTGAGTGTGTGTGTGTGTGGTTGTGCGTCCTGTCTGTCTCTGTGTTACCTTATGACAGACTGGCGACCTGTCCAGGGTGACCCTCCCTCCCACCCGGAACATTAGCTGGAGATAGGCAGATGGATGGATGGATGGAAAACTGTTGTGTAATAATAACAATAATAACAATAATAGTAATCATGATAGTTGTAATAATGAAAATAGATCAGTTGTAGTATTAGATACAAGTAAGTAAAGTAAATTATATAATTGTATGCTATTATAAAAAGTAGGGGTGTCCCAATCCGATATTGATATCGGAAATCAGTCTGATATCAGCCAAAAAAGATTATTTCGGCCCGCATCTAAAATCTCCAATGAAAGAACATCTATAGATGTTCCAGCATTTAGTCTGTTCCAGCATTTAGTCCGCCCCAGTATTTAGTCCGCCCCAGTATATCTATCCAGCAGTGCTTGCATCCCGCATACAGACCCTCTGGCGAATTTATTGTTGATTATTGTTCTTTGGTTTTGGTAATTTCACTTGATCGACTTTTCTAACATTCAACACTACTAAATAAGTAATAAAAATATGTATGATTTGTGCTGGTATTGTACCGGGCCAGTACCATGTTGACCAGTACTCAGAGCTTTAATATCGATAACATATTGGAAGTGAAAAAGTTGTATCAGGACACCTCTAATAAATCCAGTGGGCCGCTGGTATTTATAGAAACTCCACTTTCTACTGCACTTTATCTTGTATCTAATTATTATATCAGTAGTAAAGGTTGAAGATCGAAGGGAGGCTTTTTTTGTTTGTTTTGAAACCCTTTTTGAAATCTTGCCATGCCTCGACGCCAAACGCCGGCTGTGATGTCGGCTAATTTGCATCCAGAGCTGGTAACTGTTATCCGATCACAAACCGTCACTCAGGACGTTGGCCTCTTAACCTGACCTGGAAGCAGATTGCCTGATGTTTAATCTGCCTCTCGTCCACTTACAACTGGTTCCTCTTTGCAATAGCGTTGCACTTTGGCAAAGTCTTGAAGCCGATTTGTCCTGCAACCAGGAAACCTCCGGATGTTTCATCAAAAATTTCAGATGATGTGAATTTGTAGCCTAGAATTAAATTGACCAAACCGTCAAATCAGATTACAACATGGGTAAAGGTTAGACGATTAAAGGGTTACATTCTTCTTTTTTTTTGCAGTTTTTATGGAAAACGGCAGAGTTTGGTGAACGATTTTTATAAGGTTTCTGTTTCTCAGACATGTGTTAAGGTTCTTTATGTTGGGCTTGAGACTTTTGTTATTACCTGAGTAATAACTCACACTGTATCAGTTTAAAAGTGTGAAAACCACATTGATGAATGAATAGCAGAGCAGATGCATATTACACTATGGACAAAAACTTGTGGAATTTTACTTTCAAAAAGAAAAAGGCTCACTAGCAGAAGTTTGGTTTAGCATTTGAAACATAACGCTTGTCAGATTCTCCCTTCTCTTGCTTTGGAAATGTTCCCTTTGGCCTCCCGGTCCTTCATTAAGTTCCTTAAATAAACCCCAGCTATGGATTTCACCATTTCATTTTCTCAGTGCGCTGCTCATTTAAAGATTAGAAGTAACCCGCAGATTCTCTGAATATTTTTAACTCGAAAGGAATTCCATAAATGTTTCATCGTTCATGGTGAGTTAAGTGCAGAAACCGCCAGGTTCTTCTTTTTCAGACCTCCTCTTTGGGTTATAGGGATTGCTCGGTGTGTGTGTGTGTGTGTGTGTGTGTGTGTGCCTTCTCGGGGAGCATGCTCCACTCTGGTGTGGGCCCCGGTTGCTGGGAATTGAGAGTGCTTGTTGTAGTTCCCACAGCAGGAGTGAAGAAATATGGCAGCGGAGGCCGTATGAGCAGTCGCCAGAAGATAAATGCCAGCCAGTGCTTCTTTGTGCGGTTCACGGCAGGACGCTCGGAGCTGCAGGGATCCTGGGACGGCACACACAACAATCCAGTGAACGCAGAACATGAATTACTGAATGTTGCTGCAGGAACGTCTTATAACATTCAGGTTATTTACCTAGCAGCAGGTTTCTGTCCACAGGCAACGCAATGGACATCACCATACGCTGCTAACCAGCAGAATTCAGTGAAGTCAAACAACCTGCTTGGAAAGCTCAATTTTTGAGTTATTGTACTTTTCAAATGGAATTACATCCTGATATCTTTTGTCACATTATGACTTTAACTTGTTTTGGTGTGGTATACCAACACAACGAAGTTCAAAACTGCAAAATTGTGAGAAGTAGTTTATAAAATAAATAATAAAGCATGATGTCGCTCAGAGCATAAAGCATAGAATTAGACTGAATAGATCTGCCCTTAAGGGTCACCCATATTGTTACGATACCCGATCTAGATTTATTTTTTTTCAATATCAGGACCAATACACATATTAATATGCATCTACGCTTCTGACGTTCACATGCTTGAAACCCGAGCAAAGTAGGTCCTAGAAAAGGGGCTGCATGGTGCCACGTGAACATTGCTAGTGGAAAACCTTCATAGTCACACGGAGCCATTTTGAAAGTCAACGTCTTATACAGGCTTTCGTATGCAAATGGCTTTTGGTTTTTGCTGCCTACCCAACTGCACGCCGTACACCGACCACATTCAATCGTGATGAGCTCTCCCTGCATCTGAAGTCTAACCGGTCCACTCCAACATAAGACACACCTGACACTATAAAGTTTTAAACTCTTGTGGAAATCGGCCTGATTAACACATCTTCTGCAGATAAACACCGATACCGAACTGAGCTGGTAACCTTTTAGACTTTAAATGCACACGTCACTTGGAGGCTGTCCAGAGGCGAAGCCACTACACGATCATATGGACACTTTTTTTTTTTTAAGAAACTGAGAGCAACCTGAGCTGCCTGTAGCGCTGGAGCTCAGTTTGGATGAATTCCTGTGGTGACAGCCTGCTTGTAAAGACACGTGCAGCGAGTTGATAAGAAAATAGGAGGTAACGTCCCTGTTGCTTCGCTGCATACTTGTGACAAAATGTCAAAGGTGATCCACACATGCAGGCAAATTCTGTGTGTGTGGAGCTAAAACATGGGTTTCAACTTCTTATTTTTTTCTTTTTCTTTACGGCTTTGCTTTATTGTCCTCTTCCAGACGGTGTTGTTTGTTGGCATAACTCCAGAGCTTATGCGCTGCGTTTACATTCACAGGAATGGATATTTGCATGCTTTAAAACAGAGCGCAGAGGCAGCAGGCTCTGTTTTCAAATGTCCAGCATTAACAAGTTCACGCAGAGAATCATTTTTATTTTCAAACGTCGCCATTTATGACATGATGAGAAAACAAAAAGAATCGGCCCCAAAACCTGTCGCGTGTTCAGATTTGAGTTTATTATGAATTTTCTCTTGTCTGCAGCAGGATAAAAATTGTACATATACATTTCCTCTCTTCCTCTGTTTGATTAAACTTGCTGCAGAGAAACTGTTCTGCCATCAGCAAGATTCTGACTGCCCTGTTGGAAAATGTATTGTGTCCAACATTCAATTTTATTTGTCACTATTAGAGGTAAGATAGAATAATTTTCTGTTTTCAGCGTTTTACCTGCTTTCCGCAATACGCCAATACCAACGGCATCTAAACAGATCCTCAGCATGACGCTTCCACCACCATGCTTGACAGATGGCACAGGGTTTTTAGTCTAATATTGGTTTCATGTTGCTAGAAGTTTTCTTTAATGTGAAGCTGAGGATTTTAGTCGAACTACAAAGTGTTGACTTTAGAAACGGGGGCTTATTTTTAAGTCTGAACCTGTTGGTGTAAAACCAGCTTCGTTCTGGATCGATTCTGCCTCCATTGCTCTTGAACATATTCGCCAATTATCTTTCACGTGTGGAGGTGACGGCATGTGTCAGACGGTTGAAGCTTGGAGACACTTTGGTGTTCAAGCAGGACAGTGATCCCCAAAACTCCCCAAAATGAGTTTTAAAATGGAGAAAGCAGACCAACAGTGGTAAACAAATAAAATTGTGCGTGTGATCACCAAGTTCAAGTTATGTACCTCTTTATTCAGCAGCTGTGTGTAAAGAACATTTCACAACATTTTCAATAAATAACTGAAGATATGCATGAGAATAATTTTAAGTAAATGATAAAAAAAATAAATAAATGAAAAACTAAGATGGTGCAATAAAATACTATTTAGGTAAAACAGATTTATCTAAATGGTAAATCTGTTCTCTAGAAAGCCCCCCCAAAAATTGTTTTTGATATTATGATTTTCTGTTATGTGGCACATAACCAGCTGAGCATCTTGCATATTCATATTGTGTCCAGAGAAACATTTGATAGCAAAAAGCCAAAAAAAGTGAAAACGTCAAAAGAGACTCTTGGCTCTGACATTAGCTGACAGTGATTCCTGTTTATTGTAGCCCTTGCTATAGTTTGTCTCCTGGATGTTATGAGATTCTTTAGCATAGCTTTTCTGAAATTTTCCTTTTATTTTAATTTATTTTTGCAAATACCGAACCAGCAGCACTCGTCGTAAGCGTTCGTCTGGTCAGTGGCTGCAGATTTGCATGCTGCGTGGTGCATGTTCTGGTCTGCAGTGGTTGCTCCAGCCTGGACGGAGTTTGGCAGGAAACCTGAAGGATGCTTCAGCAGAGCATGCTGGATGGACCATGTTAGCCGTTTCTGTTTGAAATATTTGTGTAGATATTGGGGATCCTTTTTGCTCGAGGTTATCGTACTGTAAAAAAAAAAAAAAATCTCGTGCCGTCCAATTCCTGTTGTAGACAGAAAACACAGCTTTTCCCCCCAGATGCTTCGGTTTTCATGTTAGTCTTTCTGCTGACACTGTGATGTTCTAGTACGTCTCCAGGGTGTGCCCGAAATCTCAACTGCAGTACCTTTGATGCCTGGGAAAGATCCCTAATATTTGGACTTTAAATCAACATCTTATGAATACTGTTTACCCAAATGAGACAAAGTAAGCCTCTGTATCCCTATGACCTGTTCAGCGCTTCACTGCTTTTGGATTTATTAAACAAACTGAACAGAGAAGACCAGAATAAGCCTGTGTTTCTTTTACTTTTTTTTTTTTACATTAACTTTTCTCTTCTTGGACTATTCCAAGAGAGTATTTTTGCCTCAGGTCGTCCAAAAGCGAAAATAGGAAGAGATTTATGTTGATTGCAAAAACCTTGACTTGTTCAGCCCTGTGTTTCTTGGCTACGCCATATTTGGCTGCAGAGTCTGTGGAGATAATTGCTTTTTCTTGTGCAATATGTCAACAGTTTTGAAAGGCAGTAAAAGTCGCATTAATTCTTGATCGAGTTGACGAGTTCAAGGTATTGGCTGGTTCCGATGCGTGCACTTTTAGAGGAGTCTTTAATTTTTTCCTCCCCCCTCCCTGTTTTCTTCATAGTACTTCAAGATCCCAACTCCAACACCAGAGTCACCTTCTGCTCTGCGCATCTTCTCCTTCTACCTGTCCAGTGACAGCAAAGACCAGCCTCAAGCCAGCTTTGACTGCATCCATCAGTACATCTCGAGGTACGGAGGGAATCAGCTCCAGGCTATTTTCACCAGAAACCAGTTTGATATTGACTTCTGGTTTAAAAAAAGAGTTTCAGGATATTGATTCAGATTTTGAGATTGGTTTGTTTTTTCCACAAACAAAAACAACAACAAAAAAGCAAAAGATTATTTTAGAATATGTTGTAATTTTGCATCCAACAAAAAGTGGAGGAAATTCACCCATCGAAGTATTTTCCCCTCATATAATCCAACTTTCAATAAACTCCTGAAAAGTTTGGAGTTTTTTAAAAGTTGGTTGATGTGTTTATGCACCAAATCCAGTGTGTGTGTGTGTGTGTGTGTGTGTGTGTGTGTGTGTGTGTGTGTGTGTGTGTGTGTGTGTGTGTGAGATCATAGTTTTGATTCCTTTAATGAACAGAAATAAAATGGGATTTTTCTGTACCTTACCAGCTAAATCACAGATCAGAGCTAACCAAATCAAAGATGTCCGCTTCTGATATCTGGCTATTTGATTGACGCAGCTCTGATTTTCATTTTTGTAAAATGCAAACCAGCATAAGCTACTCCCCACCCGCCCCATCACAAGGGTTGCCAAATTCTCTGTATTTGTTCTGGATAGAGCCTCTCATTACTCAAACCTGAGACTTTTTTGTTTTGTTTTGTTTTTTTGTGGAGACGAGGCAGCTTATATGATAACCTCATGTGAAACTACAGGAAAAAAACTGAAACAAAAACTACAACCTGCTCTTTTTGCTTTTAGTTAAAAAGCAACAACTTTCCCCTACTGCTTCAAAGAAACAATATTTTAATTGTTTGGTATATTGTCAGTTTTCCTGTTCTGCTCATTTTAAAGTAGCTCTGAGAGTCATGTTAATGAAAGTGATGCTTTCCTCCAAAAAATGTTTTGGTGGAAAAAATTTAAGATCACATTCACATGTTTTCAATGAGAAACCGGGATGTTCTCTGGCGAAAAACCGTACATCTGCAAGAAAAAAAAAATTACGGTTACCCCTAATAAACACATACATTTCTGATATTAAAACCTGGATGTTCTCTGACATCGCAAAGTCGGATTTTGTAAGAAAAAAACCTCTTAAATTTATCAGTTAAACCTGACCTGGAAGATTTAGCTGTTGCACAGAAAAAGAACCAGAATGCACCTCAAAGTATCTAGATGCCTGTCCCCTAAATTTACCACCTCCATGTTGAAGGACTTTTTTTTTGTCACAAATGTCTGACTTTATAATCTCAGTAAACTTCTAAAAAAAACATTCCTGCAAATGTTTGACTTTATGATGTCAGAAAGCATCTTTGTTTAATGTCGCAAACTTATGCCTTTAGCCACGAACATTTTTTATTTTGTCCTCGAAAATGTCCAATGTTTTGACATCAGAGAATAACAAAGTGTCTTTCTTTTCAAAATGTGAAATCAATCTGCAGCATATTGGCAGAAACGTACTCCTTTTGCTTTTTTGCTTTTTTTTTCTTTTAATTGCAATGACCGCTGGTCGTACTCGGGTACTTTCTCTGGCTTATCAATTGAAAGGATTTTATCCTTTGGGAGTCAGTGTGACGGGTAGCATGTTGATTTTGAAACTGTGACTTTATGAAACCTTGTTACATGATCCATGCCTTGTGGGAACAGTTCCAACCCCAGCGCTTCAGTAGCTCGGAGTTGAGTTAGTTAAAGTCAACATCAACACACACACACAGGACACAGACAATCATGCGTGGACACACTCTCACCAAAGGGCAATTTGGAATTGTCGGTTAAGCTAACTAGCATGTTTTTCAGATAGAGGAAGCCAGAGTACCCAGAGAGAATCTAGGTTTCCATTGAGAGAACATCATGGTTCTTTTTAAGATGAAAATAAACTTTGTTAGTTCCACAGATCTTCCATTCGGTGCTCACTTGAACAGGTTCGCTGAACAAACTCTTTACCTCTAAGTCGATCTCTGTTGTGCAAGTCGGAGCCAAAGTAATCCCTGCGGTTTTCCGTCGGCTCTGCACTGCCATGAACAGGTCTAAATCCAGCCTCTGACATAACGTACAGCCTTACAGATCTGTCTGGGAAAAACTCTCGTATCAGGCTACACGAACAGGAGGAGAAATCCTGCTCATTTTTTATTTTTCTCCCCGCTCCACAGCGACGGCTGCGAGCAGCTGGAGGGCCAAGGCAGCATCCAGGACAAGATCACCGTGTGCGCCACCGACGACTCCTACCAGATGACCCGTGAGAGGATGTCTCAGATGGAGAAGGACAGCTGGAGCCGTTCGGCCATCGAGATCAAACCCGGAGCCACGCAGCCTAGTAAGATTAGACCGAAGGGTCGCATGTGACGGGAAAATGTTGTACATGAAAGCCTTTCTCTGTGGAGTGGGCAGAAACCTCAAACACATTGGCTTTGTGTACAATGGTCTGTTATAAAATCAAAAATAGCAAACTAAGTAGCGCCAATAAAAATAATAAAAAAGTCTGTTGGAATATTTCTGTAAATTGAACAACAGCACTGCTTAGATCATTGCTCGAAGCTGAAAAACAGGCGTTTTTCCTCTTGCGATGAGTAATGAAACCAGATGTGCAGGCTGGCCCGTTGCTTATAAAAGTCGCGTCTGCAATATTCTTGTTGGATTCGGCTTTTCGGTCCAGTGGTTCAGAACCAGTTATCGTCATTGAGAGCAGGATATTATGTTAATGTTTGTGACTCAAACGTATGTAGTAAAAAAACAAACAAACGCATACTCTGTTTCTGCTGTCTTTTTACTGATTTTCAATAAATCTTTGCAGCAAATTCTTTGTTAAACAGTTAAAAAGGAAGTAATGCAGTATCATGATTACCTGAAAGGGACTTATGGACGTTAAAGGTGACCTGTTATGCTTCTTTGGAGAGGTTAGGTTAAGTCTATGGGCTATGCAAACATGTTCATAAATTGTTTTAATAAACAATGAGATTTTACTCTGCTCGGTTCTGCCTTTGTCGAGCTCCTTTCAGAACGAGCTGCTTTAGGGCCTCTGTCACTTTAAATCCAAATAAGCTGCTGCTGGCAACTCAACGTTTACACTCGAACGTAAAAATGACTGCAACTACACAACCACACTTCTTTGAAAAGCAGAAGTAGAGCCTCCTTAACAACCAACAAGATTTTTGGATAGAAAGTTAACAAGAAAACACTTGTCTTTTCCAGCAGCCATTGTACAGAGCATACAGTGGTAAAACAAGCTGGCCAAATGTGC